>NC_089503.1:364030896-364370896 GCF_036850995.1 Saccopteryx leptura | reverse complement strand
GGCACTGCAGCGTACCGTTGGTTTCATCGAGTTTCTCTTTGAGCAAGCGAGCCTTTTCCTCAGACGAAGTTTTCTCCAGCTGGACGGCATGAAGCTCGTACTTCAGCTCCCTCATGTCCTTCTCGGCCTTCCTGTTGGCAGCCATCAGCACGTCCACCTGCTGTCTGAGCTCCTCCGCTTTCTGCTGGTCCTGCTCTTTCTGAGCGGGGGCGCAGGTGGGCAACGCAGGTTCCCGACAGGAATACTGCATTTCCGTTATTTTTCTCCTGGCTTCCAGTTCAATTTTCTGTTTTTCTTTCAACTGTTTCTCTGCCAGGTGTTTTTGCGCCATCAGGTCTTTTTCCATCTGCTTGATCCGCTTCAGGAGTTCTTCCTCGTTGTCTCTCTTCCTCCTTAGCTCCTCCGTGAGCTTGTCCTTCTGCTGCTGCAGGTCGCTGAGGCTCGAGTCCTTCCTCTTCAGGTGCTCCTCCAGCGCCCGCCGGGTGAGGGAGTGCTCCTCCAGCTGGCCCCGGAAGTGGCGCAGGTTGTCCTCCACGGCCGCGCGCTTGGCCTCGGCCTGCGCCGTGAGTCTGCGCACGCGCTCCAGCTCGCGCTCGGCCGCCTCCTCGCCCACGATGGCCTCCAGCTCCCGGCGGTACTGCTTCGCCTCGCTCTCGGCCCTGATCTTCTGCAGGGCGATGTCCTCCACGTTTCGCTGCTGCTTCCGCAATTCGTTTTCTGCCGCCTCCTTGACCTTCGGAAGCTCTTCCTCCACTTGGGACTTCTGCTTCTTGAGTTCGGCCACCATTTGCTCCAGTTCGCCTATCTTGCCGGTGAGCTTGCTGTTCTCCATCATCGTTGCCTTCTGGCGCTGAAGCAGATCTGAGTAAGCCCCGTGTTCCGAGGTCACCTTACACCTTTTGATCTACGAGAGAGGTTTGAAAGTGTCAAGCCTGTTCTACTCCAGTGGCTTTTAAAAGTCCGAAGCAAGCCTCAGGAAAGTACTTACAAAAACAGGTAAACCCCAATGCAGAGCAAGCACCACCACCACCATCACCACCGACACCTTCTTCAGAGAGGAAGCTTCAGGCAGCAAAAGAAGACAAGAACCCTTCATGACAGGTTTTCAAAACCAAAGACACTTTTTCTTTTTTCTCTCAGAAATATCATAGTTGTAAAAATCAGCTAGTTTAGGATTTTATAACAAGTGAGGACCTTCCAAAGCACATAGCTTATAGGTAAGGAAACTGAGGTACAGGGAGGTGAAATAATTTTGAAAACTTTCACAACAGTGCCCTTTCTGCTTGCACATAGCTCCATACAAGCTAAGAAGAACATTCAACATATAGGAACTGAATGACATCAAAGAATTTATTTAGTTCTCGATATCTAGCCCAATGGAAATTTTAAAATGATGTTTACAAGCCTGTGTTTTATGGTTAAAGAAACAAAATAAGTACCTTGGAACAGAGAGCCAAATCAGCATATAATACTTCACATGGGGAAAAAGGAAAATTATGCAAAAATTTGTCATTTCTAAAGCCAAACTTCTTCCTTGTTTATATTGCCAGATTATGATAATTATAGTCAGAATCACTAATACAAAGGCAGCTATGGTCCCTGGTGGCTTTACAGAAGATGTGCTTCACATACTCACAGATTTTGTTGCTCTTGTTAATGACATGCCTCATTCGAATCCACTTTGACAAGTACCTTTGGATACTCCATAAATACAAAGATATTTGTTAAATGTGAAATGCTCTTAAAAATATATTTATGGATCCAGCTCCAATGTATAGAATAAAATTTAAAAATATTTTTTTACTCTGTTAATGACAAAATCAATCACAGCTGGGAGGAGTACACGTTACAATTACTACAGATCTACATGATCAGAAATAGTTTTATATTATAATTGAATTTCTTTTTATTAACACTATAAGGTTGTTAGTTTCATATCATCAAACCAAAATCATAATTAGAAAGTTTAAACAAGAGTAGAAAAATTATTCTAGAGAGCAGAATTTTTGTTTTAAATGGAAAAGCTTTGGTGAATTTCAGTAACCTAATTTTCAGTATAGAACATATATCTTATTTTGCTTCCTCTAATTTCTCAATCCGCAATAATTTTGACAAAAGCTTCAGCTGTTTCCTTTGCTAACCTAAATATGATTTATAGTAAGAATTCACACAAAACAAATCTCATCGCAGTCTGCAATACTCAGTGCTGGTACACTATTTATTTTGTCATCAGGTTCAACTTAATGACACTGAAACCTTTCGTTTTAATATTAAATTTTAATATTTTTGAATAGTTGATTTTAGGAGTGTCTTTCTCAAATTGTTATCAAACCCCCTTTAAAACTTAGCTATTACTAAGAAGTTTTGAGCCTTTTTTTCCCTAGTTATATTCTAAGGTTTAAAGATAAAATTTTCTCAGAAAAATTGCTATTGAACCTTCACTATCTTAAAGTATTTTACTGATTGTTAATAATTGTCTAGATTATAATTGTCTATAATTATAATTATCACACTATCTAGATACTCTAATTTTTTTAGCAAATACTAGAAAAATTGCCAGAAATAATTTAGTCCTATTGCTGATTTGCTTCCTTTTAGATGTCAGTTATTCATATAAAAATAACATCGAGTTTTTTCTAACATTTCCCCAAGGAGATATGCTGTCTTTTAATCTCAGAAATTAATATTTAATATACTTTGCTCTCAACATAGACTATAAAATCTCTTTATTCATCTAATATCCATTGCAGATACTCTACTTTCATTTCTGATTTGGTTTCATCTTCAGAAACTAACCTGCACCCTTCTTTGATTTATGTTTATTATGAAAAATTCTACTCTCAGAGCATAGTTTCTCATGTGGGTCTCGCACACTCTGTTTCAGAAACAGTACTCTTTGGAGTCTAAAAACTCAGCTGTATATTTTTTATAAAATATATCTTTTGCATTACATTTGTATGATTCTCCCACCCCCACAAAGTGAAAGGGGTGGGGACAGACAGACTCCCCATGCGCCTGACCGGGATCTGTCCGACCAGGATCCACCTGGCATGCCCACCTGGGGGCGATGCTCAGCCCCTCTGGGGTGTTGCTCTGCTGCAATCGGAGCCTTTCTAGTGCCTGAGGCAGAGGCCATAGAGCCATCCTCAGCACCTGAGCCAACTTTGCTCCAGTGAAGCCTTGGCTGCAGGAAGTGAAGAGAAAAAGAGAGAGTAAGGAGAGGGGGAAGGGTAGAGAAGCAGATAGGCACTTCTCCTGTGTGCCCTGGCCGGGAATCAAACCCAGGATTTTCACACACCGGGCGATGCTCTACTGCTGAGCCAACCGGCCAAGGCCCCATTTGTATGATTCTTAAGTGGTGAATTTTTATTAAGGGATTTTTAAAATCTATTTTAAATTATAGTCTTTGGTCTATATTTATTTGACTTTTAATTCATTATAATTCCTTTAAGTTTCTAAGAATGACAAGCCTAATTTCTATATATGAAGGCTTTGTAAAATATCATTTAGTTCTACAAGTTTAGTAGTCTACCGCATCAGATAAATTGAGCAAAGTGGCTCATATATGTGCAACAAAATTAAAAAAGGAAAAGCTCTTAAATTATTTTTAAATTAACTACTCTATAATTTAAGATGGAATTATGTCTCTTAAAAAGTAACAATATAAAAATTATGAATGGTTTTCATGAATGAGAGGCATATGCCGGTTATTTGGATGCACAAATGAAACTGGTTATAAAGACTTGCAATTAGCTATGTTAGTGATTTAGTTGCAGAAAATTGTTAACATTGAACAGACTAAAATAGTTTATAAAAGCCATCACATTTTTAGAAACTAAAAAAGTAACATCTATTAGACACTTAATAGCGTTTGATTCTCTCGTTATATGAACAGTTAGTTATACTAAGTATAATCATCTTCAGAATTTCAACACCAGCCTAATTTAAAATTACTAATGCCTCACAATTTTCTAACTTTAGCATTCAGTCTACTATCTTTGTCTGTTCTGAGGTTAGGAATGTAAAGCAATACCAAGATAACAGAGCACAGCATAATCCCTTCAAAAGTATACACATTAGTCTTTTATTAATAATTCTTTTCATTTTGAACATGTTTTTTGAATTCACAATCTAAGCCAGAGTCCCTCCACGTTAGAATGGTACTTACACAGTCTTTATATTATCTACCATTATCTTTTTTGCAAAAAATAAAAATAAAAAAGCTCCACAATTCTTAAAAAGTACTATCATTTTGTACATTTACTAGTTCTAATTTATTGTTTTTATGTTTCAAATCCTTGAAGATATAAATTAACTTAAAATGCATTAAAAATGTGCTTATACAGTATTTCTGTAGACATTATAACAATAGTAACTATACCTCAACTGTGAGAAAACAGAAAAATTCTGCCAGTGTCAGCATTTCATTATTTATGTGGAACCATTTAAGACATTAACCCTATCTTATTAGAGTCCTACAGTGAAAATAAAAACACTTTCTTCTATTTGAGAGTATCTTTTAAAAAAAGTTAAAAAACCATAGGCCTCTACTCTTTTTTACTATAATTTTATAATTACTTACATATCAGCTTATCAACTATGTCAATTTATTGTGAATCCTTTTCTGTTTTTCCAAACCATACTATATACTTCCTTTTTAGTTAGCTGTTCATAGTTAATGGTTACCTCTTCCTCTTCCAGCCTCTTCAGTGAATCACCAGCAAATTTAATATATTGTGTCATGAGTGTGACCAGAGCAGTATATCGTGTCCGTAGGTCCATAAACTGCAAGTAAGGAAGAAATAATAAAAACATAAGCTCCAGTTGCCCTAAATAATTTGAACAAGCATTAAGTAACGATTATAATATTAATAGGCTTCGTGACAGCAAAATACACAGCTCCCCAGTGATGGTGCCTGTAATGAGCTCACTACTGTTGTGTAAACCCTACAAAATAGCAATTCTCTTCTAAATTTAATCAGGAAGTGCATTTGTTATAATCTGCAATTAATAATCCTCAATAAAGATTTCCAAAGGGCTTTAAAAAAAGGGACCTTAATAAAATGTAATTTATAAGTAGAAAGTTTCTTTTTTGGAATGATGAAAAAGATCTGGAAATGATTAGTAGTCAGTGCTGCAGAGCCTTGCAAATGTACTGGATGCCACTGAACTGTATACTTAAAATGACAGATTTTCCATTATGCATATTTTATAATACAAATATATAAATTTTAAAAGTATGGTTTCTCTCTTTCACACTCCCTCCCTTCTCTGTTGCACTCCGCATGGCATCACCTCTTGAATAATGAGATCGGCAGAACTCTGCACTCTTCGGCGTTTCACTGGAGATTTCTGCTGTGAATCTACCATGGCCCGGTAGGTCATTGTTTGTAATTCATAGTCCTGGATAAAGAAGTCAATAAGATTAAACTAATTAAAGCAAAATGCTAAAGCTTCACAATGAAACACAGTTTCACTAAATAACTTTAAAGGAAATATTACCAAACAACACTTTTAGAAATCTATCCAATGCTGAGATGTTCGCAATATGGTAATAAAGTCAGAAACATTTAGGGTGGTCGGGAAAGTTCCTAAGTGTCTTTACAAGCTCATGGAAACATTTAGGACGCTATACGACTTGTACCCAGCCTCCCTTTCCTCTAGCTGGGCAGTGGCATTGTGCATCTGGGTGGCTGATGCCGACATAAACAATATTAAAGACTTCAAAAACATGAGAACTCGAAAAGTTAAAGGGTCTTTCATGGAATACTCTAGCATTGTTAAAGAACGGGAGGAGAGAGAGAGACAGAGAGAGAGAGAGAGAAACCAAGGGCAAGGGAAGGAGGGAAGGAAGGTGGGAGGGGCACAAAGTGATTAAGAAGTGAACTCAGAGCTCGGTATTTCTTATGTATGTGGACATATGTGTGCATGTGCCATGTGATAAAAAGAACAAACCAGGCTGTCATGTGACTCAGATTTCAAGGAATTATTAGATAGGTGTCTAAAGGTTTCAAACAAAGATTCTGTTTTCTCTTTTCAACACAGAATAAAATGACTTGCAAAGGCTTTAAAAAGTTCAATGTAGAATCACATACTCGAACATTACATTTGATGCAAGTGACAGAATCCTCTTACCTTCACTGTCGTTGAGTATTGTTCTGCATATTTTTGACATTCATCCATTTTGCTTTGTTTCATTTCTATTTCTGACACCAGCATCTATAAATGCACACAATTTAGAAGAAAAACAAGGAATTATATGCCATTCAACTACTTAAGATGCTCAGGAACTAGGAAATATCCACATCACTTAACAGTATAGCTCCTTAGTCCTTAGCATGTATTATATAATGTGCTTTATGGGTAAATCACAAACTTCTAAATTAAGACATATAAGTGACTCACCCAAGCCGAAATTACAACACTTAATAGAAATTATTCAAAAGTATACTTGAAGCCCTTGACCCCACCTATTTCTTTTCAAAACAGAGCTAGAAATTGCCCCTCAAGAAGAAAAAAAAAATCTCAAAGCATTAAATTTTCTGCCAAATGTGGCTGTTTAATTTTCTACCACTAACCATTTTCATTTATTTAGGATCCCACAAAACTATGGTGACCAGCGAAGTACCAGAGATTTCCATATCTATGATTAAGTGATCATTAGGTTTTTGAAAATTGCCCCATGTTACTTTTTCACTTCTTTATGTTTTCAAAAATGACTTCCAAGAAATCAAAGTGATATATATATATATAGGTTTGGATTGCAGGCTTTTAATTTTGATGATTTACTCCCTAGTTCTTCCAAATAGCTGCTTGCTTTCTCTTTTACCAAGGGAAGGGAGATGAGGGTCATTACTGCCTAAATGCAGTATACCCTTGGTACAAGGATTTGTGCTCACATACCTTCTGCTGATTCAACTGTGTGGCTAGGGTTTTACTATTTTCAGGCTGATTTTCCTGAATTTTTCTCTGAGCAATTTCAACTTGTTGGATCCAGTCATCTAAAGCATGATAGGTATCTCTGTAGTACTTCAGCGATTTGCCAATGCCTTCCAATTCCCGTAACCTAAGAACACCATGACAGGTAAGAATAGTCACCGTTTCCGACAGTATCCATTAGGAGGGTGAGAGGTGTGATGAAGGGAGAGTCAGAATGACTGTACTACAATTCACTAAGCACAACAACAGGGGGCTGTGTAAAGAAGTCAAGGCTACAGCACCCTGAAGCACATCTGCAAGGGCACTCCATGCTGGCTTAGGTTGAACCTAAGTACCGTACATACTTTACCCCTGCGGTTACGCAACTTCTTTTGCTCCTGGAGCTGTGCACCTGATTGTTCTAGGGCAGTGGTTCTCAACCTTTCTAATGCCGTGACCCCACAATACAGTTCTTCATGTTGCGGTGACCCCAAACCAAAAAATAACTTTGGTGGCTACTTCATAACTGTAATTTTGCTACAGTTATGATTCGGAATGTAAATACCTGATATGCATTATGTATTTTCCGATGGCTTTAGGCGACCCCATTGGGGTCGCGACCCACAGGATGAGAACCGCTGTTCTAGGGACAAACCCAAGAGACTAAGGCTAAAAGTCAGGAAAACTGGAAACTTAACCATAATTATCAATCAGCATGTCTTGAATACCCAAAGCTTGTATCAAATGGCAGTTCACTTTGGAAACAATGACAAGGCAGTTCAACAAATGGCACAAAATAAACTGAGAAAATACTTTCCAGAGTTGTGATTAAATACTTCAGTTTCTATGATTTAAAATCACTAAATTAAACCTATATATCACATGTTTTATAAAGGTGAAATATTCTATATTTGAATATAGTTTCACTTCTCAAGAATGGTACTGTATTAGCCCTGACCAAGTAGCTCAGATGATTAGAGCATCATCTCAATCTCTACCCCAAGGTTGTAGGTTCGATCCCCGGTCAGGAAACATATAAGAAAGCAACCAATGAATGCATAAATAAGTGGAACAGCAAATTGATGTTTCTTTCTCTCAAATTAGTAAATAAAAAAAGAATGGTAGTATATCATAAAATCATTTTATTTGCATTAATATAAACATGAAATGAATGAAGATGAGCCTAAAACCATCAAATTTCCTTTCACTTTTTAATTTTAACCACTGGGCGAATGATTTCAACGTTCTTGCATCTTCAACAAAAATAAGCATCAAGTCATTGCAATTTCCTTACACCTCTTACGTTTAGTACAGATTGCTACATACAGCCCTATTAAAAACATGATGCATGTTCTTACTAAGTCTTGTATGTTGGAAATAATTTTGAATTATTGAAATACTGTGTTTGAATATTACAAGCTGGTAATAAGTAGAGAACTATATAGTTTTTCCCCTCAGGAAAGAAAAAGTAGATTATACAAATTCCAGAGTATTTCAGTAATTTTAATAACATAGAGTTGGAAAATATTTATTTTTGAAGTTAAATGTCTTCTTAACTCCACCATTTGAGAAATAAATATAATTAGAGCTTTTGAAATTAACACAATTTACTGCATGTGAAATTTAACTATGTATATCCAGAATAAAGGACAATAAATCTGTGCTAAAACTGAACAAAAAGGATACTAACCTGTTGTCAATCTGAACGTGCACATTTTGCCACCTTTCGACCAATTGATCTGCTTTTTCTTTGTGCCAGTCAAAATCAAGGTCCCGTTCTTTATATGTCTTAAACATTTCATCACTGATAGCTTTAGCTTTCTGCAGCTCATCCTCTAACTCATGGAATATCTCTCTCTTTTCATCTACTTCAGCTCTCCATTGCTAAAATACATTAATTGATGAAAGTTATTAAAATGTGTCATCTACTCACTGAGTAAACACATTATTTATCTAATTTTACAATTTATTTACAGATGACTGATAAAAAAAATCAGAGAAAGGAAAGAATAGCTTTCATATACAAAAATAATGTATTAGGCTGAACTTTATGAAATTGCCACTATTTGTACTTTCTGCCAAAAAAAAAGAACCCTGAAAATTTAATAAAGTTCAGCCGAATGGAATTTGCATATCAATAAAGTAAAACATTCTATAAGCAAGTCTGCTACTTATTGCTTATTTTCAAAATATCTACTAATCTCATTGTTTAAAATTGAATGTATGCATTGAAAAACACAGATAACTTTTCACAATTGTTTTGCAATTGTTTTTCTTGGTTCTTCATACACATCTATAGTCCCAGATAAATACAATCCCATCTTTTTCCTTTCCTAGATTAATTCCTCGGCTTGCCTTCTTGATTTCTCAAAATAACTGGTTTAGCCAGGGAATATATTACAAATTATTTAATTTTTAGCCTCTTGCTGCCAACATGAACTGATTAGAAAAAGCTACTGTCTGACCCTGGCCAGTTGGCTCAGTGGTAGAGCATCAGCCCAGCGTGTGGAAGTCCCGGGTTCAATTCCTGGTCAGGGCACAAAGGAGAAGTGACTATCTGCTTCCCACCCCTCCCCCTCTATCTCTGTCTCTCTCTTCCCCTCCCATAGCCATGGCTCGAATGATTTGTGCAAAGTTTGCCCCAGTTGCTGAGGATGGCTCCATGGCCTCTGCCTCAGGTGCTAAAATAGCTTGGTTACCAAGCAATGGAGCTCAGGCCCAGCTGGGCAGAGCACCACATGGTAAGCTCTTGCCAGGTAGATCCCTGTTGGGGCACATGCAGGAGTCTGTCTCTGCCTCCCCACCTCTCACTTAATAAATAAATAAGTAAATTAAATAAATAAATAAATAAATAAATTTTTTAATAGCTGCTGTCGAGAAGATTCAAACTTTCAGTGAGAAGACCTCACCTCAAACTAAAAATGCCAAACATACTTATTTGCCATAAGCCATAGTATTATAGAGATATGAAGTGGAATGAATATAAGTATGATCAAGTTAAGACATTTAATGATTAATGTTTGAAGATCTGAATGCTAGAGAAATACTTTTCAAGTACAATCTTAAAGAGCAGCCAGAAGTGAGACTCATACCTTCAAAGTACTTATTAGATTCTCAATGTTGTTCTTGTCTGCTATCACTGCTTCTTCTTCACACAGTTTAGTTTCATAGAGTTTTACAAGGGCTTCTGCTGCTTGAGTGTTTTTTAACACCAAATTAACAGTTTTCAACCTAATAACGAGAATTAAACAATAGCCATGTATGGGTAGACGTTTATCTTTCCATAACGCAGTCCTGAAGCATCAATATGATGCAGAATGTAGCAGGTTCTTCATGTGGGAACACTGACCCATTAACTACAAGATTACTAATCAGCTGACTCTCTTCTTAATAGACAGCATGTGCTCCAACCCATGCCCGGACCCACAGGAGTTACTGGGCAAAGAGATTCCAAGAAAAGATGGTCTTTTTTCAAGCCTTGTGGAGACCAAGCTTGAGAGGAAAATCCTACAGTCTGCAACAGCTGAGCTACTAAAGCTACTGGCAAAACACATCATGTCCTCATCTGGGTGACACATCCCCTTTCAACATGAAGAAGCATCATCAATCCATAGAAATCCATAAACTTAATATATTAATAAAATATAAAGTTTATTAAGTAAAAGTGAATATATTCATAAAAATGATTATTTTTAAATGTATAGTATAAATGTAAAAATAAGACAGCTGTATGAAGCAACTCTATATTAAGACAGTGGTTACAGCCTGACCAGGCGGTGGCACAGTGGATAAAGAGTCAGACTGGGATGCCGAGGACCCAGGTGCAAGACCCCAAGGTCGCCAGCTTGAGCGTAGGCTCATCTGGTTTGAGCAAAAGCTCACCAGCTTGGACCCAAGGTCACTGGCTCAAGCAAGGGGTCACTCGGTCTGCTGAAGGCCCGTGGTCAAGGCACATATGAGAAAGCAATCAATGAACAACTAAGGTGTCGCAATGCGCAATGAAAAACTAATGATTGATGCTTCTCATCTCTCCGTTCCTGTGTGTCTGTCCCTGTCTATCCCTCTCTCTGACTCTGTCTCTGTAAAAAAAAAAAAAAAAAAAAAGACAGTGGTACGTACTTATCTATGTAAGTGGTAGACATAGCATAGACTTGGTTCATGTTCTGAACGACCACACTGAGCTCAGATCGTAAGATAGGAACTGACGGAGAGTTTGCTGCTTGACTGAAAAATTCTTCACATTTACTTGTGATTGTTCCCAAGTCATCTTTAAGACGCTCCAGTTCTTTCTTCAGTTTCTATAAAAGAGAGAATAGACATTGGTATTAGGTCTTCACGCCAGATGAGGCATCTTTCTTTAAACAGTTGTAAAACTCACATTTTACATTATGATCACTGACTAAAATTTCTACATATTCTCTACTTTTTCTTTTCTTTTTTTTTTTTTTTCTGAAGCTGGAAACGGGGAGGCAGTCAGACAGACTCCCACATGCGCCCGACCGGGATCCACCCGGCACGCCCACCAGGGGGCAATGCTCTGCCCATCCGGGGCGTCGCTCTGTCGAGACCAGAGCCACTCTAGCACCTTGGGGCAGAGGCCAAGGAGCCATCCCCAGAGCCCGGGCCATCTTTTGCTCCAATGGAGCCTCAGCTGTGGGAGGGGAAGAGAGAGACAGAGAGGAAGGAGAGGGGAGGGGTGGAGAAGCAGATGGGCGCCTCTCCTGTGTGCCCTGGCCGGGAATCGAACCCGGGACTTCCACACGCCAGGCCAATGCTCTACCACCAAGCCAACTGGCCAGGGACAATCTACTTTATCAAAGAAACTAAGCCAAAGCATTCAAGTTTTTGTTGTCAATAATTCTTTTATTGTCTATTTTTTCAGGCCCAAACATCTAACTTAGTGCTTTTGCATGTAGCAGATGATCAACAAACATCTAATGACTTGCATTATGAGAAGCCCTTATAGCTTCCATCATAATCAATAAGAGAGTTCACGTTCCTCTGTTTACTTGAGTCCGAAGCAGAACTGAATTATATAATTCTAGTTTACAATAAGCAATAAAAACATAACCAGACCGCACAAAGTGGCCACCGGGCAAGGTTAGCATGTGAGAAGTCACGGGAGTGGACAGTCATTAAGATAGTAATTTACCTGAAGTTAAATTTTATCCCAACCCATTTATACACCTCACCTCCTGCTCTGAGATTCTGAATACACTCTCATGCAAATCGTCTCTTTCCAGTGGAGTTCGGATCTGTCTAATCAATCGATCTTCACAGTTCTCTAACCGAAGTCTAATATTTCTCACTTCAGAGATATAGTGATTATAGACTGACTCCTCCTGCTCCTCTGTGAAAATAAATACAATATTTAGAAAATACCATGTTTTCCATCTTTTGGATGTGCTTGCTCATGTTTTAAGATGGCAGTTTCACTACTACTGGGACATAGTGCATCAGACTCATGTTACCCACTATCATCGCAAACCCATCCTAAGGATACAAACCTTAAAATAGTGACCTTACAATTCACAGAATTCATAAAACTTCCCTAATGCCATTTGAAGTACCCATTTCTAATTTTTCACATCCAAGTTAAGTAATATATTGCTCTTTCATGTTCACAAATGTGAATTACATTAATTGTAGGTTAATTATAAAAAATTAAATTAAAAATCCTTAAAAATAAAAGTAGATTAAAATGTGTTAAGTTTTAGATTTTAAAAAATAGAATATTACTAGTACAGCTTTTGTCTGTAGGCAATATCAAAAGAGTTCAGAATAAAATTTATACTTAATAAAAGTTTACTAGACAAAATCTTTTCCTTTAATCCCTGTGTAAAGCCCAAGTTTGGTTATGGGAAATCTCTGCATCTTCCTCTCAGTTTTGCTGTGAATCTAAAACTGCTCTAAAAAAGGAAGATTGTTTGTTTTTTTCAAATCCACGTTTGGTACGTAGAAAAACTGAATCTTCAGCATCACTCTGAACAAATGAAAATGATGAAAAACAGATGCATTAAGAGTTCATCATTTGTCATACTATTTGATTGGCATCTCTTTATTAATTCATCACTTATGAATAAATTAGTCACTTCTGGCATATTCTCACTTTCAGCATGCTTGTAACATTCCAGCCATTGTCTGAGTGACATAACACACCTAACCCTGAAATTTTCAGAGCAGAAACAGCCTGCCCTAAACACCTATGGAGGAAAAAACCCAGGGTTCCCATGCCTCACCTCGTTCTGCAGATTTAAGAAGCTCTTGATAATACTGCTTACACACATTGACCTCCTTTTCCAGCTGTGTTATATCTGAGCCTGAAAATATTTGGGATTCCTGGCTGTCTTCCAGAAAATCTTCAAAACGAGACTGTAGATTACTCAGAACTTGCTGATGTTCACCAGGTAACATTGTCTTTATCTGAGGAAAACCAAAGACCATATAATTGACTCTAGTACTAAGAGCTAAATTTAAATGGGACAGATCTCAAATTAGGGTCTCACGGGATAGGCTGGTTCGTATTAATAGCCATAAACAGAAGAACCATTTGAAATTAATTTTCCTCTTCATTAACAATTTCAGGTTTTAAAAGGCAAAGATAAACAAGACCATAAAATTCAATAAATGCAATCAAACTAGACTCATCCTAGAAGTCCAAACACTATTATCCTATCTCCCCATGAAAACACAGTAAGCACTGAGCGCGATCTCCAGATTTCCCCAGTTCTTAGAAAGTTCCCTGTATACGGCAGGTCTGAACACCAGTGAATAGTGAATACTGGCATGGCTCTGCTGGCCACCTCCTGCTCTATAGCAAATACAGACTCGACTCTTCAGACCAAGGCGCCCCACGCTTTTGGACAGATTAGGTTGATGTGCAGATTTACACTTACTGAAGCCACATTGCTAGCTCGAATTTTATCAATTTCATTGATAAGATAATGCCAGGATACTACACTCTTCATGTTTACATGAGTCTCATGCCAAAGAGTTAGGACATTCTGGTACTGTTGCTCAATTCTGAAATATATGAAAGAAAACACAGATTAAGCCTTTTCACCTCCCTCTGAACACGTTACAATTTTTCTTTTTCCTTCGTTTTTCTTTTGTGAAATATCCCATGTTTACTAGTTTTAGATCCTTCTGATTCTGTGGGTCTTGATAAAGTATTATTTATTTTTTTAAAATAGATTTTATTTATTCATTTTATTGGGGGTGGGGGACAGGAAGCATCAACTCCCATATGTGCCTTGACCAGGCAAGCCCAGAGCCTCAAACCGGCGACCTTGGCGTTCTAGGTCAATGCCTTATCCAGTCTGCCACCACAGGCCAGGCGTGACTATTTCTTTTAGAGAACTTCCAAAAACAGGGATCTGTTTTTAGCTAATCAATACAAACCTGTTTGCAAAGTCGACCGCTTCTTTGTTCGGTGGCGGGACTGTGAAGCACACGGATGGGACCATCGCCTCGTTCCCTGTGGGGCTGATGACCTTCCACTTCGCACGATGGGAGTTGTTTGCCAAAACACATTCATCATCTTTGTATATAGTTATCTGGTTTAAAATGAAGAACAGAATAACCCAATGAGATCACTGTTGACTAATCTTTTTTCCATACCCAATTTTAGGATTATTTTTTGTTTTTTTAAAGCGGAAAACTTTACTAGTGAGCAACATAGTGACCTCATTTTTAAAATATATGGATAATGCCAGAAACTGGTCTGTTGCTAGGAGTTATAAGTACCTCAATTTGTCTGTAGTCGCAGATGGCTTTGATTGGAATGGATGTTTTGAGCGGACAGTCAGGATTCCTTGGCTTCAGCTGAGTTACTGTTTTCGCTCTCCCCATCAGGCTGGCCACTGCGCTTCTGTACTGCAGAAGTTCTTCCTTCTCTTCCTAAGCAGTAAATGAGGTGGACTTTAAATGGTTAAAGACTTGTATTTTCTGTTCATTTAGGGCTTTACACAAATGACACCATCAGAGAAGTCTATGCCAACCACACGGTCTGAACTCTCCCTCTGCCCCACCCTCTCTGGCATCTCTCTTCCCTTGTTCTGTTTTGTTGTTGTTTGTCCTCTTTAGCAGTGGCCACTGTCGAACATACACACATACTGTACTTAGTTAGTGTGTATGAACGTTTTTGCCTGCTCCCTCTATCATGTAAGAACCACGAGGGTAGGAGTTCTTACATGTTTTGCTCATGCTCTGTCTCTAGCACCTATAACACTACCTACAACATAGACACTGCTTACACATGTAAGTGTGGAATGAACGACCCCCCCACACACACACACACACAACATTATTAAAGCGTTTTAAAATCAAGACTAGCACATCAAAAATAATTTTTTTATATTTGTTACCAAAAAAATAATAAAACTGAATGTTCAAATGCTTGATTGAATGAGGTATACAATAAAATATAAAGTTGTGCAACTAGAGAAATATAATAAAACTATTTAATCCCCATTTTACATCACTGATGAAATCTGTAGGGTTTCCTATTAGTACCATTGATTCCTGAACAAGGTCTTCCAGCTTGTGAATGCTGCTTGATCGATCACAGCTGTACTTCCGCTGAATGGCATCTTTCAGATTCCTCAAGTAGTCAGTAGCTTCTTTGGCATCATTGAAAAACTAAGGAAAGACAAAAACTATTAGTTCAAGTATATTAAATGACAGTGAAGCTCAGAGCTATTAAGTTCAATTACAAGTGCCCTATGTGCACCCCTCATCAGAGAGAACAGAATAAAATAAAAACAATACAACTTAATAGCCACATCCCTCCTTTACCCAAACAACTCCTTCTATTTCATCTAGTTCATTTTATTTATTTATTTATTTTAGAGAGAGAGTAAGAGAGGGAGGGGGAGAGAGAGAGTGAAACATCAATTTGTTGTTCCACTTAGTTGTGCATTAATTGGTTGCTTCTTGTATGTGCCCTGACCAGGGATTGAACCTACAACCTTGGAGTATCAGGACGATGCTCTAACCAACTGAGCTACCTGGCCAGGGCCCAAACAACAACCTTGAACTTGGATAATTTTGAATGAATATTAAATGTCTAAGCTTTATTAGAATTCCAAATAATTCTTAAACAGGGGTGAAATTCCAAGAATAATTTAAAATTTCTGAAGAATGAAAAAAAGAGTTCTCTGGAATGTAAATACTTCCTTAATAAGAGACTCATTTGTAATATAAAAGTTTTTCTGACACTTAAAGGTTTTTTTTTCTAAGGATTTTCTCTTTAATAGAATGCTTTAATATATCCTCCAGAACAGATATGCTTTACAATCCTACAAACAAAACATTTTATTTCCCCTGCACATTACATACATGAACCTTACAATAAACGATGAAAGTATTTTCTGTAGGTCAGCCAAAATCACAAGGCGGCCGCCGACAGCCGTGATGCCGTTCACATACCTCGAAATAGGCGGTGTTCTCCTTGGCGTGCTGCTCCACACACTGGCAGAGCTGCAGGACCCAGCTCCACTGCGTCTGCATGGCCGCGCGGTAGGCCTGAGGAGAAAGCACGGCTACTGTCGCTGGCTCAGAACACTGGCCCACGCACAGCAATGGTGTCTTTTTGCTTTGTTCTTAATGTTCATTTTATTCATTTAACAGAGAGGGAGGGAGCGAGAGATAGACAGGAACGATCTGTTCCTGTGTAGGCCCCTGACCGGGCATTGAACCAGCAACCTCTGTGCTTCAGGATGATGCTCTAACAAACCACGCTATCCGGCCGGGGCCACAAAGCAATGGTTTTAAAGGGTAAGTGACTCTACTATCTGCATAAATGGTAAGAATTTTCTTTTAGCAGATTAAGATTTGAAAATCAGGGTAGTGTATACCCCTCTAATCTGAGAATATCACTTGCCCAAAGCCAGCCCTAACAATTTAAATATCAATTTTTAAATTAGTCCAGCCATTTTCACTCAAATTTAAAACTTTCTGTTCTTTTTCTTAAAACATGTGGAAAAGGCTAATTCTATTTTCATATGAAAAAACAATTGAGCGTGTGCAATGGATGCAGCTGACCCGCCCTCACTCCTCAGTGGTCCTCCTCCTCCTCTGTGGAGCCCTCAGCGAGCTGGCCTCTGACACACTGTCCCCTCATCTTTCCTGCCTGCCTCTAAATTTCTATATTACTGGGTCAGAAAACATGCCTTGGACACAAAATATACGGTTCTGTAGTTTTCTCTTTGTTTTTGATTCTAAAACCAGGATAGAAGCTCTTGGGATGTGGGGAGGGTTATTCACTTTTTATTTTTACCAGGCAAAGGTGGAAAAGAGAGAATGCAATCCCATATCAGTGTAATTCTGGAGTTATAATTAGATATTATAAATATAAGGAAGTTTTAATTAAATATTAAATACTGGAAGCTTTAATTAAAAATATTTGTTTTCTTTAACTTTGATTCTGCCTCCCCCCACCCCTCTTTCCCTCTGGTAATCATGGTACTGTGTTTATGAGTTTGTTGTTTTGGGTTGTTTTTGTTTTCTTAATCCATTTACCTGAACTTTTAAAGCAAAAAGAAACAGTCCTAGATTACAGTATCGAGAGAAGACATGTCTACACTTAAAATGGAAAGGGATCAATAGCTCCTAGGCCCACTCTATAAAAATCCAGATCCCCTTTTGTCATTTATTCTGTAGAAATAAAGGCCTAATAAGTATTTAAAAAAGAAAAAAACAAAGCAGATGTTTCATGAGGGTAGAAATATTGTAAAAGACACCTCCTTCCATAGGGAAACATGAAACCTTTTTTCATGTTCAACCCTTTTATATTCAAGTTGCAATTCACTGCCTTCCAGAAGAGGGCGCTGTAGATGCTTTAATAACTAAGTGAAGTAATCTTGTCATACTTTCCTTCTAGAAAATCTCATTCTTACTGAGCTATGCTCCGGCAGGCTTTCTGAATGGAATGTACAGTGCATTTCCAACAGCACTGGAAGTCTGGCAACATATCATAATTATATTACCTGCTCTCTCAAATGAAGCTTCTTTCAGTAAAATGTCTATAAAAGACATAGCATGCATCGTATTATTGATAAGTAACTATTATCCATGTACCCACAAGACATTGAACAGGCAGGCCAATGGGATCATAAAAATGACTATGGTTTAATTATACCCTCAAGAAACTTTTAATTAGATTAACATTTCGACATAAAAAGTGAGCAGGTTCACATCCACATTTTCTATTTCCATCAAAATTCTTACCCTATAAACTTATTTCCTAACAGCTTTCATCTCTGTAATCTAAGAAATATTCCATTTTTAGTTTATCATAGTGCAGAAGTGTATCCAGACCCTTCACTATTCTAATTTCCTTCCTCTAATTTTCCACCTACTCTTCTGTGTCTTCAACATTCCTACGTGACATTTCATGTGGATGTAAAATCCTATTTTCATATAAAAGAAGGTCAAAGGTAACATCCGCAAGGTCCTAATGAGACGTAGAATTGTACTAATCTTCTAGGTCATAACGATTTCAGTGAACAAAGACGTTCCTTTCCTCAACTGAGAAAATCAGATTCCTTTCCTCGACTGAGGTATATTGTTTGAAGCACATCACATTTTAAGCACAGCTTCATTTTTTTTTTCTTTGGAAATACAGATTTATCCATGTTTGATGCCCCTTATGTACCCCCCCCCCTCACACATAGAAAGTCACTAACTCTAGTATATATCAGGCCAAAAAAATGAAACACAACACCACCACCTCCACCACCACTGCACGGGCAACCTGATACATCCCAGAACAATTCTCCAATTCTCCACTTCCAGATTTAAAATGTGTCCTCTATACTATGCTGTTTTGCCAGTGTGCTATTTCAATACACCTCACAGACCAGATCACAAGTAAAATTATTAGTTAAATAAGAATAACTAATACTTACTAAGAATATACTATGCACCAAGAACTGTACTAAGTAGAAACGGTACATTATTGCTCTCATTCTCACCACAGTCCTACGGGCTAGAAGCCATTTTCCCATTTTAAGTACGTGGATGAGATTTAGCAAGGTTACATCACTTGTGCAATGTCACACAGTCAGGAGAAAACAAAAGTCAAAGCTTATAAAGTCAAGGTCCTTCGCATTGCCTGCAAAACTGGGTTGCAGAGGTTGACAAAGGGTAACACACTCTGAGCAGGAGAGTGAAGGTAGATCACCATGACTTGTCAGAAACATTATTTCTGAGCCAGGCTGTAATAAAATTTCGTAGTTTGTATCTTTTAATTTATCGGCAATAAAAGAATCTGAAGGGTAATAATCTAATGTCGATATTCACCCATGACTATCAGACCTCCCGCCTTACCTCAATAGTTAATCGGGCTGGGTGATTCTCCAGAAGTAGCTGTTCTGCCATCTCCTGAACTGACTTAATATTTTCTTCCTTTTGTTCCAGTTCTCTCATTAATTCCTAATTTAAGAAAGAATTCAGAAATGTGTTAGAAAAAGATCTAAACCTGACATACAACTGTAACATTCAATCACAAAGGTTGTACTTACAGCATGGTACTCTTTTTTCCGAGCTATGTTGGTATTTCTTTCACTCCAGTCATAAGCAACTTCCTCCTCTTCTTTTTCATTCAACCAAATAAGTTCATTCGTTGCACGAGTTATAAAATTATGGAGTGTATCAAGGTGCCGTTCCTGATTCCTGGATGTATTCTTCATAAGGAAAATTATTGTAAGAATCATCTTTGCCAAATAGAGATAAGGGAAACAGAAAGTTCAAGGAAACTTACCAGGAGCTTTGCATATTGACTCTCTAGTCTGTGCAACTTTTCTGCATAAGTCAGTTTAAGAGGTGCCGTCATTTGGATCTATAATATGGTATAAAAAGACACCAAGGTTAGGAATCTTATAGAATTCTGATTCATATTCAATGTAGCTATTTCCTGTTACAGAATCTTTAGGTGAAAAATAAAACAATAGTAAGCTAAAATGAAATATATACAGATTTTTAAACTCATATACCTCACTGATCTTAGCTTCTTTAAGGCTAGATTCAAATTCTTCAATAGCTCGGTGAACATTTTTATGATTTTCTAAATGACTTTCAACACTTGGCAAATCTGATCCCCATTCAGTGCGGTCTAGCTGCCCCTTTAAACAGAAAGACACTCGATTTAAAAAAATAAATCTGATAGCAATAAAGACTAAAACTCTCAGGGAAAGTAAACATTTTTTACCTGCATCTCATCAACCCAATTCAAAAGATCCTGAACGAATTTCATGTTGATTTCCTCTTCTGTTAAATTCTGATCCAGCAAAGAAGACTTTAGAAGGGGCTTCCGGATCTGCATCAACTTCAGGGTTTGCAAGGAATTTGATTCTACTCCTGAATTGAAATTTGGAACTAATCCTGTTGGGAAACCAGGTGTGTAAACTGGAGTGAGGGATGGGGTCAGGCGGGAAGTCAGACCTGATGACAGGCCTGATTTCATACTGGAAGGGCTCAGGGAAGGGGCTAAACTCTGAGTCAGCCCTGAGTTCAGACTGGGGTTTAAGTTCTGTGAAAATCCGGAGTTTAAACTTTGAGTAATTCCTGATATCATGAGCTTCGTCTGCTCTGTCGTTAGCATGCGTCCTTTGCTATACACGGAGGAACATTCATTCCTGAAAGCCATAATTTCATCACGTAGTTTTGCAACCCTGCAAAGAAAAGCAAAAGGGATAAGCTATAATATAAAGGCATTTCTCATGAAGAGTGAGCCCTAAAATAAACTATGGACTTCAGTTAATATGTGTCAATCGAGGCTAATCAATGATAACAAATGTATTACACTAATGCAAAATGTTAACAGGGGAAGGAGTTATCTGAGGAAGCATATGTTAACTCTCTGTACTTCTCATTCACTTCTTCTGTAAATCTAAATTTGAAAAAGTCACTGTAATCATATTGATAAAATTTTGCATTATAATTTTTTTCACTGAATTGTACTATGAACACTTTCATCATCACACAGTCTTTATAAATATCATTTATAATAACCATAATTACTACACTTTGATGTGATCATCCTCCTATTATTTGACTTTTAAAATATTTCCAATTTTTTGTTATTATAAAGCACTTCTCATGTGAACAAAAAGCTTTTTATCTATAGTTATTTATGTTTTATTTTTATGAGTAATATAGAGTCTTAAAAGTAGAACTGAAAGCATCATTTACAATTTCTGCTTTATATCTATAGTATTGATAGGAATACTATATATATATACACACACACACACACATATATATATATTATATAACCCAAAAGGTTCCATCTCTACCCCCAAAACTACTTCTCAGAGATATAATAGACATATATTCTTTTCAACACTTTGTTATAAAACATTTTCATATAAAGAGAAATTAACAGAAAATTAATTAATATTTTTTAAATATACTCCCTTTTTCAAATGTCACACATATTTTAACTGTATGTTATTAACTACAATATTAAGTATTGTATATATAAAATATTTTTCTATCACTTCTCTTTGAAGAACAAATACCTTTTAAACACAGCCGAATCAACATGACCTGCATTTTCAACTGAAATGAATTTAAGCCTGACCAGGCAGTGATGCCACGAATAGAGCCTCGGACTGGGATGTGGAGGACCCGGGTTTGAGACCCCGAGGTCACCAGCTTGAGCGTGGGCTCATCTGGTTTGAGCAAAGCTCACCAGCTTGGACCCAAGGTCGCTGGCTCGAGCAAGGGGTTACTCGGTCTGCTGAAGGCCCGCGGTCAAGGCACATGTGAGAAAGCAATCAATGAACAACTAAGGTGTCAAAACGAAAAACTGATGATTGATTGCTTCTCATCTCTCTCCGTTCCTGTCTGTCTGTCCCTATCTATCCCTCTCTCTGACTCTCTCTCTGTCTCCGTAAAAAAAAAAAAAAAAGTTTAAGAACTCTAATTCATAAAACTGTCACACACTACACCCCTATCTCTAGTGCCCATATAGAACAGTTATACAAAAGACAGGGTATACATAAGGAGCGCACTTACCTTTGTACCAACTGATCTGCATGGTAATATTTCCCATCAATGAGTATCTGCACATCAATTACATGCTGGCGTAAGAGGTTCTCACATTCAAGTATGTACCCGGCAATTTCTGCTTCATTCTGAAACTGCACCCCTGATTCTAATCTTTTAGAATCCTGTATTTTGAAAGAAGTCAGTATTAATTTTGTGAAACCAACTTTCAAAACTAGTGTCAAATGTGAAACTTGAAATGCTGGAACACAAGCCTACTACTTAGCTTCTCTGTTTTCCCTTTTGGTTCAAAAATATGTTTTGCCTTTGCTCACTGTCCCTCAATAGAGTAAACAGTGCTCATAATCTTGAACAAACTTTAAGCTTCAATTGACAAAAATACCAAGCACTGACCAAATGTTATGCAAAAGTTTTAGTTCATCCAACGGCACGGAGTCCTCTACCACAATCCCCGTGGCTCCTAAAATTAACTTACAGACTGAAGAGAATTTCGAGCAAGTATCAGTTTGTCTTCACAGATGACACTGTCCCTCTGCACTCGGTTGGCAATCTGCTGCAACATTTCCAACCTGAAAGAAGGAACAAAATATATAGCCTCTCCCTTCGAAATTGCAGACTTCTCAATCGCTGAAAAATGCTGCCCCTCAAAAGCTAAACAGTCCCACACCAACGATTCAATACCTGTGTCCATCAAAGGATTCATTGCCGAAGCTAATGCAGGAGTTGATCAGTGTTGGTCCACAATGAACAGAGAGAAAATTTTCATTTGAGTCAAGGCTGGTTCGAGTGCTAGTAGTATTACTAAACACAGAATCACTACTATGGTAACTATAACTACTACTGTGCATTTTTTCCCTGAAATGATGTTTTCTTGACCATTAAAAGTAGACTAGAAAGTAGGTCTGCAAAAAGCTCTACTTCTAACGGCGAAAAGTGGCAGCTGAACAGTGTGGCTTTAATAGCTCCTTAAATATGCCCCAACATGCATATTCAACACACAGCAAATAATATGCTAACTATTCAAAAGAATCTCGCCTAAAGCCATGCGTTTGCTAGCTGAGGCTTTGTAGCCTGCATTATAACCCTACAAGTACAGACAAGGCAGGCTGATGGGCGTCCCTGAAAAGGACTGGCCAAATATTTTCACCAAGAGTCATATGATTGCAGCCACCTAAAAAACAACTCGGATGCCTCACTGAGGCCCAGGTACAATTAGCAAATGTTATTCAGGCAATAGCAACTCTCAGCTAAAAACAAACAAATACCTAAATATTCAATTATAGCCTGACTTTTGTGAAGGGCCAGGGTCTCTACACACTAACAGGCTAAAAGCCGGCACTTACAAGCATGTATACACAAATTGGTTTGATGAGAAACAAAGTACACTCCAGTTTTAACTACAATGTCATTTGTTAGGTTACGTTAACTGGAAAATGATCCATTTACCTTTCTGTGTATGGCATGCCCTCAGGAATGTTCCTCTAATCTCACTACAGTTCATTTATATTTTTAAAAGCTAAACTGCTAAGTAGACTGTCGATGCAATGCTGGCAAGTTTAATTGGTGCTTGTTTTCCCTTTCCATAGGTTATTACCTCGCATAAGAACTTGTTTGTTTCTCATACACTCCCATGCCACATGGCTATTATTTGCAATATCTAGTGAGTGCCAAAAAACTTGTTGTATCAAGAAAATTGGAGGTGTTTATCCAAACAAGCTCCTAAATATCTTTCTACCCCCAATATTACAAAGCCAAACTTGCTTCTCCACTCTAAAGGTTGCTGTTTTCTTTTCAGAAGGCAAGAAAGGGGAAACATGACAGTGCCATATCAAGTAGAGTGAGTAAAGAGAAAATCGCAAAATACTAACAGCAACCCCTAATGTTTATTAAGCAATTATTATATGCCTGGAAATTAATCATCATACACATAATTACCTAAGCTCATACTCATAACCACCAAATGTGGTAGATACTATTACATCCTGTTTACGAATGAGGAAACTGAGGCTTAGAGAGGTTAATAAACTTGCTTAAAATAACATGGCTTGCAGGTTGAGCTAATAATTTTATCCAGGATTGACTGATTCTGGACCTTGAACTCTTAACCACTGCATTCTTTTATTAACATATATTAAAATCCAGCTTTTATTCTGATGACTAAAAATCAACTCCATATCCTTTCACTGGTAGGCTTTGCCATTAATTTGGATGATTATCTTAGTATTTTACTTTAATCACCTACAAATGCCTCCTCCATAAAAGGTCCATCCCAAGTATAGGGGGTCCTCAGGTTACAGCAGTCTCGCCATATGTTTTGAGTTTACGATGCTCACTCCCATAAAAACTTAAAAAACCCGAGACATGAGTGTTTCGGCTTACGCCATTAGCGTCATACAGCGATGACAGGTTTAGTTAAGGTCCACAGATGCCTTGCAATGGTATAGGCAGATTTTGGAAGGGAAGTAGTCATCAACCTTCCAGACTAGCCTAGAACAATTCTTTAAGAAGGTAGAGAGGCCTGCAACAGATCCTGTACCCTCTATATCAGCTGCTTCTCGAGAGGAAACACCTGTAGTCCAGGTGGAATCATCTCCATTGTCTCCTGCATGTTCCTTAGGCAATCCTGATACACCTGACCCAGTATCTCCAGCACCTTCTGCAGGTTCTCCTGCCTCTCCAGCTTCCTCCTCCCAATAGGTCACTCTCTCCCACCTTGCAATGCCCCTTCCAGTGTGCAAGCCCACCACAGGAATAAAGGGAAGGAATTCTTTTTTTACACTCATTTTTGGTCATTTTTTCTGTTACTACAGTACAGTATACAGTATAGTATATTTATGTCCATTTCCTTTTTCTGTGGCTTAGTTGTGTTTTAGATTATGATTTTACAACTGTGTTAGGATAGGTAAGGAACTTAGGCTAGGATGTGTTTTGACTTACACTGAAATTCGGGTTACGTCACTATTGTAGAAATGAAACTGTGTCATAACCCAAGGACCCCTGGTATTTCAAGTTTATTTTGGTTCTAATGATCCAGTTATATAGATATAATATCATGCTTTATCAAGAGTGTGATCCGTGAGGAATCCAGTGAACAATGTGAACTAAGGAACCGAATTGAGACAGAGGAGAGATCAAAGGGACCAGAGGAAAAGAGGACAGAGGGAAAGGGGATGATAGGATGGGATAAACCTGAAGGGAAGGGGGGAGGGCACTACAAGAAGGGGGACAAGGGAGATGTAGAGGGAAATACAGGGAAGGGGGGATGCATTCAGGGCAACACTAGAATCTATGTAAACACAATAAATTAAAATCAATAAAAAAATCAATAAAAAAAGACCATTCCAATATATAACCTGTTCTTTTAATTTAATAATGAAATGTTCTTCCACAGTATGCCTTATATTGGTGTTCCAGATACTATTCTGTTGTTGTGTAATAAATATTTTAATCAATAAAAAATAGAGTGTGGTCCGTAATGTAATAAAGGACTGACCAGTTAGACTTGCTCCCATACTGTCAGTGCTTTATTTCATATTTCAACAATGTTGAAGTCAAGTGTGGGGCACAGAGAATAAAAGTATACTGTATGTCTCGGTATGGGCCAGGAGCTGTGCTAAAACATTAGCAACCCAAGGGCCAGTGAAAACATTCCTGGAGTGCATCACAGTGGAACAGGTAACCCTTAATCAAATGATCACAGCAATAAATATAAAACTACAAGCAAGATAAGAGCCATGATGGAACAATCTATGTAAATATAAGAGTTATACACAAGACATCTGAACTAGCCTGGAAGGCCATGGAAGGTTTCTGGAGGAAGTAACACTGGCTCCAAAACAGTAAATTCTTTCCATGAAAAAAACACCCCCCAGCCCCACCCCGCTGAGATCCCGGGCAGCAAGAACTCCACTTACCTTTCCACTTCGGGGCGAAGCGCCTTCTCCCTCTCAAGCATGGCAATGATGAGCTTCCCCCACTCTTTTTCTATGTCATTTGGATGATAACCTTGAAGGAGCTTGATGCGTCCAAACTCTATCCAAATCTTGAGAAAACAAAACAAATGTAATGCAAGCAAATGCTCTATGTAAAAATAAATAAATAATGATAACAGTTGACCATACAAAGGTGACCTCTGCTTACCTCTAATAATTTATATAGGCGTTTAATTTTTGATTTTTCTGTCTCCTTTGGTGGAATTTCTGTTTCTTTAAACTGTAAATACTGATTGTAAAGTGCCTAAAATGAAAGGAAAAATAAATGAAGGCCCAAACGTCTAAGACTTGTTTTCATTATGGCATAATGTGACCACTTCAAATGCCGCTGTGTCAAACGCATTCAGTGGAATTCCTTTATAAAACTGACACTCAAGAACTATACCAGCTAGTTGGCAACTGGGTTATATAAGACTTGATGAGGGTTATATGTGAGCCTGATTCAAGATGTGCCACACAGTCATCTGGATAGTAATAATCCATGGTAGCGTTTACTGAGGCTCTACTAAAATCCTCTCATCATACAAACAAGAAAACACAGCCTTTAAAAGATATACTTTCTAAGTGTTACAAATTCACTTTTAAAGAAATAATCTAATGCAATTTCCATAAAAGGAAAAAAGAAAAACAAAAAACCTGTTCTTGTCTACACCATGGATCTAGCGTTGAAAATAGAATCCTTATCAGATAGATGGAACTAAAATTTAGCTTAAAGTCCAGCTGGCAAGGTTAAACAAATCTCTTAGTAAACAAAGATAGATGTTATTGGTTACTGCTTTATTATATATATTTCAACCATATAATTAAATTACCGAGATTGCAGATAGTAATGCAGAATCTCTTTATATATAATTTATTTATCATATTTACTAAAAAGGACCTTCATAAAAACTATGTGGATAAATATCTCCACATTTAATAAGTGTATACTATTTCATCTTTATTCATGCTGTTTTTAAAAAAGTCCCTTTAAATCTTCATGTAGGCTCTGGCCAGTTCGCTCAGTGGTAGAGTGTCACCCCAGTATGTGGATGTCCCAGGTTCGATTCCTGGTCAGGGCACACAGGAGAAGCGACTATCTACTTCTCCACCCCTCACCCTTTTCTCCTTCTCTTTCTCTCTCTCTTTTCTGCTCCCACAGCCATGGCTCGATTAGCTTGAGCACACTGGCCCCGGGCACTGAGGATGGTTCTGTGGAGCCTCCGCTTCGAGTGCTAAAAATAGCTCAGTTGTGAGCATGGCCCCATGGGCAGAGCATTGGCCCCAGATATGGATTGCCGGGTAGATCCTGGTCAGGGCGCATGTGGGAGTCCATCTCTCTCTCCCCTTCTCTTACTTGGAAAAGAAGAAAATAAATAAATCTTCAAGTAACACATTTCTGAAGGACTCCAATATTTTGCTGACTAATAAAATTACTGGCATTTTCCATATAGATATATGTATATAATCCTATCCTAGGCACCAGCAAGTAATCTGGTAAATCACTCAAACTTTTTCCTAAACGTTAAGAATCTGCCCTGATCAGAAGTCACTACAAATTTACCCAAGTGTCTGGACAATAGGAATCCATTTGGAAATAATTTGAACTTGAAATCTGAAAACAGTTTTGAATTTAAAACACAATGTTTCAAGACAATCATCAGTAAATGAGCACAGAATACCCTAATATGCTGAATGTTGTGGCAGACATGGTGATAAGGGAGAAATCTGCCTTGCCCTGGAAAGTTTTACATCCACAAAGGGAGACTTCATACAAACAACTTCAGAACACTTAAAAAGCATCATATGAACACATGCCAAGTAACTTGGTGCCAAGGACAAACTCCCTGTGGCAATATGAATTAAGAGCTGCTGCACAGATGTTCTGCACAGACGCGTGAACACAGTGAACAACTTCAACAGGGCCCACCCTGGCTTATCACAGTTTTTGTAACTCCAGTGTGATCATGAAAACAAAGCTTATAATTCAAGCAATGGGACTTTGTTAATATTCACATTACTGGTTTCTTGAAATAAAGCAGATTATTTTGCTATTACAAATCCTAATATACAAAATGAGGCAACATATTCTTCAATTAAATTTATATGTCTATAATGCCTTTTATAGTTCTGTAATGTCTTTGCTGCTTCGAGCTAGACTTGTTTGTGGGTAGTAGCAAATGCTCTACTAAACCATAAATTGATTTACACTGGAAGTCAGTTACGTTATTTTCAAATTTATAATGAATTATAGTATGTACCTCTTGTATACAAAAGGCGGCTCTGAAGCAGTTTAAAACAGGATTCAACACCACAGGCACACTCCCAAACACTGTCACCCTGAGCAAGCTCCCCGGGGGCCCTCCCACCCCAGCCATCTGGGAGGCTCCAAGCACTTCCCATGCACCAGAAACAATGTGGCAAGGGCACGTCCAGAGACTCTCTTAAACCGGCAAACTCTCAGTTCAAAACTAAGGGACTCTAAATTTCTTCAGGATATTGTTGCTATTATGTTGTCATTACTAACGTTGACCTCCATTTTCTCTGTATAATAGGAAGATGAGCACTGTCCTTTAAATGCCTACTTACTAATGTCATGCCAAGGGCCATTTTTCTTGCACTTGTAAAATAACAAGAATTATTACAGCATGATTTAAAAGTTTAATAATCAAGTCAATTCTAGTTAACTTCTGAAGTGCCACTGACCTTTAGTTCTACAGGGTTATTAGGAAATGTTCTCTCAGACATTGTGGTCACATGGTGTCGAATCCACTGGATGAGGTAGTTCACCATGTTCTGGTATTCAATCCATTTGACTTCAACATCCTAGAACAATGAAGTGACAGAAAAGGTCCGTGTCTGTAGATAATAACATTCATATCTCACACAGGTTAGTCAGAGGTCCCTGTGCCGTTACCCATCCTTAAGCCTGACAGAGAGAACCGGCTAAACGTTTCCTACTGTCCGTGCAGTCCCGATCCTGTCCACATAAACAGCTCTAAAAGCATGCTATTGATATCGACCCTACGACCAGCCTAATGAGAGCCAGTTCGGATCCAGAGACCGTGGCTGCCTGAAGCTCTGTGTTGGGAAGGGTTGAGGAAGTGTCCAAGCAGAGCAGAAAAACCTCCAGAGTCACCTCCCAGGGGCAAAGGAGGGGGAATAATAGCTTACGTAAGCCAAGTGAACTGCCACTCTGCCATACTTTTTCGATCTAAATCTACCGTGCGTATGAAACTCAGAAGAACTCTACAGTGTGTAAGAAACTAGATATGAATGAAAACTACAGGCAACACACATAGTGCAATTACTCAAGGCCTCATTTAGCAAACTTTTTAAACATGGAGGAAACTGGAAAGTTGTCAACTGCCATATTCAATTAGGTATTTGATGAGCGCTCATTAGGTTTAAAGCACTGTGCTAAGTGTTGTAATAAAAATATAATGCTTTAAGACAGAACACCTATTATCAAAGAGTTACTGTCTAGATGGGGAGGCAAGAGAGACTCATAATATAAACAGCTGAACAAAATGAGAAGCAGTGTTTAATTAAGTGTTGAAATAACGGAAGCAGGTGTTATACACTGGGAGGGGAGATGAGAATCAGCTAAGCGTCAGTGTGCCCGAAATGGTCCCTACAAGGCTTTTTGGGGAGAGGTAGTCCCTGAGCAGTTCTGAAACTGCCAGTAAGTAATTGTTGGTGAGGGGCAGAGAGGAGTGCATAAAGATAGAGGAGCCCAGGGAGCTAGGAGGACTCTGAAACAGAAATGCCCTGGCTACCAGCAGACAGTCTGGTTGAGATGTCATAGCTAAACATGAAGGCAAGCCGGATTCATATATGCAGAATTTTGAAATGTCAGAAACTAAACTGGCTTTAATCTTGCAAGCCATATGGAGCTACGCAAAGTTTTCAAGCTAATTCAGTGACAGTGTGCAGAGTTGATGGGGAGAGAAAAATAGTGGCACATGAAAAACCATAAAAATGCTATCACTGGGCCCTGGCCAGCAGGCACAGTGGATAGAGCATCGGCCCAGTGTGCAGAGATCCCGAGTTCGATCCCTAGTCAGGGCACACAAGAGAAGTGACCATCTGCTTCTCTTGCCCTCTCTCTCTCCCCCTTCTTTCTCTCTTCCCCCCTTGCAGCCATTGGCTCCACTGGTTCCAGCATCAGCTTGGGGCACCAAGAACAGCTCAGTTGATTTGAGTATTGGCCTCAGGCACTGAAGATAGCTCAGTTAATTCAAGTATCGGACCCAAAGGGAGGTTGCCTGGTGGATCCCAGTCAGGGCACATGTGGGGGAGTCTGTCTATCTCCTCTTCCTCACTTAAAAAAAAAAAGTTATCATCCTGTTTCTAATGTGAAAAGCTAATAGTCAGGAACCGGGTGGAGGTAGTGAGACAATAAGGAATGACCTCAAGTAACATTCCCAAGTAACACTCAACACTGCAACATTGGAGAACTGCATTAAATCAGAGGAGAGGATGACCACGGGAGCAAGTTACTAGAGTTCAAAAGAGTACATAAGTGAAACAACAAGAGGAAGAGAATGGAAGTAAGTCTAAAAACAGCAGCATACAGAGCTGAAAGACCAGAAAAGAGAGCTCGCCAAGATGAGTTCCTAAATCTTCAAAGTAAACTTTTTTTTAAATGGTACCCGCAAGGGGGAGGGGGGAGTCCTAGGGTGAGGGGTGGTCATCCCCAAATGTACAGCACGTATATAGGGTTTCCTGTCTCTTCCAGAAATGCAGACACGCTGTTAGCAAGACCACTAAGAAATGGATGGTTGAACTTAATTACACAAAGTGTGAACTAATAAAGAGTTCAAAGCTATGTGTCAGAAACCTTGCCCTGCTCACACAGTAGCTCTGTCAATGTAGCAAAATAAATAACCTTCCTCGGGGTCTCACTGTTAAAGCAGAAAAACAATACCAAGCCAACTTCTCTCATGGGACTATACGCATTATTAATAAACTTAAAAACAAATGTGAAATATTCTCTATACAAATACATCAAACAGGCAGTTGTAAAATAGCAGGAAGTTAAATGAAACTCTCCAAAATTCATTATAGCTATTATTTATAAAATGCCAAGTAACTCTGAATAGCCTACCTTATGATAGAGAGCACAGTTTTTGTTGAATTTTAATTTTAATGGTAGAATGGTGTCATTAAAATGCATTCAATGTCAGTTTAATAAATAGCATATTAACACAAATTCTTTTTAAAATATTTGATATTTAAGAATGATAAGGCACTATCAACCAATTCAGTTAACTAGGCATGACTGAACCAGAAGTTTCTAGGATGGAAAGGTCAACACTCACGTTTGCACCAATGCCTTCGCCACCTTCTGGGACTTTGGGAAATGCATCGTAGAGAGATGACACATACGTTATTACTGACTTTTCATCGGGAGAGGAAACATCAACATCTAAAAGCAGCAACATAAATTATTTCAAAATGTTGACAGATTACTCCTGATTAAACTTTCATGCCAGTCTATATCCAGCCAAGACAAGAACTCACCTTCAGGATCCAGAAGTCTGATAACACCAATTTTTTCTGCTACATAAAAAGCGTGCTCTAAATTTGCAAGGTTGCTTTGAACAGCAACAGTATTCATGTCTATCAGGTCCGGCCTAGGAAAAAATTCACTGTATCAATTACATTTTCTCACATACCAATTTAACATTATATTTACGTATGTATCTATTTATATAGCAAATGCTGTAAATTCTAATATTTCACAGAGGTTTTCATCAAATATTGCTTACATCTTATAGAAAGTTTTGTGTGGCAAAAGCAAGTATAATGAGAAAAAGACAAAAATTTGAACATAGATCATTTTCGGTAAGGTGCACATAGCCCTCATAATCAAAATCTAGATCAGTGGTTCTCAACCTTTCTAATGCCGTGACCCCACAATACAGTTCCTCATGTTGTGGTGACCCCAAACCAAAAAATAATTTGGGTGGCTACTTCATAACTGTAATTTTGCTACAGTTATGATTCGGAATGTAAATACCTGGTATGCATTATGTATTTTCTGATGGTTTTGGGCGACCCCGCCGGGGTAGCGACCCACAGGTTGAGAACCGCTGATCTAGACCATCTGTCCCATTCAACCTCTATAAGCTCCACTGCTCAGCAGCATCCTTCCAACCCAACCAGCAGCCTCTCACTAGCTCTCCCCAAACACAAAAGCTTCTAGTCAGTTCAGCGCCAGGCCCCTGCATCCCCCGTGCAGGACATCCTTTTGTATCACTACTGTCTTCTACAATCCTACTCATCTCTGCAGAGAGCTAGCCCCACCTCCTCTGCGGAGCCTTCACTCACCTTCCCAGCTCTCAGTTTCACCCTCTGTTCCCTGCACTCATACTCCTGGGCCTGTGCCCGTCAATCTTAGAGTATGCATATACTTCCTTGCCCTATTGATTCACTGCTTAATGTGCCTGTACATCTTGCTTCTCCCAACTGGTCAACACCAAGACAGCAAGAACCATGGGTTAATAATATACATTTGTATTTTATCCTTCTGCTGAGATAGAGTGACATATACTTAGTAGACATTCACTAAGTACCTACAGATAAGTTGGTAAATAGGTTGGTTGGTTAGCAATTTGAATCATAAATAAAAAACCAAATAAGCACTAGTCTGTATCTTCAAAACCACGCATGTCGCCCTGGCCGGTTGGCTCAGCGGTAGAGCGTCGGCCTAGCGTGCGGAGGACCCGGGTTCGATTCCTGGCCAGGGCACACAGGAGAAGCACCCATTTGCTTCTCCACCCCTCCGCCGCACCTTCCTCTCTGTCTCTCTCTTCCCCTCCCGCAGCCAAGGCTCCATTGGAGCAAAAATGGCCCGGGCGCTGGGGACGGCTCTGTGGCTTCTGCCTCAGGCGCTAGAGTGGCTCTGGTCGCAACATGGCGACGCCCAGGATGGGCAGAGCATCGCCCCCTGGTGGGCATAGCGTCGCCCCATGGTGGGCGTGCCAGGTGGATCCCGGTCGGGCGCATGCAGGAGTCTGTCTGACTGTCTCTCCCTGTTTCCAGCTTCAGAAAAATGCAAAAGAAAATGCAAAAAAACAAACAAACAAAAAAAAAACCACGCATGTCAACACACACACACACACACACACACACTCACACTTCATTTCTTTCTAATTTGTTAAACTTACATGATACTCTAAACCACAAAGACACTTTGAAGCTAGCTCTATCTACATGAGACAAGAAAAGACTTCTAAAATACTCCTCAAATTAGGAGGCAAAATATGGCAGTTGAAAACTTTACTCAGGCCAGAAGCCAGTCAGGAAACTTTCATCTCAAAAACAAAGCACTAAGAGAATGCAGAAACAAACGTGGAAACAGTAAAGCCTTCAGAAAGAGTGGCACCCACTTCCACAATCACTGAGTCAGACCCTGTTTGTCCACTTCTCAGAGAAGGCACTAGCTCGCAGGCATGTGGGTTTCCACATCTGGGGGAGCTGCAGAGGGGTGGGGGGCTCAGAGGGAGCCTGGGGCAAATGTGGTGATTTCCACTACTACTTGGAAGGCTGTCTACATGAGAACCTTTTTGAAAATATATCATTAATCCTAGGAAGGTAAGCAGCAATTTATACTCCTTTTTTATCTGATGAGAATGCAAACTTCCAAAGACATCCAGTTACAGTTTTACAACTCTTCGAAGTGTAGGCTACCTTGACTTGCAGCTGCCGTTCCTACCCGCCTACTTCCCCGGAAATGATTTGGAAATACTTTCATGTGTTTCACATGCCACCGATTTGATCACTGAAAAGTGATCGTACATTTCTTATAGAAACAATAAATCTGCTGACAATAGCAGAGTTAAATGACATACCTCTAGTAATAACATTTTTTACTCACTTAGAAGCATTTTTCTTCTCACATAGACCCGTTTTGAAGAATCTGCCAAATTCAACATTACTAACCAGGTGTGTACAACAGTCTAGACAATAACAAATATCTAAAGTTCAAAAAATTGTTTTGCTTCCATAAAAGTTCACACATTTTGAAGAAATAAAAACCAGCCTCTCTGAGTGTGCCAAATCTCCAACAAGAAAGAGCATGTTGTTATGCGAACCCTGCCATTAGCAAAGACAGTGAGCGCTGAGTAATCCCAGACAGAATGAATAAAGTCATTGAAGAATCTAGTTTTTGAGTGAGAATAAAACATAAAACTTCCTTCTGAATGACACAGTCATCTCAGCACAAAAGCAGCTGTATAATACATGAGTTTGGGTAAGTCAACTCTTTATCATGATTTTTAACCCTTTCATGGAACAAAAACAGAAAAGGTTTTCCTCCATTAAAAAGCTGCAGTAGAACAAAATTAAGCAAAAAGTTAAAAAGAATAATTTTTTTTTTGTATTTTTCTGAAGCTAGAAATGGGGAGAGACAGTCAGACAGACTCCCACATGCGCCTGACCAGGATCCCCCCCCTCCCCCGACACGCCCACCAGGGGGCGATGCTCTGCCCATCCGGGGCGTCACTCTGTCGTGACCAGAGCCACTCTAGCGCCTGGGGCAGAGGCCAAGGAGCCATCCCCAGTGCCCGGGCCATCTTTGCTCCAATGGAGCCTCAGCTGCGGGAGGGGAAGAGAGAGAGAGGAAGGAGAAGGGGAGGGGTAAAGAAGCAGATGGGCACTTCTCCTGTGTGCCCTGGCCGGGAATCAAACCTGGGACTTCTGCACGCCAGGCCGTCGCTCTACCACTGAGCCAACCGACCAAGGCAAAAAGAATAAAATTTTAAAACCACTGTGAGAAAGGAAGAAGTGTCTACACGAGAAACTTTTTAAAAATATATCATTAATCCTAGGAAGGTAAGCAGCAATTTATACTCCTTTATTATCTGATGAGAATGCAAACGTCCAAAGACATCCAGTTACAGTTTTACAACTCTTCGAAGTGCTCACTACCTTGACTTGCAGCTGCCGTTCCTACCCGCCTACTTCCCAGGAAATGATTTGGAAATACTTTCATGTGTTTCACATGCCACCAATTTGATCACTGAAAAGTGATCGTACATTTCTTATAGAAAAAATAAATCTACCACTGTGAAAGGTTTGCAATTTCAGTCCCTCCCTAGTCATCTCCTATAGCCTGGTCATTGTTAGTCTTCCCTTGGGCTTTGCCTCTGTTTGTCTGGGACTTTCTGAAGAGACCCGGCCGTGACCTGTCCACCTTTCTTACTTTTTCATAGTCTTGCTGGGATATTATAACCTTTAAAAACTTCAGCTATTTTCCACATAAAGAAGATGGGTTTCTTTTCACTGTGACATCTCCTTTTCACATAACATTAACAGGCAATGCCATTCCTACCTCAGGTGTGACTAACCAAGGACGACTCTAGACTGTTAGCGTGGGGAAGGCAGCGCCCATGTTCCGGTGTTCTCCTGTAGAGAGCTGAACATGGACTATGTTGGTTTCCTTCGTTTCTGGAAACCTTTCAAAATCACGTAATATAACCTCTGCCACCTAGTCTTTTAATGGAAAAGAGCCAATTCTAACTCTTACTTTGGTTATTATACTATGATAATGCAGTATTTTTTGAATGAATCATCATGGGATGCAATTTTTAAAAACACAGGTTTATATGCCAGCTTTCTCCATTAATTATTAAAAACCGTATAAAAGTAAAAATTTATGAAAATAACATAAATTTTAAATTGGAGGTATAAAACCAAAACAATTTAGAATGAGGCCAAAATGAACAAACCACTTATATGTATGCTTAGTGCCCTTAATTTGTCCCAACATGTAGGATAAAAGAGAGCAAAAACATACCAAGAAAATATGGCTACTGTAATGAAACAAAATAGTTTTAGATAACAGTAACGCTTATTTTTCACACAACACACATTTTTAAAAAGTATTCTTTCTAGACAAAATAGATACATATACCCCTATGCATACACACACACACACACACACACAGACACAGATACTTATATACATATGCATTTACATGTATATATATGTATGTGGATACATGTATATGTAACATTAGGATATCACCACCCACACTGACAGATAACCAAACTAGCAGAACACTAAAACTGCAGAAGAAATTTTTTGGGAGTACAAGCACTTCAAAGTAACTTTCTTCAACATGTTATGAACGTATTAGCGCTCACAAGAGAATTAGACGGGATTCTGAGAGAAAATGTGACTATAGTTAATAACACTGTATTGCATATTTGAAAGTAGCTGAAAGACCTTAAAAGTTCTTATCACAAGAGAAAAAAGTATTTTGTAACTATGTGTGATGACAGATGTTACCTAGACTTACAGGGGTGGTCATTTTGCAATACATACAAATATAAAATCATTATGCTGTACACCTGAATTTAATATAATGTTGTATGTCAATTATACTTCAACTTTAAAAAAAAGCTGCAATACTATCAGATAATTGTTACAAGACAAGCACAAAGCAGACATAAACACAAACACGTCTACTGTCTTATGCCCTCAGTAAGAGACAGCAACACTTTTAACTCCTTTCCACTGCTGATTTTGTTTAACTCTAGAGGAAAAGAACACACTTAGGGTTGGGGGTGGAGGACATTTCATGTTAGCCCGACTCTGGAACACACTGTCAATGAGGAAGTCTGGAGAAGACAGCACTGGGGACGTGAGGACAGCCGACCAGTGACGGTGAAGGGCGGGCAGCGAGGGGCCATGGTGAGGCTGAGGCTGGTGGACGGCAGGGGCCAAGAGGATGCAGAACCTCATGAACTTCTGCAAAGATTCTGAATATTTTTGCAAGAACTACAGAAAATCACTTAAATGCATTAAGGCAGGTTAAAAGAGATCAAACGATCAGATCTGAGGTCATGAGGTCAGATGGAGAAGAAATTTAAAGTGATAAAAGCATCCCCACAGAATCCAGGTAGGAGACCACACTGACTTGTCAGAGAACATGGTATCAGTGGGGAAAAGTGAAGAGGCCAGGGGATAATTTATAAGGTCAAGTCCACAGAACGTAGTTTCATAACACTGGTTCTAGTAATAAGGGGTGGAGGTAGGGATAAGAGTCAACACAAGAGAGAAAAGAGAAAGTTGAACAGGAAACCCTGAAAGACTCCTGCAGGCCCCACAGGAGAGAGGCAGGGTCGCAAAGAAAACTGAACAGCGGCAGCCCAGGAAACAGGAGGGAAAACCGGGGGGTGTCGTGCTGTCAAGCTAAAGGAAAAGTGCAAGAAGAAAAGACTGGCTAAGAGAATCAAATACTGAGAAGAAAGATAAGCTGAAAAAAGTCTCCAGATTTAGCCACAAAGAAGTCACTCTTGAGCCTAGAGGAGGTGGTTTGGTGGATTCAGGTGCCAGAATCCAGATCAGAGTGGGTTGAGGAATGAATATGGAATAAAGAAATAGAAATAGAGCATAGAGACGACTCCGTTGAGTAGTCTGGCCTTTAAGGAAAGGAGTAATACATAAATAAATAAGGCAGTAGATGAAAAAAATCATGGCGGTGGGGGCAGGTTACTATTTGATGTTTTAGTAACAAAGGCTTCGATGAGCTTAAAGTCTAATGAGAAAGATCTGTTGAGAGAAGAAAGTTTAATGTAATGAGAAAGCTGTTTTGTGGGGGGCAATGGTGGAGCTGGGCTCCAGAACACGGGAGGAGGAGGTCAGGCCTTGGGTTGATGTGAAAGGCTTCCTCTGTGAACAGAGGCAAGGATGGATGCCAAGAAGGAAGGTTTGTCACTTTGGTAGCAGAAGAAAGACTTCTCACTGGCTGGCTTTGTTTTCTGTGAGAGCAGGAATTGAGATCACCGGTTAAGACTGCGGGAAAGAAAGACGGTGTGAGGGAGGAAAGGTAAGCCAGCACAGAAGAAGGCATCTGGGTCGGAACTGCTTGCGGCTAGAAGCACGAAGCCACCTGCCCTGAAGTCTAACTCTGTCCGGTGCGCTTCCTTGCTCGGGTCCGTGCACAAAGCACAGAGCTGGGCTCACACAGGATCAGGCTTTCCTGGGGAGCTGGTATGCCCTCAGCAGCTTGCAAGGAACTGGAAAGGATTCTGTGAAAGTTTAAAAAAAATTTTAAACCCAATTCCTTCACCTAGAGACCAGCTTTAGAACCTCTGTACTTTAGAACACAACTCACCAACTCACACACAGATACGTAAAGCTACGTATGCCACTGAACATCTGCTCTCCAATAAATCACACAAAAAGCTGTCATTAGGTATGCCTCACTTATCCTAGAATGGCAGAGCAGTTGCCATAACAAATTCCTGAAGATGACTGTTTGGATTAAATCATGTTCGGGCTGAGCATATTCTTACTATTCTTGTTGGTTCAAAAAGCATCTCACCTCCCCACCCCACCCTCAGGTGAAAGAAAAAAAAACACCCCTGTAATATGGCCCTACCTCCTCCACCACCCTGCAAATCAATACACACATGCAGAGACCCACCCACAGTTGCATAACTAGGTGCAACTGTGGTCTTTTATGCTCATATTTGGACACATACCATTGAAAGAAACACAGCCAAGAACTTCAAGGTGGCAACGAACTACGAAGGTAATTTTCCCTTTTCTCAAAACTAGATGCCTGAGTTCACTTCAAATATTCTTCCAATTTTTTTCCTACAAACTGACTCTTTACTCACAACAAGGGAGAAGGCAGAGAACGAGAAATACTGTAACTTACAGCAAGCGTTCTTAGTACCTGAAGAACGGAATCTCACCTCAGTCAGAAAGGAAAAGATACTTAATAAAACTATGACTCACTTTGCAAACCATCCACTCTGCAACAGCCTCATAGAATTTAATAAATACAGAAAATGGTACTGACTCTGACGGCGAAGTGACTCCTTCAGTTCTTACATTTTAGTGAACTTCTGAGAGTAAATTATAAGTAAGCCTCGGTGACTAGGGTCAACACCACCAGCCCTGCGCCCCCACCGCCACCAGAAAAAGGAGACAGCTCGGCTGATTTTTACTCTGGTAGAAACAACAAATACACTACTTCATATCATAGAAAAACATCTATGAATCTATAAATGAGTCAAAATAAAAGCAGTGTTGTCGTGAAATAGATGGACCCCTCCAAGAAAGGTCGATGGAGAGGTGACCTGCCCGCTGCTCCTGCAATGTAAGAGACCTTTGGGTAAGAGAAAGGTAGGAGGAGGCGGAGGGGAAACGGGATGAAGGAGGATATGGCAGGTCTGGAAGTAAGGGACGTCTTTCATCAAAGCCCGTCTGCTCGTGAGCTGGACGGTCACGGGCCCTATTATTAGTGGAGCTGCGGAGGCCTGTGAGGTGGGCCACTGACCTGCATTACACACTTCCTGAATCACCGGCTTTGGGATGGGCACCCTCTCACATGTTCTCCCACCAAGACAGCCCATACTGCTGGTATTCCTTTTAAAGGATTAGATCATTCAGACTTGCCAACTTATTTGGCCATTTTCCCCACTGAAGTCTTAACACATACATGTTTAGACTAACAGCTTGCACACCATACACAGGGATAGACAGGTCTGCACTTTCAGCTCTGGCACATACTGGAAAAGTTAAAGACAAATCAAAGAGTAAATTAAAATTGCAATAATACAATTCACAAATAAAGTAAGGAATTGTTTCTTTCTTAAAGGTTAAAGGCCTCATGGGGGCGGGGACAGTACAGAGGGGGATATATCAACACAATTGTTTTGGCAGACAATTCAGATATATGTCTTAAATTTTAAATGTAATATCCTTTGACCCAGCAATTCAACTTCTAGGGTCTTATCCTACAGACATACTCACATATCTGCATAAAGGCACAAAGTCCAATAGAACATTTTTAAAGAGCAAATAACATAAGTCTGTCAGTAAGATGCTATTAAGTTATATCCATATAATAGAATACTATACAGCATTTAAAAGAATAAGGTAAATCTATTTGTTCTGACTTGGAAAGATGTTGAAAACAGATTAAGGAAAAAAAAGAATAATGCAAAATAACATATATTTTATTCTCTTATTTATGTTTTTAAAAAGATCATTTATGTGTTCAAGATTAGGTGCTTGCCTGACCAGGCGGTGGCACAGTGGATAGAGCGTCGGACTGGGACGTGGAGGACCCAGGTTCAAAACTTCAAGGTCGGCCCTAGCCGGTTGGCTCAGTGGAAGAGCGTCGGCCTGGCGTGCAGAAGTCCCGGGTTCGATTCCCGGCCAGGGCACACAGGAGAAGTGCCCATCTGCTTCTCCACCCCTCCCCCTCTCCTTCCTCTCTGTCTCTCTCTTCCCCTCCTGCAGCCAAGGCTCCATTGGAGCAAAGATGGCCCGGGCACTGGGGATGGCTCCATAGCCTCTGCCTCAGGCGCTAGAGTGGCTCTGGTCGCAACAGAGCGACGCCCCGGATGGGCAGAGCATCGCCCCCTGGTGGGCGTACCGGGTGGATCCCGGTCGGGCGCATGCAGGAGTCTGTCTGACTGCCTCCCTGTTTCCAGCTTCAGAAAAATACAAAAAACAAAACAAAAAAACCCAAATAAACAAACAAAAAAAAACCCTCAAGGTTGTCAGCTTGAGCAAGGGCTCACCTGGTTTGAGCAGGTTCACTAGCTTGAGCCCAAGGTTGCTGGCTTGAGCAAGGAGTCACTCTGTCTGCTGTAGCCTACCCGCCCCTGCCCTGGTCAAGGCACATATGAGAAAGCAATCAATGAACAACTAAGGAACTAAGGTGCTGCAACAAAGAACTGATGCATCTCATCTCTCTCCCTTCCTGTCGGTCCCTATCTGTCCCTCTCTCTGACTCTTTCTGTCTCTGTCACAAAAGAAAAAGATTAGGTGCCTATGTAAACTATACCTCAATAAAGCTGACCCTTCTTCCAAAATAAAATATATATAGGTATTTATATATGCATAGAAAATTTCTGAAAGACTATGAAAGAAACTTAACATCAATTTCCTCAAGAATCCAGTGGAGGGAAAAGTCATTATTTCAATATAGTATACCCTTTTACTATATATGACTATTTCATATTAATGTATTTTAAGTTAGTTTTTTTTTTTTAAATCACAGATACAAAAAAAATAGGACTGTGGCGAGGAATGCCTACTATAGAAACTGCTATAAAATTTACCAGGCTTTACGTTGAGGACAGCCAGTGAGCCATCTTCTTGTTATGGGAGTGCCACTTTTTCAGTTTTCTGACTTAAAAAAATGGAACTAGGTGAATTTCAGCTAAGCCTTACAGAGAATTTCTGTATATTAATCTCAGTCACAGGGCCAGGGACATAGAAAGAAGGTAATATATGTAGATATTTCCTCTACATACCAAAAAATATCCCCAAAACTGCATGTAAAAATAAACAGATATACTGCCTAACCGGTGGTGGCACAGTGGGCAGCGCATAAAGCTGGGATGCTGAGGACCCAGGTTCAATTCCTCAAGGTCACCAGCTCAAGTGAGGTCTCACCAGCTAGAGCTCCCCAGTCAAGGCGCACACGAGAAGCAATCAATGAACAACTAAAGTGCTGCAACTACAAGCCGATGCTTCTCATCTCTCTCCCTTCCTGTCTGTTTCTCTCCCTCTCTCACAAAAATAAATAAATAAAAATAAACAGATACACTAAAACCAGTCACGGCGTGTGGACACAAACTTGTATACTTCTCTTGGACACAGATGCATTACAAGCAGTGCATACAAGCTCTCTAAAGATTTACAATTATGGTAACGGTTAGAAGTCAACCATTTATGCTCTCAGAGTTCAACTGTTTTGAGTTTATTTAGTAAGATAAATAAGCAATTTGATGTTTCCTCATACTGTGATACTTGCAACTTTTTTTGTGTGGCAGAGAGTCAGAGAGAGGGACATATAGGAACAGACAGACAGGAAGGGAGAGAGATGAGAAACATCAATTTTTTGTTGCAGTTCCTTAGTTGTTCATTGATTGATTTCTCTTATGTGCCTTGACCGTGGGGCTATAGCGGACCGAGTGACCCCTGGCTCGAGCCAGCAACCTTGGGCTCAAGCTGGTGAGCTGCGCTCAAACCCGATGAGCCCACGCTCAAACTGGCGACCTCGAGGTCTCGAACCTGGGTCCTCTGCATCCCAGTCCGATACTCTATCCACTGCACCACCACCTGGTCAGGCTATACTTGCAACTTTTTTAAAATGCACAACTTGCAGGACTCTGAGTCTATGCCCATGGCCACACAAACCAGAGCCCACAGCCATATATTTGCACAAACACATGCACATCCCTGACCTCTGGGTTCTGCAGCCCGAGGACAGATCAAATTCTGAGGGATAACAACCACCTAGTCAACAATAACCCATCTTCTTAAGGAAGCACACTTCCAACCCTAAAGGCCTGTTGTAAACCAGTTCAATCCAGTTTAGCTTGTAAGGTGTGACTGACTCCAAGCATGTGGCTGCATCACAGGCCTCCAGGTTAAACTATTAAATGAGATGATTCTGACCACAGCCCTGCAGTCTAACCTTCCCAATTACAGCACCTTTAAATGTCTGAAATAATGAAATATGATGGTCCCATTAAGTTCTAATTCAAAAGGCACACAATGAACAAAACAATTGCTACCTTCCCAACTACACACTCAGAGCAGTGAAAAGTTTCTAGCTGCCTAATTAGAAAACATTTAAATGGCACACTCCTGAATACTACCTATTTCTAAAGTGTGGAGTCTTAGTTGGGTAATATATTTAAAACATGCTTATGAAAAGAATGCCTTAAAAAGAGAATTAATTAAATGAATGGGATAAATTAAAAATAAGACTAGGACAAGCAGAAACTAGCAAACGGAAATAATCTCTCTTCAAAACAACCACGCCAACCCCCTGGCAATTTTGTCTTGACACACTGAGTATCTTTCCACACCGCCACCCGAGGCTCAGCGGGGCCTGCTGCACACCGTGTGCTATTCCTTCTGGCCCGTGGGCTGCACTCATGCTCACGCCTGCTCAGGCAAACATGTTTTCCCACGGAGAGATGCTGGGTGCCGCTGTTTTGGAACTTGGCTTTTATCAATGTTCTAGGGCCGATCCCCACTTGGAGAGACTGATAAAGTAAGACAAGTCAGGAGCTGAACTGCAAGCTGGAAGGCAGAGCTTTATTTCCCTTAGAAAGGAAAAGCTCGATTTTACTGATGCCAGAGCGCACTTGAAAATAAGAGCACGCAACTCTCAGCCAAACGCCCTGTGTGTAACCCCTTCCTCTGAAGAACACGGACTATCGTGGAGTTTTGCTCCTCTAGCTCTGTCTGAACCTTTGGTGACTCACTGTAATCTACCAGTGTTTACGGGGTGCTCCCAAATCCCCTGGGTATTGGTTCTTGGTTAATTCTCCTTCATCCTCTCTTGTTTTTAAAGCTACTTACTTATCAAATGCTTTTGTGACATCCTTTTAATCTAAGTCCATCAAATCCAGTCTTCCTTGTTATTCTTTTGAATGAAAATCAAGGCTAAGGGCAATAGTGAGGCTTTTTACCTAAGATCTCTTACCAGTGGTGGTTTTCAGTAAAAAAAAATTTAATATGCTTTAAAGAAACTTTAAACTATACAAACAAAGCAAGCAGAAACTAGTACAGATAAATGACATTTTTTATTATTTGAACCCTATCCATTGAAAACTAAACATAAATAGATGTTCTTAGAAAGAATGAAAACAGAATTTCCTAAGATAATTAATAGAACAACATCATGGTTTTTCAATGACCTATTTAAATTGAACCTATAGAACTGTCTCGTGTAATCTCTTCCACTAAATCTGATTACATTAGCATTCTTATTATTCACTGTGTAACCCAGCCTCTTCAACCCCTTTAGGCTAATATGACATACTAAAACTACAGAAAACTTCACATGTGATTTTGCTCTTATGCTAAAAGTTTTCGTGTTCCCTTATGTACAGTTTTCCTCACTACATCAAGAGTTTTACTGATGCTATTTTCATAAATGACTAACTGAAGTCAAGCAATCAATGTTGTCCCTCATTAATTTCTTACAAGGGACAAAAATCTTAGTTGGTAGTTATATACGATTCTATTTATTTAGCCATTTCTTCAATTCATCAGAAATTTTCATATATCTTTGCTGAATATCATTAATCTTCAAGGTTGTAGTATCACCGTTGTTCTGGTCAACAGTTCTATTTCATGATAATCTAGTTTGCCTACAGGAAATTACTTAAGTAGTTACACAGAAACATATGAGGACTTCAGAACCCAAAGGAACCATGAACACTATTTAAAAGATATGTGATGTTGAGCATGTTAGTTACCTTTGGAGCCTCAGCTTAATATTTGCTAATTTAATAAATTGATAATTGAAATAGTGCCATCTATTTCACAGGACTGTGATAATTTTATCTAAGTATTTATTTTTAATTTTTATTTATTGATTTTTAGAGAGACAGGAAAGGAGAGAAAGAGAGACAGGAACACTGATCTGCTCCTGTATGTGCCCTGACTGGGGATCAAACCGGCAACCTCTGTGCTTCGGGGCAACACTCTAACCAACTGAGCTATCCAGCAAGGGCAGGACTATGATTATTTTAAAAGCTACCACCTATAAAAGACAGCTGGTGAGAAACTGATGCATAGTATTCTGCATATATTTCTGGAGTACCTACAATGTAACAATTACTCTCTTTTCACCTTTATGGGCCATTTTTATTGTATAACATCTACAAATTAATCTTTAGTATATAAATTTTTCTTCATTTTTGTTTCACATAATTTTTCAAGAAACAGAAATATTAGAAAATTAAGTTTTCTATGCAATATTGTAGAATAAATTATAAGTAAAGTACTACTTACTGGGATTAACATTATATCTATTTTTTTTAAATCATAGTCTATGTGGGAATGAAAATATCCTAGAAAATCCAAATCAATGTACTTGATTAATACCTTTGACAGTATTTCCCTTAATATAAAAATCTGAAGAATGCTATTACTCTGTTTCCACCTCAGATCAATATTTCTAAATCTTTAGAATATATTTTGTAGACAGAAATCTTACCAAATCACTTTTTACGAATAATAGCAGTTTACTTTTAAATGACGAACATTCTCTATTTTCCTTCTAATCTCCAGAGCAATCTTTCCCACTCTCTGTGAGGCAGGCAGACCTGTTGTGTAGGGGGCCGTTACATCCCTTCCCAGCCCCTGCAGCAGTCACAAGGGACTCTCCGCTAAGCCCTCACTCCCTCTCAGCAGCCTTCTCAATAATGTGGTTAGACTTGATAATTGAGTAGAAACGAAACCCATGTGCCAGAAGCCAAATAAAATTCATATTAATAATAAAAATTTTTATCTAAAAACATACCAAAAAATCCCAATTAAGTTTTCATAGCAAATTCAAATACTTCACAAAACTTATGGGAATACAACTCTTAAATAAGACACTACTCTGTAAATGCGAATATTCCTGTTCAATATCCAAATATCGACTTATAGTAAATTTTCAATTGTTTAAAACTTTGTGTCTTTTGTCCTTAGAATAAATCGAGGCATTCAACAGTAAAAACTATGTGTAGTTCAACCCCACCCATTTAATTCTTACAAAACTAGAATAAAAGCATTCAATTATTATTTTTTAAGTAAAAGGAAAGGTCCAAGGACTGTCATTAAAATACAGTTCTATAGAAGAAAAGTTTCTTGTAGTGGAGAAAAAACAAAACACAGGGAGATTCTATGAGGCACAGGCTAACTTAACAAAACCTCAGCAGCAAAGAACCCCTGCAAGCAGTTAGACCTGACAGTCAGCATTTTTACCAGGAATTCTAACAAAGGAAAACAAAGCAAAATAGGAAATCAAAGTCCAATTTAAAGCTAAATAATTTTATAAAATGATCACTCTGCCGAAATTAAAGTTCAAAACAAATAATGTTCATAAGACCTAACTTTTCTCCTTAAGCAATACAAGCTCTACAACACTAAACTTCTCTGGGAAATTTTAGGATCTTTGACATAGACACTGACGTAAGGACGTAGGAGAAAAATGCACAGCATGCAGATACAGGTTTATACTACTAATCCTTCATAAATATCGTAGAGACAATGCCTGCAGAGCATTGTTTCCAAAAGTCAATTACTTTAGAATTGCTAGCTCCTAATGTTTTGTTTCCACCTCAAATACTTCAAAGAGAAGAGAGCACACCCTCCAAACTGCATCCTGACGTAAATCCTTTAAGTATAACAATCCAAATGTTTTTCCTCAAAGACCCAGAAGATCTTATCGTCCCCGTTATGGAATGTGTGCAGCTACGTGGGCCTCTGATGGCCTCAAGTTTTAAGTCACATAGGAAGTGCAGTGTGAAAATCACAATTATCTAAACACTCTTGTCATTGTGTTACTAAAGGAGATCTGGTATTTTATTCTGGGCAAGTGTAGGCAAGCTGGTCCTGGGTTTTCTCTTTAATGCAGCCACCTGCACCTCCTCTACTGAAACGCTATTCCAAAGAGCAAGCAGACTGCACGTGTGTATGAAAGGGGCTCTAGGCTCAGGATATGTTACAGTTTATAAATGTTAAAATGTCCAGAATAGCCCTGGCCAGTTGGCTCAGTGGTAGAGCGTAGGACTGGCGTGCGGAGGTCCCGGGTTCGATTCCCGGCCAGGGCACACAGGAGAAGCGCACATCTGCTTCTCCACTCCTCTCCCTCTCCTTCCTCTCTGTCTCTCTCTTCCCCTCCCACAGCCGAGGCTCCATTGGAGCAAAGATGGCCCGGGCGCTGGGGATGGCTCCTTGGCCTCTGCCCCAGGCGCTAGAGTGGCGCTAGAGTAGCTCTGGTCGCGGCAGAGCGACGCCCCGGAGGGGCAGAGCATCGCCTCCTGGTGGGCAGAGCTTCGCCCTTGGTGGGCATGCCGGGTGGATCCCGGTCGGGCGCATGCGGGAGTCTGTCTGACTGTCTTTCCCCGTTTCTAGCTTCAGAAAAATACAAAAAAAAAAAATGTCCAGAATAAAAGAGGGGGAAAGAGTAAAAGGGGAGTAAAAGGAAATAAAGGGAAAGGAGAGGGGAGGCAGAGAACTGGATTTCAAGTCAAACAGGCCAAGGGTAGACTCTTAGCTTTGTGACTTCTTAGCAGTGTGGCCCCTATTTGTAAAAGTCGGATAATAACAGTTCCTGCCTTATAGGACTGTTGGGAGATTTGAATGAGACAACATATGGAAAGCACTTAAAGAATACCTAAACTGGCCCTGGCCGGTTGGCTCAGTGGTAGAGCGTCGGCCTGGCGTACGGGAGTCCCGGGTTCGATTCCCGGCCAGGGCACACAGGAGAGGCGCCCATCTGCTTCTCCACCACTCCCCCTCTCCTTCCTCTCTGTCTCTCTCTTCCCCTCCTGCAGCCAAGGCTCCACTGGAGCAAGGATGGCCCGGGCGCTGAGGATGGCTCTGTGGCCTCTGCCTCAGGCGCTGGAATGGCTCTGGATGCAACAGAGCGATGCCCCAGAGGGGCAGAGCATCGCCCCCTGGTGGGCATGCCGGGTGGATCCCGGTCAGGCGCATGCGGGAGTCTGTCTGACTGCCTCCGTTTCCAGCTTCAGGAAAATGGGAAAAAAAAAAAAAAAAAAAGAATACTTACTTAAACTAGCCCTGGCCAGTTGGCTTAGTGGTAGAGCGTCAGCCTGGCGTGCAGGAGTCCCGGGTTCTATTCCCAGCCAAGGCACACAGGAGAAGCGCCCACCTGCTTCTCCACCCCTCCCCCTCTCCTTCCTCTCTGTCTCTCTCTTCCCCTCCCGCAGCCAAGGCTTCACTGGAGCAAAGTTTGCCCGGGCACTGAGGATGGCTCTGTGGCCTCTGCCTCAGGCGCTAGAACGGCTCTGATTGTGGCAGAGTGAGGCCCCAGATGGGCAGAGCATTGCCCCCTGGTGAGCATGCTGGGTGGATCCTGGTCGGGTGCATGAGGGAGTCTGTCTGACTGCCTCCCCGTTTCCAACTTCGGAAAAATACAAAAAAAAAAAGAAAAGAATACCTAAACTAGAGAAAGTTATCAAAATGTTAACTATTGTATATAATTATTATTTTATTGTAATCAAATAAGGCTTACTATAGGAAGATATTCAGTTCTTCAACAACACAATATAATCTTTGAAAAACTATGAAAAATAACTGAGATAAAAAAATACATAGTTTTCAATAAATGCTGTCTCAGGACTTGGCTTCTTACAAGGTAATAATAGCATGGACTCAAGAGCCAGGGTGCCTGGGTTTGAATCCCAAGTTGGCCACTTAATGGTTGTGTGACTTTAAGCAAATATGTACTCTGTGTCTGTTTCTGTCCATTAACTGGGGGTGACAATATCCCCTTAGGGATATGATAAGGATTAAATGAATTAATACATATAAACTTTTTAGAATCGTGCTTGGAACTTGGATTTAGTTGTTAGTAATTCTCACCGGGAAATTGTCTACCCCCCTGTCATTGGCTACTGTTAAACCTACCTACTCAACAGAGTAAGTAGACTAGGAGACTATAATTTTGAAATTTGTGAGCTCTCAGCCTGAACTAAACCCTGATCCTACGACTCATCAACTCTCTATGTACACAAACTTGGTCACCTACCTGTAGATTCTACATCTCAGAGCTTACTAACTGCTGGATTACTGGCACAATCCAAAGACATATGCTACCTATATGTGCCTGCGTGTGTGCGCCAAGCTTAAGAGGGAAGATCTCTGCGTGGTGGACATGTGACATTTTGTCTTTTACCTGACTGTATTTTGTAATTTTCTGCCATGCATGTGTATTTCTTCTATAGTAATAAAAGATTATTTAAAAATTTGAAAATGAAAAGAATTCATGTTTGTCTAAGGAGAACAATCCCACAAATTCCATACCTGTATTTATGAATGATGGCATTAAACAGTTTTCCATCTCTCCAGCAGGTAGTGAAATTTTCACACCGTATTCCAGCATAACCCTCTGTTGCCTGCTGTGTCCACAGGAGCAATCTCTCTTTCGCAGACATATCCTCTGACTCTCCAGTAACATGGATATCCGATATCTAAACATAACGGAAAGAGTTAAATCATTAGGAAGGAAGGAAGCCAACTGAGATTAAGAACCTACTATGTGCCAAGCACTGCACAAGTGCTGTTTTATTTAATATTCGTAACTCTCACTTAGGCGAAGTGTATTTTCTCCATTTTACGTCTAGGGAAACTGAGTTTCAAAGAAGTTCATAGATTGAAAAGCTTAAAGCTAAGCATCTAATCTTTTTTTATTATAGCCAAATGTCACAGCATTTTAAAAAAATTACCTTCCTCTTGATTAATCAGATCTGTTCAAACAACTGATGCAAACATTCTTCCAAGTTCAAATGGATCAAAAGTAAAACTCACAAAGTAACCTACATTACCACCTGCGGAGCAGAATTTGATCTAGCACGTCTTATGCGGAGAAGAAAAAACAGTACTCTCTCCAATTAACTACATTGCATAACAAGTTAGCCTAAACCAAGTCTAATTTTCTCCTGAGTCCTTGCTCAACCTACTCAACATGAAACCTTTAATATCTGATGTTTTCTCTATATTTTTTGTTTTCATTACATTTTCTAAAAGTCTTTTCCATTAAATGATTTTTAAAAACAGGTCGGTCACCAGTTCACATGATTTACATTTTCTCAAGAACCTCTTTGGTAAGGGTCCTACTTAATCTGCTGGTAATGATATTAAGACGCAAGTGACTTTACCAGGGGCCACACAGTAATTCCAAAGCTGGGATTAACACCAACAAACAACTGTTCCCTCATTCAGTGCAGGACACAAAGCCAAGGGATCAAGAAGACAGGCGGCAAGCCAGGATCAGGATGAGCAAACAAGAGATTGGAAGCAAGACATTGGGAGGTTCAAATCATTTTGTAACAGCAAAAACAGAAATTGCTAAAGTCACGAGATCGGCTTCTAGTCCTGGCCACTGGCCCCACGGCTGTGAATAATCCATTTCATGTCTGTGAATGAGCTTCTCCAGCTAGAAATGAGGGTGTTGGAAGTAGAATCAATAATGTTTAAGACTCTTCAGTCTAAAGTTTTACTATGAGATTATATATACAACACAGAAGACAGAGGTCAAATCAGGCAGAGTCCAGCAACTGAAGGTAGAGAACTAAAAACAAAACAAAAAACAGACTAAAGAAAAGCCTCTAGTCACTGTGGCAATGCCAAGCTCAAACAGGAAGCCCTTCATTGCTTCCAGCTGCCACAAGAGACCAGGCGTGGCCAACCCAGGGACCTGGGGCAAGAACGCTGCAGCAGCGAAGGCCACACCAGGCCTGCAGCCCCTCGCCCCACCGCGTGGGGATGGCAGGCACACACACACTCCCTCTCTCCAGCACTCAGCAGACAGCTTCCCTCCGTGGAGCTCCACTCACAGCACAGCAGACACACGCTCTGAACAAGCGGCCGGGACTTCAATCATCTTTCCTAGGAGGCTGTGTTAACACCTGCAGCACGGAAAAGAAGCATGCTCGTGAACACATGATAAAGGATATACAGGAAGGGGTGTCTTTCCTTCTTCTTTTTTTAAAAAAATTTTCCATTGATTTGAGAGAAAGGGAGAAAGGGGAAGGGAAAAAGGGAGAAAGAGAAGCAGCAACTATTGTTCCACTTAGTTGTTCCATTTAGGTATGCTCATTGGTTGTCTCTCATAAGTGCCCTACCCAGGGATTGAACCCAAAACCTTGGAGTGCCAAGACGATACTGTCCACTGAGCAACCTGGCCAGGGCACTTCTTTATTATTATTTTTTAATGTGGACAAAAAGTACTGGAAAATCACCAGTATTTTTCTGCCCAACTTCTAACTGATACTCTGGGTTTGAAATTATACTAGGGAACCTTCCAGGCATGTTGTATAAGTTTAAATCCCATCTCCACCACTTACATGTTCAAGTTACTGAGCTGCTTTAAGATCGCTCCCTCACGTGTGAAAAAATAACAGTAACAATCATGACACTGTATTATAAGAATTCAACAATGTGAGCACAGTGTAATTAATGCCTGGCATGTAGTACGTGCACACTCAACATGTCAACTATTTTATTGTGCTTCTATTTCTTTGAGGAAGGGAGAAGCACAAACTTGGCTTTACTGTTCTCCCAATTCTTTTCCTATAAAGAGTAAAAGATAAAGCTCTTAAACTTGATGCCTCAAAATACTCAAAATCTATGAACCCAAGGGTTTGGAGAAACTAAGCTAGGAGACTATAAATGAAAAAATTGATCCTTTAGGTAAAATGCCACAAGTCGCTCTTAACCTTTACAGACCATAAACCCCACTGCTGTGGGGAACCTCACGATGCAGGAGCTACATGGTATTGATAGCTGCATAGAGAAAAAGCAGGTAGCTGGGGGGGGGGGTATTTCCTCCCGGGTCAAGAACATTCCATGCCAGTTCAGTCGTAAAAGTAATTACCTACTAACAAGGGAAATCAGTAAATTTCAAACACAAGGTACTAATTTTGGTTTAATAGGTTCAAGTGTTAAGCAGCATTTTACCCGAGGAATGATATTAAAGGAAGAAAAGTTTAGAAGTCTGAAAATAGTCTCAATACCAACCAAAACAAAATCATATATTCTTATTAAATAAATTTCTAATAGATGAATTTCAGATCGTTATAACACACACACACTCGCAGACAGAACTGCAGTGTTACACATACCTACACTATGTAAAAGGCTGTGATTTAAAAATGTATATTCACATGCACCCCCATGATCATCGTAGTATTAGTCACAGTGGCCAAGACATGGAAACAACCAAAGTGTCCCTCGATAGAGGATTGGATAAAGATGTGGTACATACATGCAATGGAATACTACTCAGTCATAAGAAATGATAACATAGTGACATTTACAACAGCATGTAATGACCTTAAGAACATTATACTGAGCAAAGTAAGTAAATTAGAAAAAGTTAAGAACTCTATGATTTCACACACAGGTGGGATATAAAATTGAGACTCATGGACATAGATAAAAGTGAGTGGTTACTCAGGGGATGCGGGTGGGGAAGAGAAGTAAAGAAGGACAAATATATGGTAACAAAAAATAATTTGACTTAGGATGATGGGCACACATACAGTCAACAGTTAAAATGCTATAGAGATGTTTACCTAAAACCTGTGTACTCTTACTGCTCAATGTCACCCCATTAAATTTAATTTCAAAATAAAAAAAAATTTTAAATGTATACTCAAACATGTATGAATCAAGCTTGAACATATCAAACACTACTTACACATAAACTCATTTCAGCTTCTCCTGCTATATCCAATTAACTGAATATTATCCCCATGTGAAAATAAAAGGTATTTTAAAAAATATACTGTACCATTATCCACTATCTATAACGATACCGTAGAGCCAAACTATAAACAACAACAAATTAAAAACTAAAAATTGTAAATCTGCTCTTGTCAGTCATGACCCCTGATATAAAATCAGCAAGATAGCCTGAATCCTCCATCAATGACAGGTCAGGTTGGATTCTGGGAAGTAATCAAGCCTCCTTCTTTCAAATCCTGGCGGCAATACAGTGATGATGTGAGGGTTTCCATTCAGGCTGCCTGGGTTCAAATGCCATTCTCCAACAGTTAATCAATACAGTTTCAATAATATTTTGTATTACTTTCAGTTGTATAGATAGCATAATGCTTAGAAAATCATATACTTTAAAAGTGACCCCCCCATATTCCCTATGCTGTATTTTACATCCCTGTGACTATTTGGTTACTACCAATTCATACTTCTTAACTCCTTCCCCTTTTTTACCCAGCCCCCCACCCCCACCCCCTGGCAACCACCAATCTGTTCTCTGTACCTGTGAGTCTGTTTCTATTTTGTTTGTTCATTTATTTTGTCCTTAAATGCCACATATAAGTGAAACCATGAGGCATTTACCTTTCTCTGTCTAGCTTATTTCACTTAGCATAATACCCTTTAGGTCTGTCCATGCTGTCCCAAATGGTAAAATTCCATTCTTTTTATGCCCAAATAATACTCCATGATACATGTGTGCTACATCTTTTCTATCCACTCATCTACTGATGGGCACTTGGGTTGCTTCCTTATCTTGGCTATTGTAAATAACACCGCAATAAACATTCAATTGCATTGAATCTATAGATTGCTTTGGGTAGTATAGACATTTTGACTATTAATTCTTCCTATCCATAAGCATGGTATATGCTTTCATTTATTCATATCTTCTTCAATTTCTTTCTTCAATGTCTTATAATTTTTTGAGTTACAGGTATTTTACTTCCTTGGCTAAATCTATTCCTAGGCATTTTTTAATGCAATTGTGAATTGATTCTTTTCTTAGTTTCTCTTTCTGATAGTTCATTATTGGCATATAAAAATGCAACTGAGTTCTGAATATTTATTTTGTATCCTGCTACTTTACTGAACTCATTTATCAGTTATAGTAGTTTTTTGATTGAATGTTTAAGGTTCTCTCTTGATGGTAACATGTCATCTACAAATAAGGAGTTTTTCTTCTTTTCAATTAGGATTATGACCCAGAGCTATTCACATAATCTCTCTAAAATCCATTTCCTCATTTAAAAAATTTAAATGATGACATATAACTTCTATTCCTTGCATGGTTCTAAAGAGTAAATGGAATAATCCACATCAAGGGTTTAACACAGTGCCTGACACATAGAAAACTATAAATGTTAGCTTCTCCCACCACAATTTTATTTGTAGCACCTGCTGCTTAAAATAAAGCTTCTCACCAGCAATCTGTCAGCTAGCGTCAGAAACAAATAACTTTATACCAAAGTTCCTTTTGGAAACTTGAAGCCTTCATGCCTCGCATCCAGGTCATCATTGACTACCACCCAAATTCAAGTTCTTCCTGTAACTGAGCCTCTCATGCCCATATTATCTCTCTCCTGATGCAGCTTGCCACCATTTCTAAACTTTCCAGAACTATTTATTCCATGGCAAATGAAGTCTCTTATACCTTCATTACTTGACGCTGCCTCTACGTTTCCCCTGAACTCCAGGTCTCCCCGCTGCAGCGACGCCAGTCGCAGGCACCACGGGCTGGGCAAGTGTATTCTAGCTCCCCCAGTGATGCAAAGCCAGTAGTTTTTGGTCATTAGCCTTGTGTGTGAAGACCTCGTTTTTTTCACTGGAGACCACTCGTGCACTACCACCTTCTTCCTCTCCTCAGAAATGATCCCCAGATCCCAAACGTTTGGCACCTGGCTGAGTGTGTGCCTTACTCCTTGTCCTTACACTCCTTGACCTTCCCTCTACTTTAGCTGTTCATGCACCACATCCTGGGTCTCATCAGCATGAACCAGAACACGTCCACCTCAGATATTTCACTTCTGAGAGCAATTCTCCATTCTCCTAGCACTTTCATTCCCTGACTCTAGCTAAAGCAATGATCGGACTTTGCCAACATCTCCTACACCTTGCTTCTCTCAGTTTTGTCCCAATTTTTTTTTTAATTTTTCTGAAGCTGGAAATGGGGAGGCAGTCAGATAGACTCCCGCATGCGCCCGACCGGGATCCACCTGGCATGCCCACCAGGGGGCGATGCTCTGCCCATCCGGGGCGTCGCTCTGTCGCAACCAGAGCCACTCTAGCGCCTGGGGCAGAGGCCAAGGACCCATCCCCAGCGCCTGGGCCATCTTTTTGCTCCAGTGGAGCCTTGGCTGCGGGAGGGGAAGAGAGAGACAGAGAGGAAGGAGGGGGGGTGGAGAAGCAGATGGGCGCTTCTCCTGTGAGCCCTGGCCGGGAATTGAACCCGAGACTCCTGCACGCCAGGCCGACGCTCTACCACTGAGCCAACCGGCCAGGGCCAGTTTTGTCCCAATTTATGAGCCCTCTTCTACCTCTACCTCCTCTTTCTGGCCTGGCCAACATGAGTCGTCATTTTAATCAATCTCCTTAACTCTCTCACACCTTTCTGTTCACCCTGTCCACACCTCAGTCCTGGTCCAGGCAGCTCTATGTCTTCTCTACTCGGGCCTTAAGCTTTAGCCCTTTGAGTGGTGAGTTTTTTTCATGCTCGCTGACCCCCGGGAGTGAGTTTTTTTTCAAAAAATGAAATTAGTTCCAGTTACAGTTTTACTAAATTAAAATCATGTTTGTTTGATAACCAATTCATGGAAACAAGAAGAACATATATTTGCCATTTTTAAATGTTGCCTTACACATTTTTAAAATAAATCGATCATACTCTGGATGGTCAGGAGGCACGAGGACGTACATGAATGTTCGTATTACTCAAAGGGTTAAACTATAAAGCCCTGTTACAGAAAACCATACTACTATGGGAACCGAATGAACTCCAATTCCAATTCCAATAGTCTATTTTAAGACATGATTATGATAGGTCTAAAATAATACGAGGCTCAAAGCTGCCGCCTTCCCCTAGAACAGAGTCTCACTGTTGGAGACGTGAGGTTCACATGAACTGCCGTCTCCATCTCAACAGCTTCCGATTTTACTTATATGCAAAATCATATTTTTGCCTTATTTTTAACTTTTTAACTGAGCAAGTTCACTGAATTTTTTTTCTGGCTTATTTGCTTTAAATAGGAAACTTCAGTAAATTATCAAAGATTCTGCTGAAATAAAATTTTATTATTTATTATCAGATATAGTAAGTTCAAGTCCCACATGTAACTGGCACTGAATTGCTTGCAGCTAAGTAACTGGAAAACACCCAATCCTCATACACTTTTTGCTCCATATATACAAAATAGGTCCAATCTTTATTTCACTTGAATTACAGGGGAAAGTTACTGCCTTCCCATACGGCCAAACCCAGAATGGAGTGGGGCCACCCCCTGGCTCCGGGGAGAAAGGGCAGCCTGCCTTTGCCATCACTCTAAGCCTAAACGGGAAAGAAGAATATGCAAGATTTTTATGTCAAGGGAAAATATTTTCCAGACAAAACCTGGTTTACAGAAAACAATTCTGGGTTATAAAAATACTCAACATTAAGCATTCTTAAAAATTGCCTGGTCATGTTAGAAAGCAGATTCTCCAAATGTAATTCCAAGAATCTTGTTTCTACTGGTAATAAAATAAACACTCAAGAGAATCTAACCATTTGGATAAGAGGTCCTCAACCCACTGAATTGGAAATTTGGCTGGTGGCTATACTTTAGAAAAATCATTTTGAGCCTTTTAGAAAAATCATTAAAAAATAATCCAGATGCCCAATATATAAAGTCATTTTTATAACTAAGGATTCTGAACCTTGAGAACAAAGAATTTGGCATTCTGTTCTATTTTTTCTCATATAAGCAAGGTCCAAAACTAAATTAAAAAAAAATAAAGAAAGAAAACTTACCTCAGTCTAAAAGGAAAAACCTGCTACCAACAACAAAACCCTCCGACTCTTTCTTATATTCATCTTTCTTTTCCCCACAATGCCTCTACCCTACACACAACACTGATATTTTACTATATATTTTCCCATCTCCCTCTTGGCAAAGCTCAGACAACATCCAATAAGTGAAAACCTAATAAATGGAACTAAGAGAAGAAGGTGCAGAGGGCTGTAGGAGAGGCTCTGGGTAGGGTTCAAGGGAAAATAGCATCTTCTAAGACACAGGACAGGTGTAGAAGGACATTGGTCTCCAGAGAGTTTCTACCTTCCTCTGGATCAGCCTCAGTGTCTGGCTTAGCAACAGTCTCCCGGTTGCATCAGCGCACCAAGTCTTGCCTTACTCTCACTTCCCGGTTCAGGCTGTTCTTTGCTCCACAGACACTGTAATTGAGATTAGTCTTGACTGATCTCTCCAGACTCAAGACATGCTCTTTCTATTCTATGATCAAACCACATAAACTTCAGATCATGGCAACCACATGCTCCCTTTCTCCTAGGGTCTTCTGTTCTAGTTACTACTCCCCTGGGAACATCCTGCCCACACTCTGCACAACACAGCATGGGTTAGGTGCTCAATCACTAGCTGCTATACAAGAACGGGAGATAGAGAGGGACAGAGGGAGGAAGAATGGAAACACATTTCATGTTTTCATTGGTAAGGATGAATTTCAATCTGTCATGTACAACTTGTCATCTTAGAAAAATGAATGGTTTCCCATGAACCTCACTTTCCAATGATACAGAACAACCTGACCACTATATAAAAGTGCCTAGAGAACACAAGCCCAGTCTACGGCCACACCACCCTGAACGCGCCCGATCTCGTCTGATCTCGGAAGCTAAGCAGGGTCGGGCCTGGTTAGTACTTGGGAGAACACAAGCCCAGAGAACACAAGCCCAGAGACTACTCATTGAGAATCTAATGTCAAGTGGTGAACCTAAGCTTCAACTGAATCATTGACTAAAACAATCCTTATTAATTTGAGGCAGTATAGGAGCTCATAATGTCTTTTCAATGAAGGAAAAGCAGCGACCACATCCCGTCTCACGGCACACTTGGACTTCCTTCACAGCTTATTGCGAGTGACCCACTTACTGCTAAATGAACGGCAACAGCCTCGCTGTGTTGGTCAGCTGAGACTGGAAATGTGAAAGTCCTCTGAGCAAAGTCAATGCCACCAGACAACCGGGCGACAGGAATGCCTTATTTTTACAGATGTTGTCATGGTTCCGGTATGCACTGAGTTTACAGGAACAGCCAACTTCCAAAGTTGAGTCAGCTACTCCTAAAAAGACAACTCACATTTTTAAAAAATATATATATGCATTTCATTATTCTATGTAAGACAAATAATAAAATTTTTATTTTTAAATTTTTAAGTAATCATAATACATTGAAAAGATTAAAAAGTTTAAATCAAGTTTACTATTTGATTATCATGCTGAAATAAGTTATACGAGGAAAGACAGGAACCATATGATTTCACTCATATGAGAGATATAAAACAGAAAGCAGCAAACCAACAATCAGAACAAACAAACTCATGGACACAGACACAAGTAACGTGATTACCAGAAGGGGCGGGGGTTCAGGAGAGAATGAAGAGTGTAAAGGGGGTCATACATATGGTGATGAAAAGAGACTGTGGGTAGAGAGTACACAGTATAATATACAGATGATGTATTACAGAATTGTAACCAATGTTACTGCAAAAAACTTAATTTCATAAATAAGTAATTTATGTGTGACATCTCTGAACTTAAGAGAACTAAGGTATTTAGTTCAGAACAGGATAAATACAGTGAAGAATTTGGAACCAGGGGAACTCAAACCAAAGGAAGGCAAGCCATTAGGTGAACTCCCTGGTCCCACTGGTGAACAAGCTTAGGCAGAAAGAGGCGCTGTGACTCGGCCAGGGTCTCACAGCACACTAGCAGGAAGCCCAGGGTATGAACTTAGGCGTCCTAAATCCCAGTTCAAAGTCTACAAAAAGAGAGCGAAATTTCTCCTACATATTTTATTTTATTTTATTTTATTTTATTTTATTTTATTTTATTTTATTTATTTATTTTTCTGAAGCGAGAAGCAGGGAGGCAGAGAGACCGACTCCCGCATGTGCCCAAACGGGATCCACCTGGCATGCCCCCAGGGGGCTCTGCCCATCTGGGGCGTTGCTCTGTTGTAACTGGAACCATTCTAGCGCCTGAGGCAGAGGCCATGGAGCCATTCTCAGTGCCCAGGCCAACTTTGCTCCAATGGAGCCTTGGCTGTGGGAGGGGAAGAGAGAGACAGAGAGGAAGGAGAGGGGGAAGGGTGGAGAAGCAGATGGTTGCTTCTCCTGTGTGCTCTGGCCGGGAATCAAACCCGGGACTTCCACACACCAGGCCAATGCTCTACCATTGAGCGAACCAGCCAGGGCTCTCCTACATACTTAAAAAAGAAAGTTATCCTTACAACTTGGACTAATTGTGTCTGTCGCCACAGTGGGTGTGTCCTCTTAGGGCACTGCCTGCTGGGAAAATGGCTTCACACATAGAGGTCACAAAAGAGCATCACCTAGTTTGCACAGCCCCTAACATCAAGGCCCTTCCCACTGGAGTTTCTCAGTCTCTATATTGGCAAGGCAGCTGATATACAGAATGCTGCATATTTGCAGAGGAACACATACCCCTGGATCTCTCCTGTGAAGTGAGTATCAGGGTTCATAGAAATTTTCTTCCCTAGACTAGACACACTACCCTAACCAATAGCCTTTGCTCCCAGAGACTAGCAGGTTTGCATCTGGGATTCCATTTTCTTCTTTCCTCATTGCAGAGCAGTTATCCACAATGCCTCTTAAATGTATCAGTACTAAGGTGTAAATAACCATTATCAGCTTTAGGAATTGGTTTCCCCCAAGGGTTATTTATTTTCCAATAGGCTGACAAAATTTTAAGGAAATTATGGAATTAGAGGAATATACTGTCCGAAACATAATAGGTCTTCAGTAAACATACTGCTCACAAAAATTAGGGGATATTCCCCGTGTACTAAAATTAATTCAAAATGGATCAAAGACCTAAATATAAGACCTGAAACAATAAAGTACATAGAAGAAGACATAGGTACTAAACTCATGGACCTGGGTTTTAAAGAACATTTTATGAACTTGACTCCAATGGCAAGAGAAGTGAAGGCAAAGATAAATGAATGGGACTACATCAGAATAAAAAGTTTTTGCTCAGCAAGAGAAACTGATATAAAAATAAACAGACAGCCAACTAAATGGGAAATGATATTTTCAAACAACAGCTCAGATAAGGGCCTAATTTCCAAAATTTACAAAGAACTCATAAAACTCAACAACAAACAAACAAACAATCCAATAAAAAAATGGGAAGAAGACATGAATAGACACTTCTCCCAGGAAGAGATACAAATGGCCAACAGATATATGAAAAAATGCTCAGCTTCATTAGTTATTAGGGAAATGCAAATCAAAACTACAATGAGATACCACCTCACTCCTGTTAGATTAGCTATGATCAACAAGACGGGTAATAGCAAATGTTGGAGAGGCTGTGGAGAAAAAGGAACCCTCATTCACTGTTGGTGGGACTGTAAAGTAGTACAACCATTATGGAGGAAAGTATGGTGGTTCCTCAAAAAACTGCAAATAGAACTACCTTATGACCCAGCAATCCCTCTACTGGGTATATACCCCAAAACCTCAGAAACATTGATACGTGAAGACACATGTAGCCCCATGTTCATTGCAGCACTGTTCACAGTGGCCAAGACATGGAAACAACCAAAAAGCCCTTCAATAGAAGACTGGATAAAGAAGATGTGGCACATATACACTATGGAATACTACTCAGCCATAAGAAACGATGACATCAGATCATTTACAGCAAAATGGTGGGATCTTGATAACATTATAAGGAGTGAAATAAGTAAATCAGAAAAAAACAAGAACTACATGATTCCATACATTGGTGGAACATAAAAATGAGACTAAGAGACATGGACAAGAGTGTGGTGGTTACCAGGGGTGGGGGGAGGGTGAACAGGGGGAGAGTTAGGGGGAGGGGGAGGGGCACAGAGAACTAGATAGAGGGTGGCGAAGGACAATCTGACTTTGGGCGAGGGGTATGCAACATAATTTAATGACAAAATAACCTAGACATGTTTTCTTTGAATATATGTACCCTGATTTATTGATGTCATCCCATTACCATTAATAAAAATTTATTTAAAAAAAAAAAAATTAGGGGATATTTCAAAATGAATATGAAGCTATAAAATATCCCCTAATTTTTATGAGCAGTATATATGCTCAAGAAATAGCGAGAGAATGAGTCGAGTTGGGGGTACGAAAGACAGCAGCCTGTTCTGCTTATGCAGAATGATTTTGTCCAAAGGAAAAACATGCTTGTTAAAAACTGTGAAAACTTATAGAGTTCTTCTACTCAGTGGATGATTACAAATTTTTTCTTTTCTACAAGAGCAAAAGATAGTAATAAAAGTCATGGAGTGCTCGTAGTCTACTTAGTCTTCTTCAAATATATCACTTCACTTAATCTCAAAAGCAGAAGCAACCCTATTTTACAGATGTGCGAAGTAAGACAGGTTAAATTTAAGTATTCTGACTCAACAGTCATAAGTTCTCTTTCCTCTGCTACTCTAAATCTATAGTGACTCTACAACGTGCCAGAAAGAGCTTTATCTATCAATGAACCAACTCAGCCTGACCAGGCGGTGGCGCAGTAGATAGAGCATCGGACTGGGATGTGGAGGACCAGGTTCAAAACCACGAGGTCACTGGCTTAAGCAAGGAGTCACTAGCTCTGCTGTAGCCCCCAGTAAGACACATATGAGAAAGCAATCAATGAACAACTAAGGTGCCACAACAAAGAATTGATGCTTCTTATCTCTCTGGCTTCCTGTCTGTCTGTCCCTATCTGTCCCTTTCTGACTCTGTCAAAACAAAAAATGAACCAATTCATTTTACAGAAAAAAAACTGATGTAATGAACACACAGTACATAAAGAAATAATAGCTAGTGAACTGTTCTTTCCTACAAAAAACAAAATCCCTATTGGTTTAGCCATTTGACACAAGAGTGTTATCAAAGGAAATTCAGCCCTGGCCAGTTTGATCAGTGGGGGAGCATCGGCCTGACATGTGGATGTCCTGAGTTCAATTCTCAGTCAGAGCACCCCGGAGAAGCACATCTACTTCTCCACCCTTCCTGCTCCCCTTCCCTCTCTCTCTCTCTCTCTCTCTTCCTCTCCCACAGCCATGGCTACATTGGTTCAAGCGCAACGGCCCAGGTGCTATGGATAGCTCCATGGAGCCTCCACCTCAGGCACTAAAAAACAGCTTGATTGTAAGCATGGCCCCACATGGGCAGAGCACCAGCCCCAAACAGGGGTTGCCGGGTGGATCCTGGTCAGGGCGCATGTGAGAGTTTGTCTCTATCTTCCCTCCTCTCACTTGGAAAAAATGATAGATGATAGATAGATAGATAGATAGATAGATAGATAGATAGATAGATAGAAATTCCTTCATATATTTTTGTTAACATAAAAAAATAGTTTAGCCCTAGCAGGTTGGCTCAGTGGTAGAGCATCGGCCTGGCATTCAGGAGTCCCGGATTCAATTCACAGCCAGGGCACAGAGGAGAAGAGCCCATCTGCTTCTCCACCCCTCCCCCTCTCCTTCCTCTCTGTCTCTCTCTTCCCCTCCTGCAGCCAAGGCTCCACTGGAGCAAAGTTGGCCCTGGGCACTGAGGATGGCTCCATGGCCTTTGCCTCAGGTGCTAGAGTGGCTCTGGTTGCAACAGAGCAACGCCCCAGATGGGCAGAGCATCTCCTCCTGGTGGGCATGCCAGGTGGATCCTGGTCGGGCGCATGCTGGAGTCTGTCTGACTGCTTCCCCGTTTCCAACTTCAGAAAAATACAAAAAAAAAATAGTTTATACTATTTGAGAATGAAAGCAGCAGGTTGGAAAATGTGTATCTCAAGATTCCCCTACCCCTTAACATAATTATTTCAATACTAAAGTTTAACTTCGGAAGACTGGCACTGAGCTTCTGTGAAGGCTGGTGACCTGTGTTCAATTCCTAACTCAACCACTTACCCTGTGACTTCCCTGGACCTCAGTTTTCTCTCATGTAATATAACTCCTCAAAGATGTTGAGAGACTAAGATGACATGTCCACAGGGTTCAGTATAGTAGTGTCTGCCCCTTGGTGAGCAAAGGTAACTGTAAATATTGTTGCAAAACTCTTTTTTTTTTTTTTGTATTTTTCTGAAGTTGGAAATGGGGAGGCAGTCAGACAAACTCTGCATGCGCCCAACTGGGATCCACCTGGCACACCCACCAGGGGACGATGCTCTGCCCATCTGGGGCATGGCTCTGTTGCAACCAGAGCCATTCTAGCGCCTGAGGCAGAGGCCACAGAGCCATCCCCAGTGCCTGGGCCAACTCTGCTCCAATGGAGACTTGGCTGCAGGAGGAGAAGAGAGGCAGAGAGAAAGGAGAGGAGGAGAGGTGCAGAAGCAGATGGGCTCTTCTGCTGTGTGCCCTGGCCAAGAATCGAACACAGACTCCTGCATGCCAGGCCGACGCTCTACCACTGAGCCAACCGGCCAGGGCTGCAAAACTCTTTTATTCACAATACTTGACTGTAATCAGGCAAAAGCAAGTTTCACATTGACTTCGTCAACACAGGCAAAATTTTCAAGCAAAGATGTTTCCAATGGCAATCTCTTCAAAGATGCTTTAACTATTTTGGCAGAAACAAATGTAATCAACACATTTTTAGTGTTGGTTTGCAAGTTTCAGAAATGTGTTAAAATGATCAACAAAACACTTTTCACTATAAAGATGGCACAAATATTTTGAAAATTCTGTTTGGTTAAAGGCTTCCTCCCTAAAAAGGCTTTCATTATGGAATGAAAGCAAAAAGCTGATATGGTTCAAGCACTAATGCAGTAAATCAACAGCTACCTTTAGCGAATGCCCATTTATTTATTATTCATATATGGGGAAAACTAACCACAGATATAACTACTTTTCTTGTACAGCAAAGGATTTTAAACTTTTACAGGTACTTCATTTAAATGAAAAGATAAATGCAACCCCATGTTCATCGCAGCATTAGTCACAGTGGCCAAGACATGGAAACAACCAAAGTGTCCCTCAATAGAGGATTGGATAAAGCAGATGTGGTGTATATATACAATGGAATACCACTCAGCCGTAAGACATGATGACATACTGCCATTTACGACAACATGAATGGACCCTGAGAACATTATACTAAGTAAAATAAGTAAATCAGAAAAAGCTAAGAATTATAGTATATGATTTCACACTAAGAATTATAGTGGGATATAAAACTGAAACTCATGAACATAGATAAAAGTGATGTGTTTACGGGGGGTGAGGGAGTTAAGAGAGACAAAATATATGGTAACGAAAAATGATCTGACTTTTGAGTGATGGGCATGTAACACAATCAACAGGTCAAATGCTATAAAAATGTTTACCTGAATCCTATATACTCTTATTAGTCAATGTCACCGCATTAGATTTAATTTTCTAAATAAAATAATAATAAATTCAAAATAAGCCAAGGAAGAAAAAAAATTTGTAATAAGTTTTCTTTGAGCAAAAATAAAAGTCAAATACTACTTTTACAAAAAAAGATAGACGCATTATAATGCTGACAGAGGACCCAAATCTATGCAACCATTTTTTTTTTTCTCTTTTTACTTTCTGAAGCTGGAAACGGGGAGAGACAGTCAGACAGACTCCCGCATGCGCCCGACCGGGATCCACCCGGCATGCCCACCAGGGGCGACGCTCTGCCCACTAGGGGGCGATGCTCTGCCCCTCCGGGGCGTCGCTCTGCCACAACCAGAGCCACTCTAGTGCCTGGGACAGAGGCCAAGGAGCCATCCCCAGTGCCCGGGCCATCTTTGCTCCAATGGAGCCTTGGCTGTGGGAGGGGAAGAGAGAGACAGAGAGGAAGGAGGGGAGGGGGTGGAGAAGCAAATGGGCGCCTCTCCCACGCGCCCTGGCCGGGAATCGAACCCGGGTCCCCCGCATGCCAGGCCGACGCTCTACTGCTGAGCAAACCGGCCAGGGCCTATGCAACCATTTTAAACCGTATTTTCACAAACTGGTTATGAAATCCAAATGACTATAAAAAAAATGCACTTTCATTAAAAAAGATAAAATGATTTGGAAACAAATGAGTTAGTCAACTGCAAACCAAATGACATTTATTTTCCAGATCTGCACAGGAGGGAAAGGTGGCGAGCAGGCCCGGGGTGGGGGCCAGACGGTGACACAGGGAGACTTGACTTGGGGTAGTGAACGCACAATGCAATACACAGATGATGTATTGCAGAATTGTGCCCCTGAACCCTGTATAAATTTATTGACCAATGTCACCCCAATAAATTCAATAAAAAAATTTTTAAACAAGACCTGTAGAGCAACGCTACCATACAAAAGGTGAAACACTTAAGATTTTATCCTAGTCCTTCAATTCTACGTAAGATTCTGTACCCTAAAATTCATAAAAGACTTTGTTAAAAAAAATAATAATAAATATTGTATTTCAATGAACTTGAATTTTTATTTCTGTATTTCTTTAAGAGAGAGAGAGAGAGAGAAACAAGAAGGGAGAGAAATGAGAAGTATCAACTAGTAGTTGCATCACCTTAGTTGTTCATTAATTGCTTCTCAAGGCAAGCTAGTGACCCTTTGCTCAAGCCAAAGACCTTGGGCTCAAGCCAGTGACCTTGAGCTTCAAGCCAGCAACCACAGGCTCAAGTCAGCAACCACAGAATAATGTCTATGTCCCTACATGCAAGCCAGCGACCCCACACTCAGGCTGGCGAGCCTGCACTCAAGCCGGCAACCTCAGAGTTTCAAACCTGGGATCTCAGCTCAGCGTACCAGGTCAATGCTGTCTCTACTGCGCCACCCCTAGTCAAGCTCAATGAACTTGAATATTAATGTAGTCTATCATCGTGAGATGGTTCTCCATTTTTTAAAAGTTTTTATCATGTAAAAGTCAATTAACAAAAATACTCAAATCTTTGGCTCTGGTCGCAACAGAGCGATGCCCCAAAGGGGCAGAGTATCGCCCCCTGGTGGGCAGAGCGTCGCCCCCTGGTGACGTGCCAGGTGGATCCCAGTCGGGCGCATGTGGGAGTCTGTCTGACTGTCTCTCCCCGTTTCCAGCTTCAGAAAAATCCAAAAAAACCCCAAAAACTCAAATCTTCATTACTCAGATGCTGACAATATAATCTGTATAATAACCACACTCCTCTTTCTTCTCTCTTTGGCTTCTTTCCTAAACAGGTTACTGCACTATTCACTGTCAATTCACCAGAGGATGAAAAGGAACAGAAAAATAGAATAGTTTTAATTAGTTATTACAGCTACATAGTATGGTGGGAAGTTAAAATTATTCATGACCATCATCTCAGAACCCAACTTTCAGGTGACTTAAGATTACAGCCATGGTCCCTTGTCATTTGCTATGAACAAATAATGAGTTATAATGCATGAAGGAAAGGGCTACATTTTATTTCTCCCAGAGTGCCTACTCTTGGTTCGACATTTAGCAAGTACATAATAAATATTTAGTAAAAAAAAAAATTTAAAAATGGAGGGATGGAAGAGGAAGTGAAAATATTAAATAAATAAAATGTTATGCATTTAGTTTTTTAAATTTATTTTTTTATTTAATGGGTTGACATGGTTCACCAAACTATATAGTTTTCAAGTGTACAACTCAATATAACACCATCTACACGCCACATTATGCCCCTCCACCCTTTTGAAGTCTCCTCTGTCCCCATCCCACCCTCGTTGCCCTCCTGCCCCTACTCTACCCGCCCACTCACTTTACCTCTAGCTATTGCCACTCTGTTGTCTGTATCTATGTGTTACATATACATTGTTTTGGCTAATCTCAAACACATGGGTTCACAAAAATTAAAAACTGAAAAATATATGTGGGAAAAATGCATCATTAAGAGTTCAGCTTGATAGATAATTTGGGGTGAAATCCAAGCTCTTCCACTTACTAGTTGACTGACTCAAGCAAGTTAAGTTTCCTGAGCCTCAATTTCACCCTCTGTAAAATGGAACCATTTCCTTGACTTGCTCTGAAGATTAAATAACACAGTAGTGGAGTGTCTGACATATAGCAGGACTCAACAAATACCATTACTATTAAGGGTAGTATTAAGGTCTAGTCTAATATCCTCTTTTTATAGAAAATAAATCAGAGGCCTAGAGAAATGAATATTGTCCAAGTTACACAGCTCTCTGGGGGTAAAGCTTGGCTAGACCTCATACCTCCTGCCTTCCAGCCCATAATCCACACTGCTTATTAGAAAACCCATGTTGAGAAGAGAAGAAGATGGCAAATACTAAGCTAGAGTGACACTGGTTCTCAAAATTACTGTGTTTTTCAAAAACCTATGAGAGGGTGCCTAAATCATACTCAGTGACCTCTCTTGCCCCAGTAGGAGATATTCTGATCAAGTTAAATCTGAGGTAAAGTGTTTCCAACACTCATACCAGATGATTCCACTGCAGGGACCCTGGGGTCATACTTTGAGAAGCTCTGCTATAGAAGAAGGGTAACAAGCTCCCTGCCCACAGTCATGATGGTTAGAATCACCTGCGGGGCCCCACCTGCTCTCTTACAATACAATCACTGGAGTGGCACTCGGGCATCTGTATTTTTTATAGCTCCTCAGGTGACACTTCCATGTGGTTGTTACATCACCAACGGCCTTTAACCAGAGAGAACAACCATTTGTGCTGAGATCAATCCAACAAAACTAGGATGAGGTAAGACTTGTGAAACTAAAGAAAAAAGAATGCTTTGTGGCCCTGGCCGGTTGGCTCAGTGGTAGAGCGTCGGCCTGGCGTGCGGGGGACCCGGGTTCGATTCCTGGCCAGGGCACATAGGAGAAGCGCCCATTTGCTTCTCCACCCCCACCCCTCCTTCCTCTCTGTCTCTCTCTTCCCCTGCCGCAGCCAAGGCTCTATTGGAGCAAAGATGGCCCGGGCACTGGGGATGGCTCCTTGGCCTCTGCCCCAGGTGCTAGAGTGGCTCTGGTCGCGGCAGAGCGACGCCCCGGAGGGGCAGAGCATCGCCCCCTGGTGGGCAGAGCGTTGCCCCTGGTGGGCGTGCAGGGTGGATCCCGGTCGGGCACATGTGGGAGTCTGTCTGTCTCTCCCCGTTTCCAGCTTCAGAAAAAAAAAAAAAAAGTGCTTTGTGGGAAAAGCTCACGTGTAAAGGAGACTGTGTCACAAGGTATAGGAAGCATGTGAGTCTTAGAGAAATAAGGGATCCCTGAGAAAGTGTACACTGTAAGCTTAGTACTCCCTGTTCCCAAACATGGCCTGCCTTTGCCACCTCTGTGTACAACACTTAACCTTCATAGATGAATATCTACTCCTGTAAACATCAACCCCTGCTCTGACAGCAATCCCTTCCAGAACTGAGACAATTAATCACAGGGGGATGTAGTGGCTGAGTTCAACTCAGCTAAGGCCATCTATTGTGTTGCTTTAAGGACATTATTTAACCTCTCTTAGTTACCATTTCTTCATTCTATAAAAGAGGAACTGAATGTTTCGCCTAGTTCATACAGCTGTTAGAATGATCCAAAAACATAACAGATCTGAAAATATGTTTTCAATGCCAAAGCAACATACAAATCTAAGGAATTCCTTTTTTTAATACCTCCTTACTCCAGTAGGGGTATGCTATGAGATTTCTAGCATTTAGGCACTCAGGGAGGGGCTGGCTGAGCCAACTCCACTGAACCCCTGAGCCTGGACTGCCACTCTAGGTCAGCATATGATTACAAGTAAGGTGACTTAAGAGGAGGTAGGCTGGTCACCTATACCAGGGGTCCCCAAACTTTTTACACAGGGGGCCAGTTCACTGTCCCTCAGACCGTTGGAGGGCTGGACTATAAAAAAAAACTATGAACAAATCCCTATGCACACTGCACATATCTTATTTTAAAGTAAAAAAACAAAACAGGAACAAATACAATATTTAAAATAAAGAATAATTTAAATCAACAAACTGACCAGTATTTCAATGAGAATTATGGGCCTGCTTTTGGCTAATGAGATGGTCAATGTCCGGTTCCATATTTGTCACTGCTAGCTGTAACAAATGATATGACGCGCTTCCGGAGTCGTGACGCGTGTGTCACCGGAAGTAGTACTGTACATGAGCGACACCACACTTTGCCTACGCCACATACAGTCCTACAGGAGCACACTGACCACCAATGAAAGAGGTGCCCCTTCCAGAAGTGCGGCGGGGGCTGGATAAATGGCCTCAGGGGGCTGCATGCGGGCCGTAGTTTTGGGGACCCCTGACCTATACTAAGAAAGACTAATTTCACAGGACCAGTAAGTTCAAGTCAGAGGCTTGAACTAAGTCTCTGGTTAAGGAAAGTTCAAAATCTTGCACACTATTCTAATTGGAAGTTAACTCAAAAGTCATCAAGCCCAACCCTGCATACAAATGTCTCAGAGTAAAAACAGATCAAATAGGATAAGAAAAAGTTCTTGAAGAAACAAAAGGAACAGGAGTTAACAGCCCATTTCTGGGTTGTAATACTAATCAAGTGCTAAAAGCTCTCATTTCCATCTAATTCCCCAATAAAAAATGTAGACTCCAATGCAAAATAAAGAGTTCTGGCCCTAGCCAGGTTGCTCAGTTGGTTAGAGTGTTGCCCTGATATGCCAAGAATGCAGGTTCCATCCCCAGTCAGGGCACATACAAGATCAAACAATGAATGCATCGACCCTGGCTGGTTAACTCAGTGGCAGAGCATAGGCCTGGCGTGCGGGAGTCCTGGGTTCAATTCCCGGCCAGGGCACACAGGAGAAGCGCCCATCTGCTTCTCCATCCCTCCCCCTCTCCTTCCTCTTTGTCTCTCTCTTCCCCTCCCACAGCCAAGGCTCCACTGGAGCAAAGTTGGCCCGGGCTCTGAGGACGGCTCTGTAGCCTCTGCCTCAGGCGCTAGAATGGCTATGATTGCGGCAGAGCAAGGCCCCAGATGGGCAGAGCATCGCCCCCTGGTGGGCATGCCAGGTGGATCCCAGTCGGAAGCATGCGGGAGTCTGTCTGACTGCCACCCTGTTTCCAGCTTCAGAAAAATACAAAAAGTAAAATAAAAAAATAAATGCATCAATAAGTGGAATAAGTCGATGTTTCTCTCTCCCTCGCTGTCTTCTTTCATCTCTCTCTAAAATCAATAAACTTTAAAAATGAAATAAAGAATAAAGAACTCTATGCAAAGTTCGAACCAAAGGTAATGAAACAAACAGAGTCAAAGAGCTGCAAGGTAACACGAAAAATGGCCTAGCCGTGGGCAAACCGTGGCTGGCTCGCGAACCACATACGGCTCTTTGACCCCTTGGGTGTGGCCAGCTTAGGAGTACCCTAATTAAGTTAATAACAATGTGCCTACCTATATAGTGTAAGTTTAAAATATTTGGCTTTCAAAAGAAATTTCAATCATTGTACTGTTGATATTCGGCTCTGCTAACTGAGTTTGCCGACCACTGGCCCTAAGGGCAGTAGCTGGGCTGTCAGTTCTGCCTCTGTCCCGCCCCAAACAGTCTTCATCTGGACTACAGGGAAGTGAGACATCAGACTCCTCAGATAAATAAGGACTATCCCATTCAGCTTTTACCTAGAAGACATGAGACTTTAAGTACCTCTCCATATCACAATTATTTTACCAATTTGGATGGCAGATTTATGACTTATTTTCACAAGCATTTTTCATTAAAGTTTCAAATTTATCAAATGCACAATTAGAGGGGGGGAGGCACTTATGTACCAATGAGGAAACAGAGTTTAAGAGTTTCCATTAATGAAAATATGAAAGGCTTGCTTGAAGCCAAATTATGCAAAAAACAGTTGGAAAACATATGTAAGCAAACCAAGTGGTTCCATTCATAAACATGTGGCAGCCAAGTCCATTCCTCTTGCACTGATCTTTATGTCAGACTGACACTGAAAATGACACAGACTGGATGCTTTCTTTTTAAAATGAAGCCACTGTACAATGAGAATAGAATCGATGACATCACACTGGCAAGGTGCGGTGGTGTGTATAAACACCACCACCTCAGGAGAACCAGCGGGGAAGGCCAACGATGATTGTGCCCACTAGCCCTAATGAAGACCTCATCCTGTCGCTGTGTAAATGATCTCTGCCCTATGATGTAATGGCCTGGCCAAAAGTGTTTAAACAGCACATAGACCACTTATGGCCAGATTTTTTACTAACAGACGAAGTTAGAAATAACTTTAAAAAAAAGCCATCAACTCTCAACTTGGAGAAGAGATTGTTAGGTAATGTAGTTTGTAGGCAAGTAAATAAATATTCACTTATATTTTAAAGACAACTAAAAAACCCCAGAGAAGTAACTTGTCTAAAGCTAAGTATCAGTGTTAGGAATATAGATCTCAACTTAGGGCAGTCTGTGTCATATTCAAATTCCTATGACATGCTGCCCAAATAGTTCTGATTGTAGACAGGAGGTCAAGGAGTAACTCATGTAACAAAGACCCAGAATAGATTAGGGCAATCTTATTTGTGCCTCTCACCCCCAAAATACACACACACACACACACACACACACACATACATACACATACACACACACAGACTTAAAAGCAATTATGTGAGTGTTTCTGTATATAAAAAGTGATAGAGAACTAGAATTTGGCTTTTCAAATTTATTGATCAGTCAGTACTAATAATGGTACTCTATACTCCCTGCACTTGTCATGAAGTTCTTGTCTTGTCATGACTGCTTTCTGATTTAATTTTTACCTACAGTGCTGCTGTTTCCAAGGGCTGTTCCATAGGAAAAGTCAAGAAGCATGAACTAGAGAAATTCAAAAGATGTGCATTCTCTTAAAGGGGTAGTCCAACAACAACAAAAACGCATGTAGGCTTTTGAAATTAAAGTGTGATTAAAGAAAGTGATGTCACGAAAAAATAAAACCACAACAATTAAACCTCAGGCTATAAATTAAATGCACCAAGAACTCCACAGCTTTCACATAAAATAATATGAAAATAACTTTTAAAAAAGACAAATTCCAGAACCTCAGTCAGATGTGAGCACTTGGAGTACTTATTTCCACCTTAAACTCGGGCTCCGCGTCTCACTTACCTCATTTTTGTCTGTGTCCTTGGAAGCAGAGGGCACATTAGTACAGAGGGAATGACATCTCTTTTTTTCAAACTGAAAATGGTGTATTGCATGAGGGCAAAATCTCTCCGTGTTTTGCTTTTCTTGACCACTGCTATCATTTTTTGATGGGTCTTCAGAGAACCCCCCTTTTTCAAGTGATCTCCCTGCACCATTCTGAACAGAACTTAAGCCGGCGGCCTTTCGGAAAGAATAAACACCAGTTTTGCTCTGGAATGTTATTTCTCTCGTGTTGACATGATCTAAATGTTTCTTTCTCTTTACACAATACGAAGTGCTGTCTTTTTCTGAAGTCCTCTCATCCAGTTCACTAACTTTTATTTCTGTTGCACTGTCTTTAGCAGGAGAAATGTTCACAGGGTAACACCAACTGCCGGCAGCACTCGGCAGAAGTTTCTGTTCAACACTGTCAGCTCCGACTTCTGCCTTCCCCTGCGGAAGACCATCTTCCAGGGAGGGGTCCAGGGAAACCGGCTCTTCCCGTACCAGTCCCCTGGGTGAAAGAGCCGGCTGTTCTCTTGAGAGCTGAAGGCTGCTCCTTTTCCTTCCTTCATTTTCACTGTTTGCTTCTACAGGCTCTGTGTCATCTGCAATTTTCTTGATCGGTTTTCTTCTAAAATACTTTCTTCCGGGAGGATATTTATCAGGGCTCAAAGGAGTTTTGGCAGGATCTAAACACAGTTCTTCTTTCTCAGCTCTGACACAGCCACAGACATTCCCCATTTGATTCACAGGAAATCACAGTTCCAGAGATTCACTCATTTCAAAATCCGGGGCTTACTTAGCTCTTCTCCATTAAATCCGAAAATGCCACTCTGCCCTCCAATTCCTCAGACTTTGTGGCCATCCTCCTCAGCATGAGGCCATTTTGCTTATGAGAAAGGCACACGCAAGAAATGCCATGGCACTTTGCCCAGCTGGGTCCCTGTGTCTCATTAGACAGTGTGGCTTATTTCTGCCCACCAATCCTCTTAGACAAACATAACTGCTCACTGCCAAGCGACAGCGCAGATGAGCTCGCAAGGCAAACCCTTAGCTTTATTACACGAGAAGATTCTGACCCTCGCTTTAACTTTCAGTTTTTCGAAATGCAGCTACACCAGCAAAGTTTGCATTAACCTTTGAAACTGTTGGTGGTTCAACAAAGCTGAGTGTAAACAGAAAGCAAATGCCTTTCAGGAGGTACTCAGTAAAGCGCCTTTCAAATTCAGTTTCAGAGTCTCTGCCGTCTGTTTATTTTTCTTAAGAAACACCAACCAATTATGGTACTTGGAAAAAAAAAAACTTTAAAATCTCTGTAAATTACATGAAAACTCTCATTCGAAACAACAGCCATAAAAAATTAACTGGAAAATTTAACAGCTGAAGCAGATAATATAAATGCGAAATGCCTAAAATACTCTATTGTTTCTAAAAATCAAGCTTTTAAAACTGTTTGTAATATTTTTCCTATGACATAAATTTCCAAGCCATTTTCATAATGTGCTCATTAGGATTTTCACGTAAGCAAATTGATAAATTTTATGATTGAAAGCATGAACACTTAGCCAAGAGAAACACTTGCGTGTTCTCATACAGGAATTAAGGCAGTTAAACTTTATATGTAACTTTTATAGTTGTACCCTAGTTAAACATTATGCAGTTTTTCTAGGGCCTTGCTGTAAAAATAATAAGCCAGCATGGAACCCGATTATCTAAGGTGTGCATATTTCTAGCACTGAGTCATAGATATGGTATAAAAGAAATTAGTATGGCATGACTGGACTTACACGTAAGCAGAAATCATCTGACCAATAAAAAGAAGTTGATAATTGCCTTTCTTTATGTAGTGTTTGGACTGATCAAAAGATTTTTCTACATAAGAATATAATTAAACAGCCAAGTTAGCAATGTGTACGTATCTGTCAATGACAGGTCAGCAGGGTAAGACTTTCCTTAGTCATGTAGGACTTCTGTTTAATATCATATGCCGGTTAAAGCCATTTGATTTTTTAAAAGTTTGTTTTCATAAGTATGAAACTTAAAACAAAAGATTAAAATAATTTGATGGGTGAAAAAACACATTTTTAATTGACTATTCTAGAAGAAAAGCTGGTAAAACAAAAGCTTCTGGTCGGTTTGTCTTTAAGTCTCAGTATCACTGATGTCAATAAAGCACTATTTGGGAAAACTGAAAAGGAAGGAAGACCGCCCGGTACCTGCACCAACATGACGGAGGTGCAGCCAGTGATGGGCGCTCCGCCCGCTCCGCCCGCTTCGCCCACCCCGCCTCCAGCCTGCCGCTGGGGGCGCCTGTCTGCTCTCAGGCCATTGCACCCAACCCCCTCTCTCCAGAAGGGCCCAGCGTTAGTCTCCGCCTGGTAGCTGGCAATCATCTGGCAAAGCAAAACTCTAATACCAGTGCAAGTGTCCCTTATTCTCCAACACCTCCCTGATCCTACTGCAACACTCCTTTCTCTACATCCCTATTACTACTGCAACAGAGTCATCACCCCAGATTATAGTCAGTTTTATGAACATCCTCCCAATAGGCAGAACAATATACATCATTATCTTGGTATCTCTGGATCTACCACATGGTAGCTAGTAACATAGGAGTGATGTGTTGATAATATGTACTTTCAAGAAGCCGGACTTAAAAAAAAAAAAAAAAAAGATTTGATGTGTGATGCTCATACAGATAGTTTAAAAATAGACCTGTTTTTTGCCCCAGCCGGTTGGCTCAGTGGTAGAGCATCGGTCTGGCATGTGGAAGTCCTGGGTTCGATTCCCAGTCAGGGCACACAGGAGAAGCACCCATCTGCTTCTCCACCCCTCCCCCTCTCCTTCCTCTCTGTCTCCCTCTTCCCCTCCCACAGCCAAGGCTCCACTGGAAAAAAGTTGGCCTGGGCGCCAAGAATGGGTCCATGACCTCTGCCTCAGATACTAGAATGATTCCGGTTGCAACCAAGCAATGCCACAGATGGGCAGAGCATCACCCCCTAGTGGGCATGCCGGGTGGATCCCGGTCGGGTGCATGTGGGAGTCTGTCTCTCTGCCTCCCTGCTTCTCACTTCAGAAAATACTAATACTAATACTAATAATACTAATAATAATAAATAAAAATAAACTAGTTTTTTGAAATTGCTCTCCCTATTTATGTACAGTATAGAAAGAGAAAAATAAAATAAAAAGCCCAGTCACTTTGAATGAGGATGATTACCACTGCTATAAATAGCATTGTATCTTGGCATAACCAGTAAACTCGTTCTAATCTTAAATTATCATAGCACTAAGAAAAGTCATCCCAGGCCCTGGCCCGCTGGCTCAGTGATAGAGCGTTGGCCCGGTGTATGGATGCCCTGGGTTCAATTCTTGGTCAGAGCACACAGGAAAAGTGACCATCTGCTTTTCCATCTTTCCCTTCCTCCTTCTCTCTCTCTCTTCCCTTCCTGCATCCAGTGGCTCAATTGGTTTGAGTGCATCAGCCCTGGGTGCTGAGGATAGCTTCATGGAGCCTCTGCTTCAAACACTAAAAATAGCTCCACTGTGAGTATGGCCCCAGATGGGCAGAGCATTGGCTCCAGATGGCGGTTGCTAGGTGGATCCTGGTCAGGGTGCATGCCGGAGTCTGTCACTCTATCTCCCCTCCACTCAATTGAATAGAAGGGAAAAAAAGAAAGTCATCTCATCTAAATAAAGGAACATTTCTAGGCCCTGGCTGGTTGGCTCAGCGGTAGAGCGTCGGCCTGGTGTGCGGGGGACCCGGGTTCGATTCCCGGCCAGGGCACATAGGAGAAGCGCCCATTTGCTTCTCCACCCCCCCTCCTTCCTCTCTGTCTCTCTCTTCCCCTCCTGCAGCCAAGGCTCCATTGGAGCAAAGATGGCCCGGGCGCTGGGGATGGCTCCTTGGCCTTTGCCCCAGGCGCTAGAGTGGCTCTGGTCACGGCAGAGCAACGCCCTGGAGGGGCAGAGCATCGCCCCCTGGTGGGCAGAACATTGCCCCTGGTGGGCGTGCCGGGTGGATCCCGGTCGGGCGCATGCGGGAGTCTGTCTGACTGTCTCTCCCCGTTTCCAGCTTCAGAAAAATACAAAAAAAAAAAAAAAGGAACATTTCTGTTTTACCAAAACATTGATGTGTTCATTTTAGATAGATATTGATCTAAATTTTAAAAACTGATGATAATTTAAGTCATTATCTTGTAATTAATTCAGGTCCTGAAATACATTAGATTCTGTACTGCAGGCCACAGGATCAATTAGAACCAAAATATATTTTTGGTTCTTCTGTGGCTCGTCTTCATCTTTCCTCCAGAGACACTGGAACCCTAAAGAGCTTTCTTAATATATAATTCTTTTTTGGATGCCCTTCCTCTTAAATTTCCTCAAAGTTAAGGTCTAAACATACTACTTGCAATTCACAGTCATTCACTGACCTTTTGGACCTTTATAGATTCTGGTTCCTGCTCCAGGAGCTTGGAGTATTTTCTCCATGGTCTCCAATGTCTTCCTTGTATACAACAGTACTGTCCTGTGCTCAGTCTTAAGTTTCTCATGCTCTCTAGTAGCATTTCACACTGCTCACTATTCCTTTCTTCCCTTCCTTTGATTCCATCAGTACTGCATTTCCTTGTTGTTTCACCCATCTCATCCAGTGTTCCTTTTTGGTCTCCCCAAATGGACCTTCTTCCTCCTGCACCCCTAATCCTGGGCCTTTCCCCAAATTTCTGTCCTTTGTTCTTGGCTCTTCACCCTCTAGGCTCGTCTCTTAAACCTTCTAAAGATCCCTTGTCTCCGAGAGATTCTATGGCCACTTGTTACCAGTGACTCCTCAGTTTATCTGTACCGTTGGCTTCTCAGCTCTGCTCTGCTCACAAATCTCCAACTGCTCAGCAGACTGATGGAAAGGATATCCCACCATGACACTGAACCCACCAACGTCTTCGGTTTTCCCCTTACTGCCATCCCCATTTCTCTCAATAGTGTGTCTTTGATTGGTTAGTTGGTTGGTTTTTATCTCCCAGGCTAAAAGTTCAGTCATCTTTATTCCCTCTCCTTCATCCTCTATTCTCTATTACTATGTCCCTTTCTTTCTTCCTTTGAAATGTCATTTCTTGGATTCAATTTTTCATCCTCATCTGAGTCTTGGCTTTTATCACTCTACTTGGAGATCAGCACCTCAGCTTCTTAGATTATCTCCCTGACTATGGACCTCGCTCATTTCAGTTTACTTGACATAGACAAGCATCAATAGGATGAGCTTCTAAAACACTACATTTCAGGTTCAGAGTGATTAAGTGACTTATTCAGTGTCATCACGGCCACAAATAAAAGAGTCAACGCAGAAACTCAGCTCTGCCGCCCTCCGAAGCCTGGATGCTCTCCCACTGACCCACGGGGACTCTTCCTCTGACACTGAAAACCCAGACAACGCCTGTCTCACCAGCTCCGTCGCTAATGAAGCAACTGGCTCCCTGTCCCCACAGGCCTCTAACCCTCCACAGAGGAGCTCTTGCAGTTTCAACCCCACCAAAAGCTGAGAGGCCTGATCCACTTGAAGCTATTACAGAATCCCTGAGAAAGCTGCTGAGGAATTCCACGTGAAATCAGCGTTTGGCCGGTTCTACGTCCCCTTTCCCCAGTTCTGGTAACAAGGTCCGGCTCCAGGCCCACGTTCCTGTCTCGGTTTAGTGCTCAGTACCCTGGGTCTCCTGAGGATGCGGTTCTCTAGAGAGGGAAACCCACGGGCCCTCAGAGTCCTGCCTCCAGTCCCCGTCGCTGGGTCTCCCGCCATCAGTGTCCAGCTGAGCGGACACTCACCAGCATGAGCTGCCCTGCCGTCTGGCTGCCCGACACCCGGGTACCTGGGTGTCCAGGTACCTGGGTCTGCTCCTCTGATTTCTGGTTGCAGCAACTTTGCTCTTTGCTCAGCTGCCTGTTCAGAACCGGAAACCTGCCTAGGCTACTTCCTGTGGCTCTGCACACTTGTCAGATTTTCCCTGTTCCCAAATGAGTCCCAGGTACATTAGTTTCCACCATTCTCCTGCAAACCATATAGCCCAGTCAAATTTTTAAAAAATAAAAAAAATAAATCTAACTCCTCTCAAACTCTGGTTCAAAACCCCAGCTTCTTTCTGAAGCTGGCAAGCTATCTCTTCCCCTTTCCCGGCCCAACTGCACAGCGGTCCATCAGCACCACGTGCCTTGTGCCCGTGGCGGGGCCAGGCTTGGCCGCCAAGGAGCGCTACGTGCGTGGGCGCAGCATGTGCTTCGTCAACGACAGCAATTTCCACAATTAGGACTCAGCTTTTCAAAGAAAGACACATTTTTTCAAAATATCCCATTTTAAAAAAACTAAAAGTCAAAAATCAGCCCTCAGTTGGCATGAGTTTATTAAACAATAATTCATAGTTAATAAATTTTTGTTTATCTGCATTTACACTTCTCAAATCTAGTTTGAAAAACTACAGCTCCATACAAAACCAGAAATACAAATTCAGATCTCTTTATCATAATTATACCGCCATCTAGTGTCTATCAACAAGAGAAAATCGTTTGCATAGCTGAGAAACCACAATATCAGTGAAAACAGTTCTAAATTAAGGATTGAGTGATATAATTTTCGTATGTCTAAATCAGGTAATATTTTCCAATAAACAACAGAAATGTTTCTGCATTCAATTAAAAAGAATCTTCCAATTCTGAGATTACAAGCATTGTCCTAAAAACATTGAAGGTTTCCAACAACAGGAAATGGGATACCAGGTTCACAAGCAGCTACTTGAAAGGAATAACACAAATATATTGTTTAAGAAGCCTAAAATTTATTTTTTTTTGCGATAGGATATGAGTGCATAATTCATCCTTAATGTGAACCATTTGAAGATTAGCAATAAGAGGCTAAAAGAAATGACAAACAAGGAAAATCAGGCTTACCTGAAAGTGCAAGATTATTGTCCATATTAATCCTAAAGTCAATTTGGGGTTTCCATCCGTTATGTCATCATTTCGAATATTCACCAATTTCACCTGTTTTATATGGGAAGAAGAAAGAAAACAAATTGTTTTCCAAACTATCACATGACTTATCTTTGCCTACAGAAAAATGATTCTAAATTATACAAAGAAAAAAATTGAATGATTTGTTTTACCCCCTCTCTTCACTCTTTTTGGATTGCAAATTTTAACACAGAATACCCACAAAGAAAAATGAGTATTATTTTAGTTTTGTATTCTAGATCAAGTAATAAAACTACTCATTTATCGAAACTAAAACACAACTCAAGTGAGAAGTCTTAGATACTTGAGAATTTTTAAATTGGAAATATGCCTTTAAAAAACATAAATTTTATTTTACAAATAAGTAGAAAATTATTGTGAACCATAAAATAATTCTTAAAATTTTCTCACACTTCCTTCACAAAGGATAAAACAAAAATTAGCATTATTTTTCTAGTTCTCTATCCTAAACTATTATCAAGATAAGTAACTATATGAGTGACAGGACATATATTATAATATATGATATATCATAATCAGACTTAAAGCTTATCAACTGTCATATTATGCATTCAGAAAAATAATCATAATGATGACATCTAACATTTACTGCCTGGATGGACCAAAGAATTAAATATCATGAATGGAATAGCAAAAATTAAATACAATGATGTCTAACATTATACTTTCCGGATAAAACACTGCCAAAAACATTTTACATCAGGACATATAATTAACCATGAATCGTTCTGGAAACGTCTACTAGAATTAAAAATAAGGCAAATACCAATAGCATTTAAAATATTTAAGCACAGAGTATTTACTAGAATGTAATAACTAAAAACATTTAAGTAGTCATAGTAACCTAAACGAAGGACTAATAAAAGACGGTATTTCCCTCCCTTCCTTTTCCAACTCCATTAAAAAGCAAAATTGTTGCTGCCTCTGATTTCCCATTATTTTCAGCAACTTTCAATTCTCCCAAATTTCTTTCTGTTCAAAGATTACCAATGATTTGGTTTATCCCACTATAACACACAATGCTACCAAAGTCAAGACCATACCCAATGTGTTCATTCTTTTCCAAGATTTCTTCTGAAACCTTAAGCCAGTAGGAGACTTGTCAGAAATGTTTTATTTTTAACCACTTATGAGTTACCCAGTATTATCTACTTATTTTTTAAAAAACTATTGCCTCATTACTACTAAATATTAAAAATACTTAATTTTTTAAGTATACACTGTTTTTTATAAAAATAATTTTATAAACTAAGTATAAAAATGAAGACATTACCTCCCTACTGCTAAGAACTGTCCATAGATGTTCTTAACATTCTGTCATTAACTCCCTAGACGAAAGCACTCTAATTCTGACAGAAGAAAAATCGGTAGCTCTTATTCAATTGGAAATATAGCCACTTATAATACCTCTAAGACCACATCTACTATTAACTGTTCTTTCTTTGGAGCAAATGTTTAAAAACACTTCAAATCGTCTCACAAAAAAGCACTAATATGATTACAATTCATAGTCAAATTTAACCTTTTCATTCCCGGCACATTTCTGTGTAGATTTACTCAGTCACATAGTTTATATGCTTACAGGCTTTGAAAAGTATCATACCTGGCGTCTTTTCAAATAGTCAAGTGCAATTTGTACATTCTGTAGTCTGTGAAAACGCATCCGACCTTTTTCTCTGGGCTAAGAATAGAAAAAAAATGGGTATAAAAAACACTAGTTTCCAATACCATTGACCATGCTACATTATACTTACACTAAATATATTATATAAATATACATTATGCTCATCCTAACATGTCAAAGCAGTATTTACTGTTTGGATAAGTTCATTAAATTTTTTAAAGATAATTCTAATTTTTTTGTATGATCTAAGATTGAATTTAAACTACTAGGGATATTTTTCAAAACATGTTTTATTTAAACAGCTGCTTTACTCCCAATGTTTTATTTAAATAAAGAAAAAGAGAAAATACCATAGATCATATAGATTTTTTTATATTCGCTAAACTACAATTCTAGCCTACAGGTATTAAGCTATAGATGCACAAGAAGAATTAAATATCATTCTCCATTTTCCCTTCTGAACTCTATTATGAAAGTGATTTTTATAATTATATGTGTATGGCACATACAGGGAAATGAGGTAAAGTAGCATGCAATTAGTATAAAGATCACCAAGAAGGAGAAAAATAGTGGAGTTTTACTTAGCCATGATGGAGGAAGGGAGAAAAGCAATTAAAGCCATGTAATATATTTCCTCTTTATTTTATTTTAACCTTTTTCATAAAATCCCCTGGACCCTATAATACTCTTACCCTGTTTGGGGATGGACATGATTATTTAGTCTCAGGAGAGCTGACAAACCATCACTCCTGTCCTTGATACTGTTTCCCTTCAGAAATGTGGCAAGTTGGCGGAAGGCAAACATAAGGGAACAGAGCTGGGGAAATGCTTAAGAAAAATACACAGAGTGGAGCCGAAGTTTACCACATCAGATCTCCCAAAAGGGAAATAAAAAGGAAATTGATAGCTTAGCTCCTACAGTAGGAATAGGTTGCTGAAGCCAAAGGCACCTTAATAAAACAGACAGCACACTACAGAATGGAAAATTAGGTTCCATATAACAGGTAGGAATGATGCTGATGAATTCACACAGTGGGTCTGAAAAAGGCACAGTTTCCGATGAAATCAGGGGGCGCTAGGGATGGAGATGGCAAAAGCAGCACCCTGCCTTGCAAAGGTGGCTGCAGGCAACTAAGTGTCAGGGAGGTGGAGCAGCTCTGTGAGTTCTGGCAGGACTCCAGAGTTTAAAACCTTCCCCTTTCTAAGTAAAACGAGACATAGAAGGTAGGTAAAGAATGGCCATCAAATACCTATTGCCAACAGGTATGATTTGAAATATAAACCTAAACATTCAATAAATTTCCAGGAGTTTCTTCAAATGAAGCCATAAGTATTTGCCACATTTGAAATATAAATTCCAGAAGTAGAGTCAATTTGCATAAAAATTAGCAGGGTAGTTGTCAAGATGTCCGTAACTCTATAAAATCCTTCAGCTAAAATGCCATCTTATCACTTTAGGGCTAATGTTCGATTACCATGCAGTGCGCAGTAATCTACAAATAAATGTAAAGAGAAAATATTTCCTTTGTTCAATTTCTTGGTACACACAACATCCACTTCACTGTGGGGTTTGGTCCTTTCTACGGTTTTCTCAAAAGGAGCCCGAACCCGTGGGTTACCTCTCTATCACGTTAGCGCTCACCGCACTGTAACGACTAGGTTAGTCGAGTTATGGGGGCCGACACCTACCCCCTTATCCTCATCCTCCACATCCTCATGCTGTTCATATTCGCATGCTTCTGTTGCACTCACCAATCGTAAGGTCTTCAAAAAATCTCGCTCCCTTGGCTAATGAATATAACAGACAGAAGATAGGACAGCAAAGACACAAGACAGACCAGAAATGAAAAGAAGAGCATGAACAGAACATAATGAGGGAGAACAGGTAACCAAGAAGGGGGAAGTAATGTTCACAAAAAAAAAAGGAAATGACACCTGCGAAGTGGGTTAGACCATTTTTCGGAAAGCGATGTTTATTTCCTTGCTCTTTGTGAGTCTTTTAATATGTGATTATACTATGCATCCAACTTCTGCTAAGCAAACAATATAAATAAATAAATAAACCCAAATGTAAAAAAGAAAAGAGCAAGAACAAAAACAGTATTTTAATTATAGGACTGATTATATAAGCAAGGTAATCAAAGTGCTTCGATCTCCCAAACTCACATCATTCGAAGTCTGAAATGCTTAGGTTTTCAACCAGAACTCTTACTTTTCAGTCAGAATTTGGAGCTCAAAAGAAAAATGGTGTAAAAATCTGGAGAGTCAGTGCTGAAAATATACGAGTCGTGTGCATATGTTCTTCAAACTACACTGAGAAATGCACAACTTACCAAGGTGTCCCCTGAAAGGACCTCTAAAAGAGAGATCAAGTTGTGTCCATCTCGTAAGTCTTCATAGAGGTCGTTCACATGTTTTCGGACCTACACAGAGAAAAGCAATTTAACGTTTGGTCCTGGTACCCAGGATCATCTTTAATACTCAAGCAAGAAAGGGGCCAAAGTAGAAAACATTTCTTATATGGTATTCACTCCTACAGCGATTTTTAAAATTTTTATTCTCTTACTACTTAAAAACTAAATTTAAAGCATAAACAGTAAAATGGTAATTTTCAGATTAATAACTCATAAAAACAAATAGAGTTATTAGGTGTCTTAATACATTATATAAATATAAGCCTGGACAAGTACATGGAGTTACACTTTTTAAAAACATAGGTGACACCCTGACCCTATTGACTCCTAATATAACAACTGGAGCCAGCTCACGAAGAGAGGCAAGTTTTACACCCCCAGTTGGTCTTCCTACTCTCTAGAGCACAAGATCCGGGATGCAGAAGCACACACCCCCTGCCCATGAATTCTCTCTCTCTCTCTCTCTCATCCTTTTTTGTTTTGTTTTGTTTAATCCCTCCGGACAACAGTGTGGCATTGGGGGGAGGGGGGGAGGGTACGGGGCGGGGGGTAAATAGGATGGAAGGAGATCTGACTTGGGGTGGTGAACACACAGTACAGTAAAGAGATGCTGTGTTGTAGAATTGTGCACCTGAAAACTACATAATTTTGTTAAACAGTGTCACCCAATAAATTCAAGAAAAAAAAAAGCAGCAGCATGCACTCCACACAGTTAAAACACAGATATAAGAAGCTGGGTGAAGGGTACTACTTTTGAAAGCTCCTGTGAGTCTATAATCATTTCCAAAATAAAAAGTATTTTATAAATTCACATATGTGAGATTGGAAGATCTCTGTCCAAACCGTCCTCTGTACAACAGGGTTTTCCTAACCACATTATCACTAGCACAAAAATAACCCTCAACCCAGAATAAGTTCTTCCTCCCTTCCACAAGCCGGATTTAAGCTTGTGATTTTAGAGCTCAAATCACCAAAGATTTCCCAAACCTCTGTTCAGTCTGCCAAGTAGGCACATGTCCGGTAAGTGCCCGGCCTCCTGAACCCACACTACCCCACCACGTCCTGCCAGAGTCACACTACATACACGCCTTACTCCACTTCCTATGTCGTTCCCACTCCCAGACCGTTCAAGGTGGGATGTGATTCTCAACACTTACTTCACAGGAAGACAATTTCCCAACCTGCTTTGCCAGGTTGAACTAAACCTCCTAAATCAGGGGGACTTTCCAAAACAAGGTGTCATTTTTCCCCATATTTATGCAACAATAAAGAAAAATTAAATTAGTTTATATAATATGTTTATAAAAGGAAAATAATAATATTATGCAATCAAAACTTAGAAAAAAGCTTAGAGAAAGAATGTAATGAAGGGAAAAGAGTAGGAGACCAGCATGCTAGTCCTGCTTCTGCCCCGGGTCCCATAAGCTCTATCAGCTGCCTAGGGCTCTAGGCCTCAATTTTCTCATCTGCAAAGTAAAAATTTGAAAACAAAAGGCCTCTGTTCAAACTAGAGAACATTCTATGATCTGAAAATGAAGTTATATTTTCAAAATACAGTGTATCTACTTAAAAGAAAATATGTAAAATGGAAAGCTGTTCTTAAGCCTTTTGGCCGAATTTCTTAAGAATTTGGGGAGACACCCAGAAACAGACTAATTTCACATCCGTAATGGTTGAAAAACTTCTGAGGCAGTGGTTGTCATGTAATCCTGTCTCTTTTTTCCTATCTTGGGTGATTATTCTCCTGGTCTACAAAAGTACTGCAAATGAAAAAGGCTACATAAGTATAAGGTGTTATCATCTTGAACATTCTATGAGAAACAAATGTCACCATTATCAACAACAATAAATAAAAATACACACATGACAAGTTAATACTATGTGCCTGACCCTGTGCTAAGACCTTTTTAAATCTTGGTTCACTCTCCTCACCACAAAAGAATGAGATAAAAGAGAATGTTAGTTCAAAATTGCAAATCAACATTATGAGAAAAAAGTGTTAGTGGATGAACTGAGAGAAAAAAAAATAATAAGGTCCTGGAGAAATATTGATATTTTGAAATTTAGGAGAAAGAAAGGAAGGAATTAAATAGTTAGGCTGACAGAGAAAAAACAGAGAAAAGCTTTTTATTTTGTCCTGAGTCTGAGTCAGAGGCATCTGGCCTGGTAACTTTCCTTCACAAATGACTCCACTAACTGCCAATAGCCGTAACCTTCTGTTTTCAATTTTTAATAAAACAGCCTTTCTTCTCATTTTGGGTATTTTCTCCCTGTGGAACAAAAAACTGACAGAATAAATAGTGCTAGGGGAAGTGATGAGCAAAATAAAAGCACTTTGGAATACTTTGGGATTAAATTATATAATGTGAGTTACATAATAAGGAGGAGGCATCATTTTCTATATTTCATACAATTCTCCCAGAATCTCACAGTGCTTTTTAAAATGTGCATACCACCCTGTGCCTGCAGTTTACCCCTAGAGGGCGCCAAACTTTTGCTTAAGAAGAATATCCTAAGGAAGGTAAAGAAAGTACCTACACAGAAAACAATGGTGAAGGGTGTGGGGAGAGAGATTCTAAACAGGGTGCTGGTGATGCTGTCAGAAACAACATGTATTTCAAATTTATCTTTGAGGAAGAATAGAATAAAATAGATTATGCCAGTTCTGTATCATTTGAATGACTTAACTAACTGCTAAAAACACTAGTCTAGAACTTTTATTGTGTTAACTTGTAATTGTTCGGTTTTATCCAGGCTAAATCAAATTCAACTTTAAAGATAAGATTGTTGTCTAGCTAATTATTTAAAGTTTAAAACTGCCTTTTTCAAAAGTCTGACTTTGTAGTGGTTGATGTTAATCCAGACAAATTCGACAAAAGTTTTACTTTCTATATTTAAACATGTTGCTACCATATAGCTCCAGTTCAGTTCAGGTCACTAAATAATATTTATTGACCATCTGCTATATGCCAGGAAATAATTTAATTTCTAAGGGTACAAAGATGAATCACAAGGGAGTGTAACCCCTTGAAGCCTGCAGTCTGAGACGGGAGAAATCCAGGGAGGAAATTTCAGTGCAGAGTAAAAATACTCAGAGCATGCTCAGGAAGCGCTGAGGAGCTTTAACCACGTCTAGAGTAAGATGTCCTCCCAGCTCAGACATGAAAATGATCCAGGTGAAGGGAAGAACAAGAACTAAGGGAAAAGACAAGGAGGCATGCAACTCTACGGTGAGTTCCGGGGAGGAAAGCCGTCCTGTGAAATCGATGACACGGAGAGGAAACAGGAGGCAGGAAAGGTGGATCCAGAGACATGGCGGCTTCACCCGTCATTGTAAAAAGCTCAGAGTTTTTCTAAGCAAAGAGAATCACTGGCGGCTTTTTCTCAATCGTTTTTATTTTTCAGTTACAGCTAACATACATATTATATTAGTTTTAGGTCTACAACCCGTTGATTAGATATTATATAACTTAGTATGTGATCATCCCGGTAAGTCCCATATGCGTTTGACATCATACATAGTTATCTGAATATTATTACATTTCTATGTGTACTTTATATCCCAACGACTATTTTGTAAGTACCAGTTTGGACTTCGTAATCCCATCATCACCTTTTTCACCCAGCCACCCCCAACCTCCATCACATCTGACAACTGTCAAAATGCTCTCTGTATCCCAGGCTGGTTCTGTTCTGTTTGTTTATTTTGGTTTTTAGATTCAATTGTTGATAGATATGCATTTATTGCCATTTTATTGGTTTGTTGTTGGGTTTTTTTTTAATCTTCTTCTTCTTAAAGAAGCCTGTTCAACATTTCATGATGAACATCTTTGGCTTTAGCTTTTTCTTATCTGGTAAGATCTTCATCTATGCGTTAAGTCTAACTGATAGTTTTGCTGGGCAGAGTAATCTTGGTTGTGGGTCCTTGCTTTTCATCACTCTGAATATTACCAGAATAAGGACATAGCACTTCTGATCAATATATATATATATATATACACATAAGATTTCATGTACACTATTCTTTTGAGCAAATACAAATCACAAGAAAGCTGCCCAGGGCCCAACCTGTACACAGTAATGGAGGAAAGGTCCCTCAGGAAAAAGCACACTAGAGAGGACACGCACAGGTAAAATGCACACAACCTAGCACAACAGCAAGAAGCAAAGTATCAGGAAGGATTCACAGTCCTCTCTTAAAGAAGTCCTCCGTCTAAAGGACACAGTATTCTGGAAAACAACTGGCTATCTTTAGAAAGGAATATAAATAATAAAAGAAGGCTTGTCCCAAATAAGATCACCTCATTGCCTTGCATAAATTCAGTCAAGAGAAGGGGGACAGTCAGCTTCAGTGAAAATGAACTGAAATGATTTTCAATGCTTTTTTTGTTTGTTTGTTTGTTTAAAACAAATACATTCATAAAAAACAGGCTACCAAATTCTCCTGGGAGAGTTCCTTAAAAGTTCTATTTCAGAAAATAAATAAAAATAACCTATCAATATAGTACCATTATCAATTATTGATGTTTTTTAAATATACAGAAATGCTTAAAAACAATGTATTCTCTTAGGTAGTTGCCTTCCCTGAACAGTTCTGCTTATTATAAATTTATCTCAGTACTATTTAAGAGTTGTAAAAGAATAAAAGTACAGCTCAAACTCCACCTGAATGACCATCAATTCTGTACCAGTGCAGGCTACGTATGATGAGGAAGCTTTCTCATGGGGAGTGGTAAAAAGGTGGTCCTGTTTTTTAGGCAATATGTCAAATCATCATTAAGGCCAAATATAATGAATATTTTTTACTTTTATAAAGATATTTTCATACATCTTAAGGCCCCAACCTTTTTTGGGCCACGGACCAGTTTAATGTCAGAAAATATTTTCACAGATCGGCCTTTAGGGTGGGACGGATAAATGTATCACGTGACCGAGACAAGCATCAAGAGTGAGTCTTGGATGTAACAGAGGGAATCTGGTCATTTTTAAAAAATAAAACATCGTTCAGACTTAAATATAAATAAAACAGAAATAATGTAAGTTATTTATTCTTTCTCTGCGGACTGGTACCAAATGGCCCACGGACCAGTACCGGTCTGCGGCCCAGGGGTTGGGGACCACTGTCTTAAGGTATTAATGAATAAAATAATGAAGCGTTTGAAACAAACCAATGTTGACCCTAGGCAGTACAAATATCCTTCTACCTCTAATGGATCCGATTAGTTCTTTGACAAAGATTTCTCTTTTAAACTTTCAGGTTGACAATCTATAATCAATTTTAAAAGTCTTTATATTACTGATAAAAACCTCATTTCTTTCATTTGGGGGCATGTAGTCATGGTGTCACTTAGGTATTTTTATATTCTCTTCTGCCCAAATTCATCATTGTCATAGGAGCATTTTTAAAAGGCTATTTCAAATTTAAAAAACTTTAAAGCATTTAACTCTTTTCTGTAATAATTTGTTTTGGGTTTGGGGAGGTTAGTTCTGGTCTGGTTTGGTTCAGGTTTGGGTCCCCTACCCTGCTCTTCCTTTTTATCCACAGGAAGACAGACAAAATCTATTTTTGCATGTGTTTTTTCCTCATCCTGCTGATCTGTATAGATCTTGGTGTTGAGCAGTTATAAATAATGTAACTAAAAGCAAAAGATAAATTCAGAAATCAATTACTTTGCATACTGATTTCTTTTTTTCTTGTATCTGCCCACTGTTTTTTAGAATTAATTTCTATTAAAGATGTTGTCTGGACAACTCCACACTATAATGTCAAACAAAGGAGCACTAGTTTATAAAGATATCAGCATTGGCGACTTCCCTGGCCTCCATCTTTCCTTGGGGCCAGGGAACCTCGCCGGGCAGGATGTGCGCTCTGTACTCGATAAAGCCTTTTGTTATTCCACACTTGGTGGCTCCGAGCCCTCTTCCTTCCTTCTCCGCGGGGAAAAATACCTTACATTTTGGTGCAAAAAACCTGGGAGGAGTTGAAGTCAGCAAGGACCACTCCTCTTCCTTATCCCCTCCGAGAAAGAACCAGGAGAAAGAACCAGGATCTCCAACCTTCCACCCACTTCAGCGCACGGTGCGGTAAGTCCCCTGCCTCCAGCCTTCCTCTCAGTTCTTTCCTCTGAGACTCCCTGTCCGAAACCGTAGCTACATCAGGGAAGTCTTTTCTGTTCCGAGTGAGTGTGTACTTGCAGAGATGTCCCGAGCATATCCACTTTACCTTTTACATCTGTGACCAGACCTTGAGATTTAGGACGCTAATATTCAAATCTGACCACTCCGAGGACTGAGGGCGCCTGTGGGGCACAGGAATCTTCCTCCTTAAATAAGAAGAAACTGTTCTTCTCCGCTGTGGCCAGGCCACAGAACCCACTCAATTAGCCTCCTGAAGGGAATTTCGGTGTTAACACCCTCACCAATTTATCGCCAAAAAAGCTGGGAGCTGATTGGAGATCTGTTACATACACGGTTTCTAATTATTCGTGCACCGTCCTTAATCTCTGTGCCGCCTGTTCCACTGCGCAGGCTTTTTTCTGGCCAGAGAAATCTCACCTAAAACCTCTGTTCCTGATCTTTCCTTCTCCACGGACTCCCAACTCTCTCTCCCTCCTGTCTGACCCCCGGGGGCGCCCCTCTCTCGGGACTTCTCTGGTCCCTCTGCGGACCTCTTTTGTGCTCAGGTCTCTTCCCTCTGAGAGCCTCCTCCCCTCCCTTCGCAAAACCCGTTTCTTATTCACCACTACCATCTCTTTCTCCTCCCCTGCTGGCCAGGGGCCCCTCCCTTCACTGTGTTCTTAAGTCCCTCCTCCGCCAGGCCATTCTCAGCCTGGCATTGGCTCTTACTATAAAAAAAAAAAAAAGATATCAGCATTACTCATTCTATCAAGTCTTTTTTTTTACTTATTTTTTTCTCTTTTTAAGTGAGAGGAGGGGAGGTAGAGAGACAGACTCCTGCATGAGCCCTGACCAAGATCCACCCAGCAACCCCTGTCTAGGGCCAATGCTTGAATCAATAGAGCTATTTTTTGCACCTGAGGCTGTAAGAGGGGAAAAGAGTGAGAAGGGGCAGAGGGAGGGGAAGAGAAGCAGATGGTCACTTCTCATGTGTGCCCTGATTGGGGATCGAACCTGGGACATCCATCCACATGCCGAGGTGATGCTCTATCCACTGAGCCAACCGGTTAAGGCCTTATGTAGTTTTTCAAAATTAGAGGGTGAGAAAGATTTTAGGTGAAACTACAAGATGGTTTCTGACCAGAGTTCTGTCACTGAGCCTAAACCCCAGTAATAACTGACAGAAAGAAACAGTTCTCGCCTTTTAAAACTTCTTCAAATACCGTCCTAGCTTATCACTGAGATAAATCTATAAACTATGACTTCAAAAGATCGTGGTAAGTACTACTCTATGAAGAGCAGTTTTCAGTAATAGCATCATGAAAAGAGAAGGAATCACTAATTATCAATTTTACGCTTACCTCTTTCCCATTTCTCTCACATTCTCACAACTTGGGCAACAGAAATATAAAGCTGCAGAAAGTGGGGATTTGTCATCACCTGACACTTCTAACAAATAATAATGTAGTCAATGAAACTAAACTTTGAGATAAACATAAATGTAACTACAGCAGTGTAGGAGACGAATATGAAAACTGAGAGTTCTGTTACAGTAGCTCAGTTCTACATACTTACACACGTGAGCTCATCTGTGCCAAGTCCTAAAACAAACAACTAAACGTAAAATCCATCTGCTTATTATAGACAATCTAGACCTACAGCGTCAAAGTTCTGTCCTTCACTACCCACATTTTAAACAGAGCCCCCCATATTTTTCAACTCTAGTTTTAAGTCTTTTTTTTTTAATTATTTTTATTTATTTATTCATTTTAGAGAAGACAGAGAGAGAGAAAGAGAGAGAGAGAGAAGGGGGGAGAAGCAGGAAGCATCAACTCCCATATGTGCCTTGACCAGGCAAGCCCAGGGTTTTGAACCGGCGACCTCAGCGTTCCAGGTCGACGCTTGATCCACTGTGCCACCACAGGTCTGGCCAATTCTAGTTTTTATTGAAGTTTTGAAACAGAAATGGGCAAACTTTTCAATGAAAATCACACAAAATTAGTCTAAAGGACTTTTTACTGATTTTATTTAAATTATAGTCATTACCAAAATTCACTAGTTTTTTAAAAATGTATATTTCTTCAATAAATCCCCTCTAAAGATTCTCCAGTAAGCCTGACCACTGGTGACAGAGTGGATAAAGTGAAGACTGGAACACTGAGGTCCCAGGTTTGAAATCCTGAGATTGCTGGCTTGAGAGCAGAGTCACTGGGACCCTAAGGTCACTGGCTTGAGCAAGGAGTCACTGGCTCAGCTGGAGCGCCCCGGTCAAGGCACATATGAGAAAGCAATCAATGAACTAAGTTGCCACAATGAAGAATTGATGCTTCTCATCTCTCACTCCCCCCCCCCCTTCTCTTTCTCTCTCTTTAAATCAATAAAAAGTTCTCCATTAAGGTCATACCAATGCCATAGATCAGGTTCAGATTAATTATAAATTGGAGATGCATTCAGGTAAATATATTCAGTTTCCATATGAAAATAAAGGCAGCTTCTAGGATGGAGCAACCTATCAGTCATTCGCCTCTTAATGCCAGGTCACTTTATCAGACTAAGAGAGAGAGAGAGAGAGAGAGAGTGTGTGTGTGTGTGTGTGTGACAGAGACAGACAGAGACAGAGAGAGGGACAGACAGGGACAGACAGGAAGCGAGAGAGATGAGAAGCATCAATTCTTTGTTGTGGCTCCTTAGTTCTTCATTGATTGCTTTCTCATATGTGCCCTGACCGGGGGACTACAGCAGACGGAGTGACTCTTGCTCAAGCCAGTGACCCTGGACTCAAGCTAGTGAGCTTTGCTCAAACCAGATGAGCCTGTGCTCAAGCCGGCGATCCCAGGTTTTGAACTTGGGTCCTCCGTGTCCCAGTCCGACGCTCTGTGCTACCGCCTGGTCAGGTCAGACTGATTTTCTTAACACCTATGTAGTACCTGTATTATCGATTTTAAAGACGGGATAACGTGGGGAGGGATGGCTTATTGGAAGCAATGTAGTGAAACAGCATGATGGGATTCCAGAGTGAGAGCTCTGACACTGAGAAGGGAGTGGGAGGACCCGGGGCAGCTGGTGAGTGGGGCGAGAAGAGTCTAGGAAAGGGATATGAGGATGCGATGAACAAAACTTGGAACTACTTTGCAATTCTGATTACCATGATTAGTGAATACTTCTGAGCTGAATCATCTCCTTTGGGGCTTTCGTCAAATGACCTATAGTTGTCAGTGCCTGACTCGTTACACAGTGATTCTGCAATTAAGTGAATACAGGTCCCAAGCAAGAACCATCCTTTCTCCTCTGGCAACATATAAAATGCCTTTTATAGCAAAGCTGTTTACGGGGGTAACATAGCTATAGTCTGAATACATACACATACACACACACAACACACACACACAAATCAAAGAACCAACTGAGCCCTCAAAAAAGTAACTTCGCCTACTGCAGGGATGTAAGTCTAGTCTAGCACAGCCCGTCCTCAATGGAACAGTGAGCTGCTGCTGGAACGGTTGCAACATAATGAGTCAGGCTCCCGGCTGGGGAGGAAGCGAGGTCTTCATGGAGAGGACAGAGTGCTAGGCAAGTCATAAAATCCACCCGTGGATAAGGCTCCAGCAGTGGTGGAGCTGGCCAACACGGTATCTTCTGGTCACACGCCATCATGGGCACTTCCTGGTGTCCCTTTCAGAGCATTATTTGCCTAGCACTAAAGACATGACCACAGGGTGGGGATGACCTCAATCTCTTTTTAAGTCTCAAGGACTGGGGAAAATTGACAGGGTCTCTTATTAGCATATTTTACAGTTTTAAAGCCTTTATAATACTCTTAATACTTTATACACAAACTAACTCACTCCTGTTTAAACATAAGCTCATTTCCTCAAGTCCGTACAAATAAACCACTGAGAACAACTGGTTGTATCCTCTTCGTTAAACCTTTGAAATAATCCAGGATTATGATCAAGACAACTGTCACAGGGAGATGAACACTATAACTATTTTTAAAGACACCCCCAGATGATGAGATTCCACCGGCACTGCTAGAATTCTTGCTAAGGCTTAACACCTCTTCCTGTTAGTTTTTAACATTTTTTGCTGCCTTAAATTCAGACGAAACTCCAAGCTCCCGGCAACATCCCTTACACTTTCTGAACCAAAACCACTGTAAAACACATTGAGAGACTGATATGCTCTCATAAAATTATACATTCAGTTTTATTCCATTGATTACTTAATGAAAAAAAATAAACGTGTTACTATTAATCTCTGCCACAGAATTACACCTTCTGGAGGAAGACTGAAACTTTCAAAGATGCTATCAACTTTTTCAGCAATAACTTCTCAAGGACATTACAATTTCGCCAAATCTCCAGATTCTAATCTACTCAACAGAGATCTGGGCCCATTGTTTATGGCTAGTCAGGAAAAAAAAATTGCCACATTTAAGTCTCACATGAAAGCCTAAAACCCAAGGAAAAGTTATGCTGTCTCCAGCCCCTGTTACTTATGTTTCACTAAGAGTAGGCTTGAGCCAGGTTAACACCTGGCAAATCGGAGGCTACATTTGCAAAGGTGAACCACAGGACACAGCCTGAGTGCGCCTCAACAGACACGGGTCCCAGCAGACGGACAGAGGGGCTTCGCTGCTGATCCCAAAGCTCAGAGGAGCTGAGGAGAATGTCAGCTGAAGAGATGAGGCCACATTCCCAAAACCGCCGCCACCGTCACATTCTCTGCTTGCACTCATGCTGTTCCTTCCACCCAAAGTCCTGTTCTGTTTCAATTCCTCCTCCGCCTTCTGAAGTCTCGCTTTTCCTTTAAGGTCAAGTTTTAATGTCGCCCAGGCTGTGAAGCCTTCCCTCCTCTGCACTCCCATATTCCCTTGGCTTATACCGGGAAACCAATCACCATTTTCCTTATAAAACAGTTTTATATCTAAGGGGAAGCAGAACTTGCCACCCCCGAATATGCCTTTTTTAAAAAATATTGATTATGCTGGTTATTTTTACGAGATGACTCAGGAAAAATCTTTAAACCTTCTCTTAATTGCCTAAAAGAATTCATATAGAGAACCTGCTCCCAGAAAGGAGCTATTATCCTAGATAACTATATTTAAATATAAACTAAGTGTGACAGACAGGGAGAAACCAACAGTCTTTTAAAGTCTTCTCTGTGTGCCATTTATAAAGATGACCCAATAAACATTTATTGCCCAAACATGTACTTCCTCATCTCCATGGAAATTGCCTTCCTACCCTCTGAAGTCTCAAACCACAACCCCCCCCTTCTCCTTAGCTCAAGATGGCGTCTAAGCCTTAACCACCTGTCTCTGGTCTCATATGCAGATGGAAACCCTGCTTATACACATAGAATAAATTTGATCATTTTCTCTTGTTAATCTGTCTCATGTTCATTTGATTATTAGTCCAGCCAGAAGAACTTTAAAAGGTGGGAGAAAAATATTTTTCTTCCCCAGCATGTCCATGAGGTCCATAATAAGCCATTAGAAGGACAGGGCCCCGTCTTAAAATCTCATTGTAAATGTCTCATGCTGTTCACAATACCTTTCTGACAAGTAGATATTCAAAAAAGTTTTGTTCAATAAATGAAAGATTAGTCATCTGTGACCCTAGCCAGCCATGCCCTCAGCTGTGGGCCCTTAGGTGTCTATCCGATAGTCTAACACACAGAGGTAATATGCCCATGTCTGCATGCCAACTTTTCTAATTATTTCTCTTACCTATATAAATTAGTTTGGTAAATGATTGACAGAAAGGTGTTCAGATAAGTCAAATTTCAATGAACTTAATAATGAACCCAAGAAAAAATTTTCAATAAAAATAAACACACAAATTAATGAAACAAATACAGAATCCAGAAACAGACCTACACACATTTATGGACTATTGGTCTTTGACCAAAAATACAAAGGCAATTCACTAGAGTAAGGATAGCCCTTTCAACAAAGGATGCTAGAAAACTGACTCTACATGCAAATGAACTCAGGTGAACTTTTTGCCTTGAAATGGATCAGAGACCCACTGTCAGAGCAAAAACGACACAATTCTTAGATGAAAACATAGGAGTAAGTCTTTGTGACCTTGGGTCTGGCAAATGTTTCTTCAACGTGACACCCAAAGCATAAGTGTTCAAAAAACCCCAATAATAAAAGGGCATATACTTCAATTTAAAAATAGGGAAAGATAAGAATAGACATTTCACCAAAGATAAACAAATGGTAATAAGCACATAAAATGAGGCTCAGCATCACCAGACATTAGAGAAATACAAAAGCAAAACCATGAGACAGCATTCACACCCACTAGGCTAGCCAAAATAAAAGAGACAGACAATAACAAGTATTAGCAAGGACTTAAAGAAACAGGAACTCTCCCACATTGCTAATGGAAACAGAATACTGCTCAACCACTTTGGAAAACAGTTTGGCAGTTTATTAAAATGTTAAACTGGACTTACCGTATGACCCAGCAATTCTACTCCTGGATAAATATAGCCCACAAAATGAAAGCATATGTTCATACAAAGACTTGCATGGTTATATATTTACAGCAGAATTGTTCATAACATCAAAACCATGGAAACTATCCAAATGCCAATCAACTATTATGTAAATAAACAAAATGTGATATATCCGTAGAATAAAATACTTGACAATAAAAAGGAAGGAAGATACGTGCTTCTCTACGTGGATGAACCTCGAAAACCTTATGCTAAGCAGCAGAAGCCAGACACAGAAGAATCCATATTGTATCATTCTACTCATGTGAAATAACCAGAAAAGGCAAATCCACTGAGACAGAAAGTGGACCAGTGGCTGCCTAGGGCCAGGATGGGGGTGATGACGGGGATAAGGGAAACGGGAAACTTAGCACAAGGGTTTTTTAGGGGGAGGGGTGATGGAGATTTCTAAAATCAGACTATGGTGATAGCTACATGATTCTGTAATTTAACTAAAAATTGTTCAACTCTACACTTAAAATGAGTACATTTTACAGTGTTCAAATCATATCTCAATAAAGCTGTTTTATTTTTTTAAGTGAGAGGATGGGAGATAGTGAAACAGACTCACGCATACGCCCCGACCAAGATCCGCCCGGCAAGCTGTGTCTAGCTAGAGCCGATACCCAAATCAGCCCAGCTATCCTCAGCACCTGAGTCAGATGCTAAAACCAAAAGAGCCACTGGCTGTGGGAGGAAAAGAGGGAAAGAAGGGGGGAGGAAGAGGGGAAGCAGTAAATGGTCATTAATCCTGTGCGCCCTGACCAGGAATTGAACCCAGGAGGTCCATAGCCAGGTCAATACTTTTATCTACTAAGCCACCAGCCAGGGCAATAAAGCTGTTCTTAAAAATATTTTATCACACTCCCTTTGAGAAAGAGTGACAGCACATGGAAAACTTTTATACTCATCACAACTCAACAAGAATTAATAATAGTGTCCAAATAAGAATGTTAGACTATTCTAATACAGGTCAGTACTTAGAACTGAAATACATTTAAAAGGATGCATGATTTGCATTTATTAAAAAAAAAAATTTCCTTTGGGTGAAGGGTATACAACTCAATCAACAGTTCAAATACTATAGAAATGTTTACCTAAAACCTATGTACTCTTATTGATCAATGTCACCCCACTAAGTTTCATTTCTAAATAAACTTTTAAAAAGTTTCAAAGATAATCGATTGATACTTAAAAGAACCAATCATAACTCGTAGCTGGAAAAGCTGGCAACGCCCATCATCATAAAACCTTTCATCTAGACCAAAATGAAGCTATAGTAAGAGGATGAAAAGCAGCGGAGGAAGCAGTCACATTCAAACGATTACCAAGTGACCTAATCAGGAAATATCTAATGTGACTGAAGAAATATTTCCTCAGCTTTACAACAAAATCACTTGCTGAACTTTTATTTGATGTGGCATTTGCAATGGATATATCTTTAAAGACCATATATATCTTGAGTCAAAGAGGATTACCACAGAAATAAAACTTTGCCTAACTAGTAAAGTAACATACTAAACTGGCCTTTTCAAATCTTGTGTTAAGTAAATCAAGAGGGAAGCTCATTCAGAAAAGCAGCTGGGCATAAAATTATATCCACAGAAGCATAGCTGGTCTTATGCATAGGGGAAAAAGCCACCTTTCACCTTTATAAAGGGGTTTAGGGAAATACAAAATGCCATTCTTCACCACTAACGTGAATATATGCAAAAGTGGATCCTAAATATTATACATACAAAGTCTCCCCCTGAGACAAAAGTAGGCAAACTTTTACTGAAAAGAACCAGAGGGCAAACATTTCTGTCTTGAAGAGCCATATGGTGTGACAATTGGTAAGTGAACAAGAGTGGTGGCTAAGTGTCATATAATTTCATGTATAGATAGTAAATTTTGAATTTCACATAATTTTCATGTGTCCAAAAATATTATTCTTTTGATTTGTGTTCAGTTCTATAAAAATTTAAAAATACATCTCAGCTCATAGGCTATAAATACCCAAAAAAAGCTGTGTGGAGATTTGCCCCTCAAGCCATAGACAACAGGTACAGCCCACTCTCACCCCCCTACCAGCACACGCTCGCGTGCGCTCACACACAAGATTTCTTGGTTGAAGTGCAAATACCCTCGGGTGCCGCAGCACATGGGTCATATCAGTCCTTCTCACCTGGAAAAGGGATGAATTAATTATCCCACCACTTTCCCTTACTACATAGCATTGTGAGAGTGAAAAAGACTTAAGTTTCTAGCCCTGGCCAGTTGGCTCAGCGCTAGAGTGTTGACCAGGCGTGTGGAAGTCCCGGGGTTCAATTCCCAGCCAGAGCACACAGAAGTTCCCATCTGCTTCTCCACCCCTCCTCTCTCACCTCTCTCTCCCTCTCTTCCCCTCCTGAAGCCATGGCTCAATTGGAACAAGTTGGCCCAGGCGCTGAGGATGGCTCCATGGCCTCCACAACAGGTGCTAAGAAGAGCTCAGTTGACAAGCAATGGAGCAATGCCCCAGATAGGCAGAGCAATGCTCAGTAGGTGATTTGCAGGTGGATCCCAGTTGAGGAGCAAGTGGGAGTCTGCCTCTGCCTCCCCTCCTTTCACTGAATAAAAAAAACCAAAACCTGTTATATTAAGACTTAAGGTTTTACAAAATAACATTATCTAAGGTATTTTTCTGATTATAAAAGTAATACTGTGGTAGGCAGTTAGACAGACATTAGCAGAGCAAGGATGACAGGCCAGGTCCAGAAGGTCACCAGGCAGAAAGCCCTGGGTGCCTCGCAATAAGCAGAACTGTGAAAACAAGGACCTCGTTCCCAGGGCAAGTTTCCCCACTAGTTTATCACTGATCATCTGGTTTAGACCCCCTGACCATTTATTTATATTACTGGGCATGGGGCATGGACCATCCCCTGAGCTTTCCTCCACTGGCATGCAGGTTAGACCCTGTCAGGCAGATAAGATATATTATTTTGCTCACTCTGTTAAAGATGGCCGCTGCCCACATGGGGCAGCTGATTGCCTTCCTGCTTGTGTAGGGGCTTGGGTATGCTAATGTGTGCTGGAGGAGGGGCTTTTGTGCCAAAAGGTTTTAAAAGGAGGAGCTAGGAGGCCATTTTAGAGAGATCACATTGTTCCAGGGGAGAGAGAGAGACCACGTGGGGGAGAGGAGGCAGCCAAAATGGAGGCAAAGAGGTGGGAGCCTCTGATTCTAGAAAACCTCGGATGAGTTAGTGGCTTTGGGAGCCCTGAATGGAAAGGTAAGTGTTTCCCGCTGTGCGTATTTTCTCGCCCGCTGGGTGCGAGCTAGGATTAAAGGAAAATGGACCACCAGTTTTTGGCTCCGCTGTTTCTTTGTAATCTGTCTGGATCAAATGCGAACCTGCAAGAGCCAGGTGGCTGTGAATGGTGGCCGTGACTACTGGTCATACAGACCCCCTTAAAGGAGGAAGGAAAGGGGCTGGCAAATAGCCCTTAAACACTAAGCCCCTAGGACAGTGAGGTTCTGATCCACACCAAATACATCTAGGCCTCAACTGTGTTTCAGCTCCAGGCCCAGAAAAGCAGAAAAACCATACAAGTGATGCTGTGCCTTACATTAGGACCAGCTGTAATGACTCATGACCCCCTGCCCTGGCACCGACCAATCAGTGGAAACCATGACCCTGAAAGGACACACCTGGAAAGCTGACAAACAGTCTATAGAGAGCTTCCCTTGAGACCTCGTATAAATACCTTCTAAGGAGCCCCCTGGGCCCTGCCCACCCCCTTGCTCAGGCACGTTTTCCTTGCCTCCCTCTTTCTCCTAAGCTCCAAGGGCCGTTCTTTTTCCTCTATAACTTGCTTCCTGAGCCCCCTTCTTCTACCTCTAATGACTTTCTAAATAAGCTTTCTTTTATAAAGTCTTGGCTCTGAATTCTTTCTCAGACAGAACTCAAGTACTGATGTTGCTGAACCAACTTCCAACTGCCGGTAACATTCTGGGGCCATTTACACAGCCAGCAATACTTCTTCTTTGTAGAAAAACTAGAAAACAGTTCAGACTGATGGAGTCTTCTCACAGTGCCAGAGAAAAAAACAGCGCTGTAAAGGTAAGGAAACAGGTAAATAGCTCAACACACACAAAAGCAGGGCGATGAAAGGTAGGGAGACAGTATGAACCACTGAGATCATACTATCGGTAACTGTCGCCCAAACTCTTGTCACTTGGGGCAGACTCTCCTTCAACCCATTTTCTGCCTTCACCTCAACAGTTCTAAAAACTTCCAGGGTAAGAACTGAAAGAGAACAGTTTAGAAAAAAAGAAATGTTTGATATAAAAAGCCTATCACATGAAAATGAAATAAAGGAAATGGGAGTACTTGAGTGACAAGAAAAAACTTTATAAAAAGGGGAAAAAGTTGTTTTTTCACATATTTCAGAGCTGATATCATATCATTCTGGAGGGCTGTCCCACGTAAGTGGGAAGGAGTGACAGTGAGCAAACTCTCGATTATGAACTGTAACTTTAGGTACAGTTCAAGTTGATCAAAAGTATTAAGTTCATAAATAGAAAAACCAACGACCCAGAAGGAAGGCTGTGAGAAAACATTCTGCAATGACAACCAAATTAACTAGATCCTGTCCAGATTTGTAATTCAAATTAACACAAAATTAATTAAATTTGCTTAAACGCAGTCACTTTAAAACTTGTCTGCAGGATTTCCCAAAAGGCAATGTTAATAGATATTCTTTGAGAAAAGGAATGCATGACCAAGTGAATTTGTGAAACACTAGATAAAAGAGGGTTCATTACCACAGAGTACTCATTCAGTCTTTGATATGCTAGTGTGTACCATAAATCTCTTAAACCAGAGAATGCTGCTTTCCAAATTATTTTGGCAATTGAAACCTTTTTTTTTTTAATTCAGGACATCATCCAACACTGGTGTTCCCGGGAACTTGATTTGAACCTGATTTTCTGCTGCTCCATGCAAAAAAAAATATATATATATATATTAATTGAGAGGCAGGGAGGCAAACAGACAGATTCCTACATGTGCCCCAACTGGGACTGACCCAGCAAGCCCCCTACAGGGTGATGCTTTGCCCATCTGGGACCATTGCTCTGTTGATCAGGAACCAAGCTATTTTAGTGCCTGAGTTTAGGCCATGGAGTCATCCTAAGCACCTGGGACCAATTTGCTCGAATCTTTTGAGCCATGGCTGCAAAAGGGGAAGAGAGAGAGAGAGAGAGAGAGAAAGAGAGAAAAGGAAGAGGTGTGAAGAAACAGATGGTCACTTCTACTGTGTGCCCTGACCAGGAATCAAACCTGGGACTTCCATACACTGGGCCAACACTCTATCACTGAGCCAACCAGCCAAGGCCGCAAAATTAAAAAAAATTTTTTTAACAGTTTTTATTTTATCTGTCAACTATAAAAAATTAATTTCAAAATTCAGCAAGAAAGTATCAATCAGAAATTAAATTTACCAGACCAAACTTTGGAACTTAACAGCCCAGAAGAAACATTTAAATGACTCTATTACATACATAGCTATGTAAAGTTACAGTGTCTGCAAATATGACTTCCTAAGTTTATTAAGTGTATGGAAAATAGAAGTTAGATGTTCAAATTATTTGGGAACAATGACAAATTGTGAGGAAAAAAAGGATAACATTAAAACTCATTAACTTGGGCCACGGCCAGTTAGCTCAGTTGGTTAGAGCATCTTCTAGAAACACCAAGGCTGTGGATTTCATCCTGGTCAGGGCACATACGGGAAGGGACCGATGAGTACACAACTAACTAGAACAATACATGAACTCTTTTCTTCACCCCCTCCATTTCTCCCTCTGTCTTTCTAAAATCAATCAATAAAAACTCATTAACTTGGACAACAAATCTATGGGAACCATTTCTACTTTTATAACCAATAAGGACAGCTATATTGTATCTATCTGGTATAACTATTGATACATACATCTAAGAAATGAAATTTTTGCACTATTCAAAGATTCAATAAGTAGTAGTTTTCTGGAGACGTTAAAGTATCTGGGGTTTGAGGATTTGAGGATTTTCTAAAATAAATACTGGAAGGCTGCTCTTGCAGAAAAACCTAAGTACCAGAGTCTCTGCTCGGGCAGGAGGCTGAATGCTCCACTGTGGCTGTGGCTCTCCACTGGCTTCCTGCTCTGTGAATTATTTCATTTAGGCTAAATTCCACTACTGATGTGTTAGTTCACTAATAATGCAAACGGCGGCTACCAAATGCTCATAGGGTCTCACCTGAAACTGTCAGATCCATAAACTGTGTTGGTGTGGGTCTGGGCCAAACTATGAAGATCATGTTCCTTAGTTAGAGTTCATTATTCAACTGGCATTCATTACGGCAATACTACTCGAAAACATCTAACTTTTATTTTACATGCTAATTTATTTACATGACAATTTAACAAAAATAAATAAACAAAACATGGATACATAGAGCTGTCAGAGGGGAAGAGATGGGGGGGCTGGGTGAAAAAAGATGAGGGAATCAGCAAAAAATACATATATATGTTATATATATATATATATATACACACACACAGAGACACTTATGTATTTATATACACTTATATACAAAACGCACAGACACAGACAGAGTATGGTGATTGGCGGGGGAAGGGGGTAGGAGGAGGTGAGAGAGGGCAACGGGGGGAGGAAGGGGGGGTGAGTGGGGACAGAAACAGACTTCACTTTGGGTGCTGTGCACACAGTGTGGTGTGCAAGTGATGTTTTGTTGAGTTGTACACTTGAAACCTGTGTGGCTTTGTTAACCAATGTCACCCCAATAAGCTCCATTAGCAAGCAAACAAATAAATAAAAACCACAAGAGCTGTGCGCTATGGGCAGTCTCTTCATTATAGGGACATTAGGACTCAAACCATAGAAATGCAAGCAGCAGGCCACAACTGCACTGTTATGGAATAAGGGAGGACAGACCTGAGGCTTTTTAATGATCCTAAGGGTGTACAGATATAAAGATATCAGTGTTTTACATATGAGAAAACAAAGCTTTAGAAATGTTCAAGGTCATATTTCTAATAAACAGTCCCGGGGAAATGTGAGTCCAAGCAGCGCAGGCCACAGCCTGTGCTCCTCAGCACCATACTATACCACGCTCCTTGGGCTCCAAAGGACAGTGAGGGAAGCTCCTAAAAAAGTAAGAAGAGCTTAGAAAATCTAGCCACCAGGGCAGACTGCAGGCGTGATGAGCTTCCTTCCTACGCACAACTGACTCTTCTTGAATCTGTCTGAAACTCTAACACGTATTTACCTCCCAGCAGGACGGCTAGCGTGCGCTATCATTTACGGACTTCAGTGAATTAGGTCCCCATTAGAGTTGCTCCTGACCCCACATGAGACCAGCTACTTGGGGAATCCCAAATGGAACATGAACACACAGGAAAATAGAGTTTCTTTGAAGAACACACCCAAGCCCTGGGCGACTGGGAAAAGAAAGTGGGGTGAGTATAAGGAATGCACAGAGAAATGGAATGAAGTTTGCAACTGAACACCTGCTTGGGGATGGGGAGAGAGACCACGCTTTCTCTCCTAGCGCATTATGGTTCCTTGATCTCAAGACTTAATATCTGTAAAATAGGATGTGCATTAAACAAGATCTAGTGGGCCAGCCTAAGAACAAGGCCGGCATTATAACATACGTATATTTCAACCTTCCAGGGAAATGCAGGTCTCTAAAAATGACTTATAAAAGTCCCCATTCATATGTCAGGGACTCTGCATATATGTAGTAGCAAAAACTAACCTTATAATGAATGCTATGGACTCTTTACATTTTATTTGAAAAAAAAGTACTATATTTCCATGAGAGCTTAAAAAAATCACAAGCAGGAATACTTAAACAATTCTGATAAGAAATTCTGTAAGCAAACATCAGTATCAGAATATGGTACCAATGTAAACCAGCAGGACAGTTCCATCGGGCTGTGTAGCTCACCATATTTAGAAGTATGCAACAGTTTCCCAGCTGCAACACCTGTGAAGTCACCCCTTTCTCTTTTTCACAACATAGAACGTCCTTCTCTAATTATATCATATTAAGACCAAATAACTGTGTTAGGGCAACAGTTTCCAAACTCCTAGACAAGTCCAGCATGACCCACTCCTACCCTGACACTCTGACCTTGGACACCCTGAGCACTTTCCCTGTCCAACCTTCTCCCTGCACAGCCTGGCTCTCTCTCCTGCCTCTCTGATTACTGGCTCCCACGTCCTCTGCTCCTTGACTTCCCCTGTTAGCCGCTTTTCAAGATGACTCCCTGAATTCTCCCTCCAATTTGCAGTACAGCAAACTCTGACTAGGGCCTGGAATTCTGTTTGCTTCTATGGAAAGAAGTATCTTAGAAAGTATTTTCAAAGAAACCGAACCGCATCCTCATGACTGTGTTCAGGACACGCTACCCCAAAATATGGCCCCTTGACATCGTAAGTATCTTAAGCTGAAGAAATTGGGGAAATGGCAGGTGCTGGAAGGACTCTGCCTCCACCCGACCTGGCGGCAGGTCATAGACCATCTTGCTGGCGGTGCCCTCCCAGCCGCTGGGAGAAAGGACGGTCTTATCTCTGAAGGTGGAGAGAGGCTGAAAAGAATCCAAACAAACAGGCCTGGCTGAGTTTTCCCAGCCGGCCGCCAGTGGCTCACACCCTTCTATCCTTCCACTGACTCCACTCTTCATCAAGTCCAGGGTAAAAACACTCAGCTTTAACCACTTCTGCTGGTCTTCATTTCCTTAGCAAGGCTCCCGTATCACACAAAACTTTTATTAAGTCTATTTGTCTGTTTTTCTCTCATTAATCTGTCTTTTGTTATAAAGCCCAGCCAAGAACCTTAGAAGGGTAGAAGAAAAATATTTTTTTCTTCCCTCTACATGCAGTAAAACTGCAGAGAATCTACTAATTTTAATATCTTTAATATCTTATTAGAGAATTTCCAAGTGAGAAGAATCTAGCCGTAGCCAATATTCTCCTACATTCTGAACTGATGAAAATAATAGTGGATAAGTAGAGTAAAGTTAATTAGTAACCTTAGATAAATTAATCTCATCTGTGGATATGAGTAAACTTTTTACCACCTAGCCAGAAATGAAGAAGCAATATGCAATCAATGAAAAGGGGTCAGGAGAGGGTGTCCAAGGCCTGGCCCTCTCAATCACAGCCTGGTTGACCTGGGGCCTCATTCTCGATACCTATTATGAAACAGGTCTTTTCAGTTTTAAAAGGAGAAAGTTGTCATAAATTTATTCTTCCTCTGACTAATACAACCCTTTCAGTACCCCACTGAAGTGGTTATAGCTCTATATCATAAACTAGGGGGGGGGGGAGTTTCATTTGGTTTCACAGTCAAACCAGCAAACAAAGTTCTGAGGAAACCAGCACCGTATCAGATACCGTGTTAGGTGCGCTGTTTAATAAGACAGACACAGCCCCGTCCCCTAGCTTAGAGTCTAGTATTAAATAACCAGTGTTCTGCTTGACTCACCTGAATACAGAGAGAGGGCAGACACTTCTGACGTGAAGGCCTACACAACACGAATTAGAGTGTTAGCACCACTGATCACAAAGCTATGCTTTTCCCCTTGGAAAATGCCTTAGTCAGTATCCTTTCTCCGGCTAAAACAATGACCTTCAGGAATGCTGCTTGACTTCTTCGTATACTTTTATCTATTCCTATGAGGAATATTGATTAGAGAAAAATGTAAATAAAAATTCAAGGCCATATAATGAGGCCAAGCCAAAAGAACAAAGACCTATAATGCGAAGAATAAGGCTAAGGGAAATCATAGCTGAGTAAAGCAGCATATTGCTTGTTTACCCTCTGCCTCCTGTGCCTCCATTTCTTTTTGACCATCCTTAACTCTGTGCCTTTCTAGTGTGCCATGATACGGTGGTATGACACCGTTTTCCTGTGGAGCCAGAAGGACCAAGGACTAAGTCTTAGCCATGACACATTTTAGCTACATCTTGCTGGGCAGATGCACTCACCCCCCCTAAGCCTCCTTTTCCTCACTGATAAGAGGAGGATTACATCAGATCATGGACGGCATGAATCTCGTTCAGGACCTAGCACATAGTAAGCGTGCAGTCAATGTTAGTGGTGGTGACGGAAGAAATAAAGATAACCATATGAGGAAGGAAATCAAAAGAAGAAATTATAACTGACCACAGATGGAACTAAAGTTATCTGATGCAATTACTGAGTAAAATTTTGGTGTTCTTAGTCTGAAAAGGTAGTTCACTATTTTATCAACAAACACTGAAATTACTTGTAATTAATTGTTTAAATGACTCACATAGGAAAAAAGAAAAAGTTTGTCTATTTGTTATAAAATAACTTCAAGTCCAAAATATATTTTGCTATTAATTCACCTTCCATTCTGTATAAATAAATTCCTATTCTGTCTTCTTCAAAATGTTAATGTCATAAAAGTCTATAAAAAAGGCTATAAAACTGTTTCTGATTAAAGCAGGTTAAAGAGACATGACAACTAAATGCAGTACCTGACCCCTCTCTGCACCTGCCCTGACATGTTTGCAGATATCTTTTCTGTGAGCCTAAATCCTCAAACCTGCAAATTATCCAGCAATCTTCTCTTTGGATCAAATAAACCCCAAACTGCACTTTCTTACACGAACACCCTGTCAATATCTGAAAACACCCATCACATTTCCCCTTAATCCTCTCTTTTCAAAGCCAGCTTCCCTTCTTGTTTCCATCACTTCTCAACCAAGAGATTGTTTCCCTGCCCTCACCATCATGGTGGCCTCCTTCTGGACACTTTCACTTAAAATGCACTGTCAGAAACTGAACACAACGTTCTGGATGTGGCCTACGCAGAGAACAGTACAAAAGAGCTCTCAGCGTTATAAAGACAGCCTGAGACTGCATCCAGGCGTCCCACTGTGGTAAATCTGAGGACAGCAACCCCCCAGTCTCATCCCACAAATTACTGCTAGGCCAGACCTCCTGTGTCGGCATGTCTTCTCCAGCTTCCTCCAAGTCCCTGCTACAAAGCAGAGGGGGGAATTAAAGGAGCCCCCTGGGCTAAGCTAAGAGTCACCTCTCTGAAGGTTCACGCATTTGGCAAACACGTAGCTATTATGTGAAAACACAAAGTCATGTCATGGAATTCACACTTAGTTCCTTAATGCCAATCTATGTATGAAATTCAAGGTTCTTCCTAAAATGCTAGGTACCTATGTCACTCTTACCTACAAAAACTTCCAACAACATCCTAGGCTAATGAATCCCTTTCTCACCTGGCTTCAGCATTCTCTATATCCAACCTGATCTTCTTCCAGCAAACCCTGCAATCCAGTACATCAGGCTCACGTGCCCACCCTCTCCCACCCCACCCCGCCCCTCCTCTGCACCCAGCTCAGTCACCTTTCCTGGCCTGGCACCCTCCCTGACTACTCAGAGCCACCCACGTCCCCTAGATCTGACCTCTTAAAACCCGCACTGTTTGCCACTCATTCCGGCTCCCTGCACACGCTACCCTGCATAACTGTTTTATGGTTTTACACAGATGCATTTTTAATATTTCCAGGCAAACAGCAAGCTGCCTCAGAATAGAGTACTTCCCAAACTGTGTTTCAAATATAGCCCTGATGATACTAGAAGTTCGATACAGCCTAGTTGAAGGTAAGCATAGTGCTATTCTGGACATTTTTTTTAAGATTTTATTTATTGATTTTACAGAGAGAGGAGAGAGGATGGGGGGAGCAAGAAGTATCGACTGATAGTTGCTTCACTTTACTTGTTTACTGATCACTTGCCATATGTGCCTTCACTGGGCAAGCCCAGGGTTTTTTGTTTTTTTTTCTTTTCATTTTTCTGAAGCTGGAAACAGGGAGAGACAGTCAGACAGACTCCCGCATGCGCCCGACCGGGATCCACCCGGCACGCCCACCAGGGGGCGACGCTCTGCCCACCAGGGGGCGATGCTCTGCCCATCCTGGGCGTCGCCATGTTGCGACCAGAGCCACTCTAGCGCCTGGGGCAGAGGCCAAGTAGCCATCCCCAGCGCCCGGGCCATCTTTGCTCCAATGGAGCCTTGGCTGCGGGAGGGGAAGAGAGAGACAGAGAGGAAGGCGCGGCAGAGGGGTGGAGAAGCAAATGTGTGCTTCTCCTGTGTGCCCTGGCCGGGAATCGAATCCGGGTCCTCCGCACGCTAGGCCGACGCTCTACTGCTGAGCCAACCGGCCAGGGCCTAAGCCCAGGGTTTTGAACCAGCAACAGCCTCAATGTTCCAGGTCGATGCTCTATCCACTGCGCCACCACAGGCCAGGTGCCCTTTTTTTTTTTTTTTTTGATGAGAAATTTATCACCAAGAAGTCATTATCCTTCATGATGAGAAGACATTCCAAGTTTTTCGATCCTAGCTACTCTTTCTTTATCTACAAAATAACCTCACACTCTTCTACATATCACATACTATCTTAAAATTGTCTAGATTACCAAATCAACTATTTTTTCACATTTATAAAACCAGATTTGCAAGATTCACTTCTAAATTCTTCACTTTGGGTCTTTCCCCTAAAAAGCTTTTAACCCTTGACTGTGGCCAGTTGGCTCAACGGTAGGGCATCAGCCCAGCGTGTGGATGTCCCGGGTTTGATTCCCAGTCAGGGTGCATAGGAGAAGTGTCCATCTGCTTCTCCACCCTTTCCCTTCTCCTTTCTCTCTATCTCTCTCTTCCTCTACCGCAGCCACGACTCTATTCGAGCAAAGTTGGCCCAGGGTGGAAATGACTCCTTGGCCTCAGCCTCAGGCGCTAGAATGGCTCCCATTGCAATGGAGCAATGCCCCAGATGGGCAGAGCATCGCCCCCTGGTGGGCATGCCGGGTGGATCCCGGTCGGGTGCATGTAGGAGTCTCTCTCTGCCTCCCTGCTTCTCACTTCAGGAAAATTAAAAATAAAATAAAATAAAAAAGCTTTTAACCCTTCCTCTACTACAAACACTATTATCTCTCATTCCATAAGAGAATAACTTTAATGCCAAATTATATTTGTAAAGAGATCAGACCAATGTCCAAATGTGAAGCTCAGCTTCTTCCTTCAGCTTTAATCATGCAACAACTTGAAATTTAACCTCACTGTTGTACAGTGAGCAAAACACCTAGAGTCAGGCAGACTAGAATGTAATATTCACTTCTTCCTTAGATGGTTTTCCAGTATACAAAAATTGTGGCATCTCTCTTAGCCTTATTTTCCACACAAATCCTGAGAATTGCTAGCTGAATGACCTTGGGAGATTATGGAGCCTCTCTGTGCGTTATTTCCACCATCTGTGACACCGAGGATAATAATACTAGTCAGGACCTGTCCATAAAAATTGATGTGAGGCCTGACCTGCGGTGGCACAGTAAATAAAGTGTCGACCTAAAACGCTAAGGTTGCCGGTTTGAAACCCTGGGCTTGCCTGGTCAAGGCACATATGGGAGTTGATGCTTTTTGTTCCTCCCCTCCTTCTCTCTCTCTCTCTCTCTCTTTCTGTGTCCTCTTTCTAAAATAAATAAAATCTATATAAAAAAAAAGAAATTAAAAAACCAATTTAAAAGATGATGTGAGAATTAAGTGCCTTAAGACATGAATGCGACAGATCCTGGCATGTGGTTGCCTGTCAAACAGTATGAGCAGCCATTGTTATGAGTGTGGGTATTAATGCTGTAAAGTACCTAGCATGCAGTAGAGGTACAACGGAAGATAGCTGCTATTATTTTCTAAACCACAGTAGAGTATTTGTTGGTATACCAAATGGAATTGATGGTTAATTATAATATTTATTCATTTATCTACATCAGGAGTTTTACAAAAATGGCCCTGGTTCAGCAGCAGCATGATGTTAGAAACACAATTTCCTGGAAATTGTTAGAAACAGAAATTTCCAGGCTGCACCCCAAAGCTCGTGAATCAGAAGCTCCTGGGGTGGGCCCAGGAATCGATTTTAACAACCCCTCTAAGTGACTTCGATGCAATTAATGTTTAAGAACCACTCATGCAACTCTAAAGTCTGAAAAAATATATCTTATCTGCAGATTTTAGGAACCAAAACATTGTATTATACTTTCAGAAGAGTTATTTTTTCATTAGCCCTTTATAAAGTCAGTGCTTTAAAAACTCTCCTATTTCATCTGTGCCCACAGATGTAAAAGTACTCGATAAGCCAGCAATGGTCAAGAACAGAGCAAATAGAGCTCTTTCTATTCCCCAAAAGTTATCACTGTGTTCTCAGCTTGGGGATTTACATTTCCTTCCAGCTACCAAATCAGAAAATAAAGAACAGTGTGATTAATTCAGTGGAGCCACGAAGTCGTTGACTTTATAATGTGGGCAAAGGATATCTATGCCCTGAGTAAAGTAAGCTTTCCAAAGATATGATGGAACAGATGAAAAATCTGATAGTCAACTGGGTGTCTCCCATGTCGTAACCAAGCAGGTTACTAATAAGGGCGTGGTTCAATATTAGAACCCATGGCCTCTTTCTCTCTAAATGCATTTAGGTATCAATAAAATAAATAAAAAATTAAACCAAGTATACTATTATACAATGTTACAGAATAAATTTTACAGTGTAGCTAACCAGTGCAAAAATATACTTCCATTATCTATTGCCAATTAGATGGGTCCAACAGAAGGAAAGCACATTATATGAACTTCTTCAGACTCTAATCTTCTCCTAAAAATCATTTATAACCTTAATTATTCTTTTTGAACATAGCCATGGCTCAAGTTCTAATTCGGGGTCCAAGTAAACAAAAAGGAAATCTTGGGATTTCTTTAAATGCTTCAGAAAATAAAAGATTTCCTTTCTTATTTCTTCTGAAAACAAAGCAAAAGCTAAATCACAGGTACTTAAATTTTAGGTGTCATCTCTTATACTTCTGTCTTATAAATTTCTAGACAGCAAGACAGAATCGCATGTGACCAGTAACAACAAAAACTAAGTAGTGATATAAGACCCTCTAGTTTATAAAGCGCATTAGGTAGAATGGGTGTAAATTAATATTGTACAAAATAAAAGAATGTCATCAATTTTGCATTTTAGAACATTTCTCTGCATAAAATTTAGCTAACTGAAGTCATAGGTATTTTTAAAAAACAAACACCTCATGTTTTAATACAGTAATTAAAATTATGCTAGAGAATAATACGCAAATGTTACTGACATCAGTGGTTTACCTAGCAACCATAATTTGCAAAGTAAACAGCTGGTCTACTTAGTGTGCGAAGAGACTTGTAGAGGCAGCAGACTTAAATGTATTCAATGGACTTTATTCTTAAAAGTACTCTGAGGAACGATGAATCAAAAGGAAAACATTCTTGCCAGAACAACCCGTTTAAGGACAAACTTAGTCATACAACTGAAATAGAAGAACATTAAAATTTAAATACATCTGGACTAAAGCCAGAGACATCTGCTCACCGACAAATATAAGTTTTAATTAAGCAATCTGTTCACTTTAAACAAATGTAATTTTAGCTCTGATAAGTTTGAAATATAGCTACATTAATTTTTTCTGGAGGAAAAGCTATATTAAAAAACTTTAACCAATATATTTTAAGGAGCCAATGTTTACACATATGGACATAATAGTAACTTATGCGATCATATTAAACTCCACCATATTTACTTTTCTCACTCATAAAAAGCTTTAAAATCAACCGTGCCAGATCTATCCCCTAGGCACTGGGTATATGCTATTTTACAGCTGCACAAATCATAACTTCCTAAATCATGGGGATTAATTAGTGAGTAGCTGAAACTACGAGGTAGAGAAAAGGAAACGCGATCTCGGCCAAGGGGAACCTGCTGGCAGAGCGGCAACCCACCGCAGCGCACAGAGAAACCAAACCACACAGAGCCTCTCTCCGAATCACACGGGGTTCAGGGCCGCCGGGGCAGCCCCACCAGCAAGTTTCCCCGGGAAACAAAAGACAGGAACAGGAGGATTTGGAAGATGGCCTCCCAGAGCAAATCAAAGTGAAATTACAACTAAGGATCAAAAGCTGCCCAACCTTTCAGACCCTTCAGGATCTCTGGAGTCTTCACTAACTTCCTTTCTGTGAGAAGAGTGTGTGGGAAAAGAGGAGTAACTAAAAAACCGTCTTTGGGCCCCAAGATCAACCTATAAATGACTAGGGAGGGGCGCACGAGGACGGGACACTCAGTAACTCTTCAGTATCTCTGCAGGACTCAAGGCAAGGGGGCAGCAGGCTGGTCTACCTCCCTAATAAATTCTGAACCCCAAACCCCAGCCTCTCTAAAATGAATAAGCTAAAAAGGGTAGCAAGTCAATCCACTCTATACCACAAACCCTCATTTATTGAGTGCAACATGCAAAATCTCATACTTTATGCTTAGATGGATTATGTCATTTAAATCCTCCCAATAACCGATCATGACCACCATTTTACAGGTGAAAGACTAAGCAGGTTAACGTCACACAGATAATAAAAGCCTCGACTTCCTGTCTGCCTGACCGCTTGATGCCTCCCATCTCTGGTTTACATGTCAGACTGAAAATGCTGTAGGAGACATTCTTCTTTCAAAGACAATTAGGTCCAAGTTAGCAGAATTTACTATTTATAAAATGAAAATGAAAAATCCAGTAAAGTCAAGTCTGTTCTGGGACAACCACTCAATCACCTCACTTCCCAAATAAACAGAACCAAGTTCTCTTTGGAGCCTTAACTAGGTTCAATAAAAAAGAAAAATTTAAGTGATATTAAATTAAAATAAATAAAATTAGTAATTTAGAAAGGAGAAATATTTTTAAGAATTAATCAAAAGATGGAGAGAGAGCACCCTACAGGATGTCTAGCATTCCCAGACAGCTAAGCCAAGAGCAGGGTCTCCAGGCCCTCAAACAACACAGAACAAGAAGGTAAATACCTCACAGTGGAAGTTACCCAAGACTACATGGTTTAACTTTCCCCCTCCCTAAAGAGGCCCTTTCTTTAATACAGCCTCATTTTAAATTCTGACCTATAATATATTTTAAGAAGCAAATAAGGTAAGGGATTATAAGCCTAATCAGTTGGACTGGCATCTATCAATTGGCTAGCATTTCAAAAATATTTATATTTATTTTCTCAATTCTTACTCTGTTGCAGCAGAATTAAGACTTAACTCTCTGAGATTTGTTATTTTATCAGAAAAAAGAGGTTACAAACACACAGAGAGACTGAAAGTAAAGGGATGGAAAAGAGTTATTGACTCTGGCCCGAAAGCTCAGTTAGTTCGAGTGTCGTCTCTGTACGCCAAGGTTGCAGGTTCAATCTCCGTTCAGAGCCCCTGCAATGAGTGCATTAAAAAGTGGAACAATAAATCAATGCTTCTCTCTTTCTTTTTTTCTCTCTCTCATTCCCTTCTCTCTAAAGTCAATAATTTTTTTTAAAAAAAAGAAAAATACATTTCATGAAAATGAAAAAGTTTTAAAAAGTTGCACCCTGGCTGGGTGGCTCAGAGAATAAACTGTGGACCTGGTGCACCTGAGGTCATGGGTTCAACCCCTGGTCAGAGCACGCAGGAGAAGCAGTCAGGAAGTACACATCTAAATGGAACAACTGAGTAAAATGAATTGATGCTTCTCTTTCTCATCAACAGAAAAATTAAAAAAAAAAAAAAAAGCTGGGGTAGCAACACTTACACCAGATAAATAGGCTTACAACAAAGGCTGTAAGATGAGACAAAGAAGAGCCAGGAATTCCACTTCCGGACCCTTATCTGAAGAAAATAAAACACTAATTTGAAAAGATACATGCACCCCCACGTTTGTTGCAGCACTATTTACAATAACCTTGCTACGGAAGCCATCTAGGTGTCCATCCATAAAGGAATGGGTAGAGAAGTGGATACATGGGTGTGCGTACACAGACATACAGACACCCGTCCACACACAGGAATACTGTCGTCCCTCACCAAATCGTAGTTCACTTTTCATGGTCGCACTACATCACGGATTTTTAAATTGTATATATCTAATTTTGTATCGTGGATTTTTCGCTATATCGCAGGATTTTGCGGTATATAGGTATTTTTATATATTTATTATTTTAATTATTTTTGCAGTAAAAGAAGCATTTCCTAGCCTAAAAAATTGAAAAAATATATAAAATATTAACTAAAACATATTAAAAGAATATTAAATCTAAATTTAGCCTTAAATATATATATAAATAATAAAATAAATATACGGTCACTACTTCGCGGTTTTTCACCTAACGCAGGGGGGTTCTGGAACCTAACCCCTGCAGCAGATGAGGGATCACTGTATTATTCAGCCATGTAAAGAAAACCTTGGCCCTGGCCGGTTGGCTCAGTGGTAGAGCGTCGGCCTGGCGTGCGGAAGTCCCGGGTTCGATTCCCGGCCAGGGCACACAGGAGAGGTGCCCATTTGCTTCTCCACCCCTCTCCCTCTCCTTCCTCTCTGTCTCTCTCTTCCCCTCCCACAGCCGAGGCTCCATTGGAGCAAAAGATGGCCCGGGTGCTGGGGATGGCTCCTTGGCCTCTGCCCCAGGCGCTAGAGTGGCTCTGGTCGCGACAGAGCGACGCCCCGAATGGGCAGAGCATCGCCCCCTGGTGGGTGTGCCAAGTAGATCCCGGTCGGGTGCATGCGGGAGTCTGTCTGACTGCCTCCCCGTTTCCAGCTTCAAAAAAATACAAAAAAAAGAGAATAAAACCTTGCCATTTGCAACAACATGGATAGACCTAAAAGATATTAAGCTAAGTGAAATAAGTCAGAGAAAGACCAATACTGTATGATTTCACTTCTCTGTGGAGTCCAAAAAACTAAACAAATGAACAAACAAAACAAACAGACTCATAGAATCAGAGAAACTGTCAGTCGCCAGAGGGTTGAGCAGTGGGAGGATGGGCAAAAAGGTGAAGGGGATTAAGAGGTACAAACTTAAAGTTATAACACACATGTCACAGGGATGTCAAGTATAGCATAGGGACTAGAAACAGTATCACAATAACTCTGTACGGCGACAGATGGTTACTAAACTTTTTAAGGTGTCATTCTGTAAGTTATATAAATGTCAGATCACTATGTTGTACACCAGAAACTAATATAATATTGTATCTCAACTATAATTTAAAAAGAGCTTGATATTCCAGACAACAATAAAAAAGAAGAGGTCACACATTCCCAGGTAAATCAAGATGTCTTGCTGTCTGACTCTGAAGGCTATGTGTGTGTACCTACTAAATTAAATCACCTTTGAGGGCTGCTGGGATAATTAATTAAATGTAGACACACAGTAAAAATACTCTCGCCAGCACTCTGATGGGCCCTCAGAGTGAGTAACAGAGCCTTTGTACGCACAGCTCAGCTAGTGTTCTGACATTTTTAGCAAAGGCACTCTTTATACTCAATCAGACAATTTATGAACTACTCATAAGATTGGCTAGTCCGCCACGCCTGGCACATAGTAGGCCCCCAATCAATAACTGTGTGGTGTTGGAGCTGCAGTTCCCATGACATCATCCGATGTTAGGCTTCTATCTCTCTCCAGTGTCCGTGCCAGCAGCTGTGACTTGATTACCAACCTGGGACCTTACTGGTTCCATTCGGAAAGACATGGGGCACCTTCTGTGACCACACCCCCAAGTACCCAGCCACCACAGGAGCACCTCGTCATCAAAAACATGGCTGCCCTGGGGTGTGCCTCAGAAGTGGGGACTCCTGTCTGAGCCTTTAGCTCCAGGGGTCCACACCCCAATGCTCACAGCAGCCCCACGCATGGTATGTGCAGGACACATGTATGATGAGGCAAAAGCTTGAAAGAGAGCAGGTCAACTGCTGGGATCCTTCGTTAGAATTCAGTTTATTTCCTCACACAGGCCAAGGACCTTAACCGTTTATCCCTTGCCAACACACCAGAGGATTTAGCTCCTAGCAGTAATAGAAGCTCCCGACAGAAGTGATTCTTGAATAGGGAGTGGGTGACGTGGCATCCCTGAAGGACATATCAGAATTTGGGGAAAGGATATTGGCAATGAGGGGTGAGGAGGGGGACCTAAAACACCTCTCGGGTAATTCTGATTGCCCCTGAAATGAGAATCCCTTTTAGAGAAGGTTATTAGCTGCTATTACATTATTGGTACTGCTCCTACGCTTCATGATGGTTTAAATAGGACTTGCAGAATGAATATAACCGCATTTTAATAATGTCTCTTCATGAGAAAATTCTTTCCAAGTCTCAAACAGACTTAAAACATTACCTACTCCTGGCCCTGGCCAGTTGGCTCAGCGGTAGAGCGTCGGCCTGGCGTGCAGGGGACCCGGGTTCGATTCCCGGCCAGGGCACATGGGAGAGGCGCCCATTTGCTTCTCTACCCCCTCCCCTCCATGACCCGGGCGCTGGGGATGGCTCCTTGGCCTCTGCCCCAGGCGCTGGAGTGGCTCTGGTCGCAACATGGCGACGCCCAGGATGGGCAGAGCATCGCCCCCTGGTGGGAAGAGCGTCGCCCCTGGTGGGTGTGCAGGGTGGATCCCGGTCGGGCGCATGCGGGAGTCTGTCTGACTGTCTCTCCCCGTTTCCGGCTTCAGAAAAGTGCAAAAAAAAACCCAAAAAAAACTTATTTAACCAACATTCCACCCCTTTAAAAAAAACAAAAAAAACATTACCTACTCCCAATTTATGACTGTCCATAAAAGGGGAGGAAAGTGGCTAATAGTTAATTGTAAAGTCCTATGGGTTCTTTAGCTGAGATCCATTGAAGGGCTTCAGTGAGATCCAATAACTCCATGAAATTGTATGCAAATTTTGTATACATGTATATTTTTCTGGAGAGCTTATATCATATGACCCATGGCACACAAATATTATTTTGAGAACCACAACTATTAAGTACTTCACAGACACAGAAATGTATACATAAGTACCAATTTCTGGGTCATATTAAGTACGAGGTATAAAATGAGCTTAGAATTCTGTCTTTACAATCCACCTTTATGCTCATCTAATTCTCTGCCATCCACATAAATCTGATGCCAGAATGTGGTTTGGATCGTGAAAAAAAAAACTTACTGAGAATTGCAGTTTTTCCATGGCCTAACATATAAATATTTACGTATTTCTTAAACAGCTAAGATTTCTTGGAGTCCAATAATAGGTAGGTGTTACCGATGTCACAGAATGCACTGTAATCACTGGTACTTATAGTCCCCACTCCATCCTTACCCACAGATCACAGACCATATAATGATAGATGACTAAAATGCATGTGAAATGCTCTAGAATTTAAACTGTGAAGTTGATACTGAAAAGCTGTGTTTCAGAGCTATACAATCAATTGCTGCACAACAAATTATGTAAAACAATCCCAAGATGTGAAAGAAATATAAACTGACCTTCATGAGGTGCTGATTTATCCATTTTGTAAACGTTTTCTTTTGAACTTTGTCCCGTTCATCTGGAAGGGAGAAAAAATATAAAACAAGTTGGTAAAATGTATGAATTACCTTTCATTGTGATCATGCATATAAACAAAAATAAGGTATTCAGAATTTAGTGCATTTGAATTTTCTTGTTGAATTCTGGAAACTTTAGGCTCTCTGTAAGAAGGTATTAAAGAGCTATCTGTCAGTCTGGTCTCTTCCCAGTGCTATATTGGCCAACACTACTCCTCTAAACAAATGTCCTCTGTGCATCTGTAACATAACCCCCCATGACCACCATGACCACCATGACCACCATCACCCCTACCACCACCACCACCACCCCCATCATCACACCATCACTATCACCCCCATCACCACTACCACCATCACCCCCATCACTATCACCCCCATCACCACCATCACCATCACTACCATCACCACCAAAACCACAATACATCCCATTTGGCCTTCACATTCATAGGAGAGAAGGTAGGTAGTTTCATTGCCACTTTACACAAAAGAAAACCAAGACTCACAGAAATTAAAATAACTGCCCGTGATTATTCAACGAACTGTTTAAAGTGGTGATAAGTCAGGTCTGACAGTCCGGTCCTTTGGTTTGGAGTGGGCTCTGGTTAATTAGTAACCATGCCGCGTCTCTCCTAGACTCCCCATTCTGAACTGTCTTGGAAAAAACAACACCCCAACTCGATCCTTACTACAGAGTGGTGCTACCCTGTGGTTACGACAGACACTATGCAAAGGAGGCTGAAAGAAGGCTTCTTATGATTTAAAAAGAAAGAGTATTGGAATGTTCTAGTTCATCAAGTTATTATTTAAAAAGAGAACCATAATCTTCCAACACCTAGTGCTAACGATCAGAGCTACACTACCTTCCTCCTCCCTGCTTCTAGGAGGCAGTTCCCTCATTTCTTGTTTCCTGCCTCCCACCTCCCCGCACCTAGGGCCACCTCCTTCTTTTCCTCTCCCCACAGGCCAGACATCTCCCACCTTCCCCTGGGCCACGGCATGTCCTGCTCTCTTCACCTCTTCTCTCTCACTCCTCACCCCTGAACCTTCTTAAACTATTTTAATAGAACTCAAGTTTCTTTGAAAATGCTTGTCCTACTTATTAAAAGTACATATGTACTTTACAATAATTTAGATATAAACAAAAATATAAAAATAAATCAGCTGTTTAATACATCTGTGAGACAAAGATTACTAATATTAATATAAAAACAAACAAATAAGAAATAAAGAGATGAACTTCTTAATATATGCAGACAAGTAATCCACTGGAAAAAAAAATGCCCAAAAGTACTCAACCTCACTAGCAAATAATAGTCATATAAATAATACAAGTCAAGCTTTTTAACCTGTCAAACTGCCAAGATATTATGAAAAATAAAATTGACGCTGACAAGGACACAGAAAAAAGACACACATATATATAGCACTAGTGGAAATGTAATTTGGCTTAAATCTTTTAGACCTACACTAGTCAATACTGTAGCCACTAGTCACATCTGGCTATTTAAGTTTAAACCAAAATTAATTAAAATAAATTAGCAATTCATTTTCTTAGTTGCATTAGTCATAATTCAAGTGCTCACTAGTCACATGTAGCTAATGGCCAAGATATCAAACAGTATAGATACAGAATATTCCCATCGTTAAAAAAATTTCTATTGGACATCACTGCTCTAGAACAATTTGTTAATAAATATGAAAAGCCTTAAAAATACATACATTCCTTCCCAGCAAGTCTACTTCTAAAATTTGTCTGTGTACATACAGGGGTCCCCAAACTTTTTACACAGGAGGCCAGTTCACTGTCCCTCAGACCGCTGGAGGGCCGGACTATAAAAAAAACTATGAACAAATCCCTATGCACACTGCACATATCTTATTTTAAAGTAAAAAAACAAAACGGGAACAAATACAATATTTAAAATAAAGAACAAGTAAATTTAAATCAACAAACTGACCAGTATTTCAATGGGAACTATGCTCCTCTCACTGACCACCAATGAAAGAAGGTGCCCCTTCCGGAAGTGCGGCAGGGCAGATAAATGGCCTCAGGGGGCCGCATGCGGCCCGCGGGCCATAGTTTGGGGACCCCTAGAATGTGTCTATATGAATCTAAATCTGAGCGTTTACAATAGCAAAATAAAAACTCTGCAAAAACTGTGCTCAACGATAAGAAAATTGTTAAATAAATTTTAGTAAAGCAATTCAATTGTTTGTTCAGATTCAACCCTTTGCCAAGCTGCTCAATGATGGCATATTCCAGAGCTCTCCTACATTTTAATGCCAATGTGAAAGGGCAGAAAAAGGGATCACATAACCTAGTTTCTGTTTCATAATTCTTTATTCTCCAAAGTACCTCCTTGAAACCCTTTCTATCTCCTGCCATCTTCAGGGAGAAACAAAACAAAATGAAACAAAACAAAACAAAAAAACCCACCTAAACATAAGACTATTATTTGATCTTGTTCGTAACAAATTCATTTTCAGTGCCCCACACATCTAGTCGACTTCTTGACTTAACACTGGGTGTTAAAAAATTAGAAAAGAGTTTGCAGAAAGCAGACCTAGAAGACAGAGGCTTGCTGGATCTAAATATAAATGCCCAGAATTTTTGCTAAAATTGTAAAATTTGCCTGATTCCCACTATAAAGTCCCCAGACTGCCAAAATTAACCATATATATATATATATATATATATATATATATATATATAAATTTTTTTTTTAGGTGAGAGAAGGAGAGATAAGGAGGCAGACTCCCACATGTGCCTGACTGGGATCCACCTGGTAACCCTGTCTGAGCCACTGTTCAATACCAAGGCATTTCCTATTTTTAGCACCTGAAGCTGAAGCTGATGTGCTCCAAAGGCGCCATCCTCAGTGCCCAAGGCCACACTCGAACCAATCAAGCCATTGGCTTCAGGAAGGAAGAGAGAGAGGAGAGGAGAAGCAGGTGGTCACTTCTCCTGTGTGCCCTGACTGGGAATCAAACCCAGGATGTCTATACACCAGCTGACACACTATGTACTGATCCACTGGTCAGGACCAAGATCAACAATATTAATAACTATTAACCAACATTATCATCCACAAAATAGTTATTGATCTTCTGTTGGTCCTTTAGGGTACCACCTTCACCTCACGCATCTGTCTACCCCATTGTAGACCTCATAATATTTTTATCCACTCAACAAATACATGTCATGATGCAAATTATGTTTAAAAAAAAATACAACTCAGAATAACAATGTATACTCGCTTATATAATTACATTAGTAGATAAACCAGTATATGACTTAAAGCAAAATATGATGCCTTAACTGTCTTTCAGCCTTGCTATTCTTAAGAGTTCAGAGTGAAACTAGATTACTAATTAGTAGCTAAGGCAAGAACAAAGAAAGAGAAGCAATCTACTACTCCTCCTTACTGATAAATGCCGATTTTATTTTACTTTTTTTTACATAAATGCAGATTTTATGCTTCCCTCATGTACTCATTCCTCCAGCATCTATGGGGTCCTTTGATGAGCTCAGTGCCACAGTGGTACTGGGACCACATGACTGGACAGAAAGAGCGCTGGTCCTCGAATCCTGGAGCTCATCATCTAGAGAGGGCACCTGACAAGAAGGCAGTGTGATAAAAATACCAACTGAACGAAGGACGTGGCACCCGCCGTGTAAGCAAGCACAAACGAAAGAGAGACCAACGCTGCCCAAGGCCGTCAGGTGGGGCTCAACGGAAAGGAGTAGAGCAGCCAGACAGAAGCCAACCGTGTGCAGCTTCCCCATCAAAAAGAAAGCCTGCTTTAATCATTTCAGATGGAAGGAGACATAGTTGCCTCAACCACCCCAAGAGACTGTCACCTTTCAAATGGAAAGGCTGAACACACCTCAATCACAGACAGGGTGCTGAGGAATGTGGCCCTGCTGTGAGACGTGAACTTTGGACAAGTAAATGCAAACAATGGAGCTTCTGTGACAAAGTCTGCTACTCATATCACATTTTCAGCATTTCTAAGCCTCCAGGAAAAAAGAAAGAGTAGGAAAACTAAAGATCACTTCTTACCCAATGAGTAACTTAGGATCCTGATGTAAAACCATAGAGAAAAAATACTTAAATGTGTTAAGTAAAAATCCTTATAATTCAAGAAAAGACAGCTTCCCTATCAAGTTTATTAATTTATTGAACCACCACATAATAATATGATCCCTAACAAACTAACAAATTCATTCCTTGTTTAAATTTAACATGTTATGTGTATTATATAACAGTCAATAAGATCAATTGGTACATACAGTCCATAAAAATCTTCTTGGTACATAACAGTTAATAAAATCAACTTCTTTTTTTCTAAATTAATAAAAACTGGTCCTCACCAAAAAAACTTAACAATAATTCTTCATTATCAACAACAACCCCATAAGTGTTCACATTATCCCAATGTCTTAAATTTTTTTCAACAATTTGTTAAAATGAAATCCAGATAAAGTCCACACATTGTGATTACTTCAAAAAAATTTTAATAATATATAAAAATAAATTTAAACTGGTCCTATTTTTTTAAGAACCATGAAGAAGTAGAACATATGTTCTAAAGAACGATCATTTATTGATTAATTTCTTACCCATAGCAAAAAAGTTAACCAAATAATTTTCCTCCAAGTACAGATGAGACATTCACTTAAATAATTAATAAGATAACTGTTAAAAGGTTATTCTGACCACTGAGCTTCTGTCTGTGGCGCTAATTGCTAGAAGCTCAGCAGTACGCTGAAAATGTTAGCTGGGTGCTAAATATCTGGCCAGTGATATTGAGGGGAATATCAGTATTACGATCTACAACTAAAATTCATGAGTAAGGTACAAAGACTACAGCTAACTAAATAATACACGTAAATCTATAAATTCTAATACTGTTTCCTAACAGTTACAACCCAAATCCTTTCTTTTTAACTGCAATAAACCCAGATGAATCCCATTCAAGTATATACCAAGGGAAGTTCTTTAACACGAGGCTCCCAAAATGCTACAACAATGAGAAATGAGTTCAGGTGGACTTTGAGGGCCTCAACTTACCCGAGGAAAGCAACTTATAATCAGAGAATGGTTTAAGCCTGGGGAGACCGTAATTGACCTCTTCCCGTATGCATTACTTCAAAAGGGAGTATTCCAGATTGCACCACCTCATTTTCCAATTACAAGTTTCATAATGGTTTCTTTATTTTATTCCCAGTGAGGGATGTCTGACACTGAGACTTATATTTAAAGCAATGTTGCTATGACAACAAAAAGGGAAAATCCCTCCTATGATTCATTTGGTTGTATAGACTAGCCAGTTATTTATCTGAATAAAGTTTTAAAAACATTCCTCTATTGGAGAATTATTTAATTTACAGAGTAAGTTTTAAATGAAAATATTCATTTATGGTCACCTTATATAGTACAATGTGGCTGAAAACACATAACATAGAATGCAAAGGATAACAGAATTTGAGGAAAACATGTGCAAAAAGAGCATTAATTACTATTACGACCTACACAGACTGGTTTTCAGTAAAATCCAATCAAAGCTAAACCCACTTAGCATCACCTCACACACACAATATTGAGACCCTTTAAAGGCATATCCTATGCACAACGAAAGGAGGGAAATTCTCCCCAGGGAGCCAGTCGAGATCACTGAAAGGTGCCCCACTCACTGCCTGCTAATCTCCCACCATGCAAACTAACACTGATAGCACAGCTTGCCTTTCTCAGTTCTGAAAGCATGAAACAGGTGATATTACCAGGGACACTACTAACCCATACAGCACAGCAGCCCCACCAGCTTTGCGTTCCAGTCTTGACCATTTCTCATGAGCTGCCCCATCATTCTGCGATAAATCCTTCCAACCGTTCCCTCAACTCTTTCCGAATAAGCTCTGATGTGTCACAGCCCTGTTAACTTTCTATGTAGAAAGGAAAACACTGACTAGACACTCCCACTTGCAAGCTGAACACTTGTCGACTCCCCTTTTTAAACAAACATTAGCAAAGCCAGGCTCCTCCATTGTTTGGTAAGGGACACATACAGAAATTACTAAAAAGAAACTAAATTATCTATTTCTCCTTTTAACCTTAAAACCATTTATACGAAGTCCCTTAAAAAGAGACTTTTGATCCTCTAACTTTCTTGGCAACGAGGCAAACCAATAGGATGTTGGATTTCACTGCTGAATTAGCTCATCACATTCTCTTCTAACACCCCAGGCAGAATTCCCCTGGAATAGAAATAATACCCAGCCGAACTTGTTTATCCTAATATTCCTGCTAGGAAGTGCATTTGGAAAGCTCAATTTTATCATCTAAACACATATCCTTCAGGGGAATACCACAATCAAGTATTCCTTTATGCGTACTTCACAAATAGTTCCACTTGAATCTCAACAATTCTTTGAGTTGGATGGTACATCTTCATCATTAATATGTAAAAACCATGGTTTCAAGAGATTAGGAAACCAGCCTAATATTCCATAGCCTAAGTGGAATTTTAAAACCGATTCCAAAACCCTCTTTTTTCCTCTGTCGTCAAACAATAGAACCGTTAACCTACCGATGCAGGGAAAAAGGAATCTCTAATTTATAAGAACTTCATTCCTACCATGAAGACATGAAAAAATGTTAAAAATGAAAACCCTTATTCTCAAGAAACAACAGACCCAGTATCCCCAACACTCCTGTTTGTCTGCCTGAATAGAAACTGTGCAAACACTAACTCCAAAATAACAAAAAAAGATATTTATTTTCAGCAATAAAAACCCAGCAAATTCCATCATGCCAAGAGAAAACACACTGCTAGGTTAATAACTGCAAATATGTTGGAAAGCATCCAAATATGACTTCTAACTCTATTGTAAATGTACTATAAATGGAAAATTCTATCAATTTCTGCTGAGAAGTTTAAAGTATGTACAGGGGGTCCCCCAGTTACAACAGTCTCAACATACTATGCTTCAAGTTTATGACGCTCACGCCCATAAAAACTTACAGAAATTAAGACATGAGTGTTTCAGCCTACACCATTAGCGCTGTACTTTCTTTTACTCTCGTTTGTCATTTTTTCTGTTACTACAGTACAGTGTATACAGTACAGTGTACAGTACAGTTTATTTATGTCCTTTTCCTTTTTCTATAGCTTAGTTGTGTTTTCATGTTCTAGATTATGATTTTACAACCATGTTAGGATAGGTAAGTGACTTAGGCTAGGGTGTGTTTTGACTTACACCAAAATTCGGGTTACGTCACTGTCGTAGGGATGGAAATGTGTTGTAACCCGAGGAACCCCTGTATCTGCTTAGTCAGTATCCCTTAATTTCCTTTCTCTCTCTCTCTGTCTTTACATTAAAGCCCTGGCTACCACAACAGAAAAGCCTGACCCCACCTATTTCACTAATAGAGGATTATATTAACAGCAAACACTAGGTGCACTTACTCTCTGCAGGCCTTAGACTCAGTTACATACATATACTGCATATTACCCTCACAACAACCCTGTATAATTTTGCCCGTTTATAGAAGAAATCAAGGCACTTTAGAGATTACAAATGTCGCTCACACAACTAATACGGGCACAATGTGGAGAGAAGGGCCTGGAAACGCATGTTCAATATTATAATTTCAGATCTGAAGAACAAAATGCTAACTTTTCAAAAATAAGTTAACAAAACGTAAAAAGTGAAGCTTGGCAACATCTTCATAGATGAGGATACACAAAAGATGGAATTTAAATTCTGCAGAGCAGTGATTCTAAAGAGTGGAGGAAGGGTAACCACATGCTTTACTAAGAGATCACGTCAGAATTTAGGGCAAAAATGAGATTTCTATGTTATTATTAATAAGAATCACATATGAATTTTAAAAGACTGAAAAACATACTTTGCAAAAGCTCTATTAAAAATAAAGGAAGCATGATATATGGTGGTGCAGTGGATAAAGCATCGATCTGGAACACTGAGGTCGCCGGTTCAAAACCCTGGGCTTGCCTGGTCAAGGCACATATGGGAGCTTCCTGCTCCTCCCACCCCCTCTCAATCTATCTCTCTCTCTCTCTCTCTCTCTCTCTCTCTCTTTCTCTCTCTCCTCTAAAATGAATAAATAAATAAATTTTTTTTAAAAAGAAAGGAAAATGTGAAGTGTTGAAGTTGTGCAGAGGGAAAAAAGCTGTGGGTAAAGGGATGAAGGAATCCAGTCAATTCTCACCACCGCCGCTCAGAAATACATAGCTTTGTAGTACACACAGTCCAGTCAAATCGCAAGAGGAAAGCTACGGGACTTCTGCCATTAGAGAAAAGAAACCTGACTGGATTGAAATAGTTGGGATTAGTGAAAAAACCAGCTCCTAAAAATGATGGACAATGTGTAGTTGGTTACCAGGAAGCAGGGTAGGAACGGATCGTTCTGCTGGACCTCACCGTTGCCCCGCCCCGCCCAGTCCTACCTCAGGCCAGCCAATAATCACCTGGGGGCTCTCCCCTCACCTTATGCTGACAACTCCCTCGCCCGCGTGACATGACCCTCACCCACAGTGGCCTCAGTCAAAACTCGAGGTTGTCAGTGAAATGGGTAAGAGAAAGGGAAAAAAATTAGTGGAAAAAATTTTACCAAATATTCCCATAGAAACATCATTTTGATTTATTTCTATGAATCCAGAGCTACAACTGATGTTCATTGTCCAGTTAATCCAACTTTCCTTCATTAGTTTGTATGACCCACCAAGAGGAAGATACTTAATATCTCTGAGCCTTAGCCTTGACATCTTTCCTCTCCCTTCCTGTATTTGTTTTTTAAGATTATTAAGAAAATTCCACTAAAGTTATGACAGTAAATCATCCATCATTAAAAAAAAGTTTGCAAAAATTTCCAGACTCCATGGATAAAAGTGATTCCCCAGTAACTTTTCAGCTTGGTCATTACTGCAAAGCCTATAGCTGATCTCCCAATAATAGCCATTGCCGTCTCTATTCTAGAGACCTCAGCAGATTCGTCTGCTAGTGTGTGATGCAGAGAAAAACGTTAAAACTCTGGTTGAGAAACTGTCTTCTTTCATTTTCAAGCTTCAATTCTTCATGACAAACAGAGTTCTTCCTTTTCTCTAAGAGCTGACAACATGAAAAGGTTCTAGGGTTCTCCCCTTCTTACTCCTAGCTTTCTCACTTACAATTCCCAATGTTGAATATTTTTTTAGCTATTGTTTTTGTATAACTATTATTTGTTAGGATTTGAATCTAAATTAAATTGACAATTTCTGTTGCAATCCCTCCTTGAGCAGATTATACTCAATCTATAGCTTCTGTGCTAAATACTAAGTATGGTTAAAATCCTTATTTTAAAAGGAGTTATTGGCATATCTAAGTTATAATCTTTATAAGGAACTCTTTATCATTTCAAAAACCCTTAATCTTTCTGCCAAGAACTGAAGAGGAGATATTTCAAGATGAGTATGGAACTCATGATGCATCTCAGACATAAAGTTACAATAAAATCTTCAGGTTTATCCTACCTGAAAGTACATGAGAAAATTAAACAATATAAAAAAATTATACAATATTAGCAATGAGAAATTTTTAGAAACAAAATTATTAGAGGAAAATATGGGAAACAATGTTTTTCAAAATAATTGGATAGGGAGATTATTTCAGAACAAATCATAAAACCCAAAAGAAACTGAAAATATAAAGGGTGGCATATTTGATAACAAACTAATATAATAGCAGATACTATAAATGAAGTTTTAAAAAAATGACTGGAAGAAAATATCTGCTAAATACAGCACACACCAAGACTATCCAAAAGAGATGCATAACTCCCATTAATCCATAAGGAAACAAGACAGCCTCTCCACAGTTACAAATGTCGTGAGCATACAACTCACAGAAGGAACGTAAATGGCCAATACAGATACGGGGAAAAGCTCATGCACACTTCTCATCAGGAATCGCGAACAAAGCAAATGATTGCATAGTGGCATAACAAGGGAGAATAACTAATAGAGAGAAACAGGTAGTCCTAAGCAGCACTGGTGGGGGTGTACAATGGCAAAAGCTTTACTAAGGGCAATTGGTTGGTCTCCATTACAAATGAAAATGCGTATATTTTCTGAACCAATAATTCCACCTGCAGAAAATACCTGCATATATATATATGATTAGCATACAGGATGTTTACAGGAGCAAAATATTTGAAACCACTGAAATTTCAATCAAGAGGACACTAGATGACTAAGGTAGAGTTCACGCATCTTGCACATAGTGTAACATGACATGAAAAAGATTCTAAGATACATGGTTAAGTGAAAACGTCAAAAATAAAAAATATATATACAGGATGCTGTATGGCCAGCAGCTGCGGCTGTCGTGGCCAGGCACGTGCAGGTTCCCATTTAATTTGGACAGACGGTAAAGAAACTGCAGAGCCAAAAGCTGATGGGCCATTCCTTTATTCTAGCCTCGCACCCCGTTCCTCACACATAAACACAAACATACAGGGCTCCAAAACCCATTCATACGTAAACACAAACACACAGGGCTCCAAAACCCATTCACACATTCTCCAGTTCCACAACCAGGAGAATCTTCTCCAAGTTTTCTTGAATCAAAGGCCCCCCCACCAGTCTCAGTCCCCTCTGGTTCCTCATCTCCTTCGCCCTTTTCTTCTCTGCACAAACTGCCTTCTCCTTCAGCACCCTGCCATCTTGGCTGCCTTCTTCCCTCACTTCCCAAAAAATGGCCTCCCTCTTCCTCCTCCTTCTTCTCTTCTAACTTTTTAGCGTGAAAACCCCTCCTCCAGCAACCTCCTTAGCATAACAATGGTCCTTCCCAAGCAGTAAGGTAACTAGCAGTTTTACCTGGGCAGCGCTATTCACGTGGGCAGCACCATTTTTAACAATAAAAGTAAGCAACTCAGAGAATAAAAATTTTACAAACTCATTTGCCCAACAGATGCACAGCAAATTGAGCAGGGAACATTTCATTAGAACAGTGGTTCTCGGCCCTGGCCGGTTGGCTCAGCGGTAGAGCGTCGGCCTAGCGTGCAGAGGACCCGGGTTCGATTCTCGGCCAGGGCACACAGGAGAAGCGCCCATTTGCTTCTCCACCCCTCCGCCGCGCTTTCCTCTCTGTCTCTCTCTTCCCCTCCCGCAGCCTAGGCTCCATTGGAGCAAAGATGGCCCGGGTGCTGGGGATGGCTCCTTGGCCTCTGCCTCAGGCGCTAGAGTGGCTCTGGTCGCAATATGGCGACGCCCAGGATGGGCAGAGCATCGCCCCCTGGTGGGCAGAGCATCGCCCCTGGTGGGCGTGCCGGGTGGATCCCGGTCGGGCGCATGCGGGAGTCTGTCTGACTGTCTCTCCCCGTTTCCAGCTTCAGAAATGAAAAAAAAAAAAAACAAAAACAAGGAAAGAACAGTGGTTCTCAACCTTTCTAATGCCATGACCCCGCAATACAGTTCCTCATGTTGTGGTGACCCCAAACCAAAAAATAATTTTGGTGGCTACTTCATAACTGTAATTTTGCTACAGTTATGATTCGGAATGTAAATACCTGATATGCATTATGTATTTTCCGATGGCTTTAGGTGACCCCACCGGGGTCGCGACCCACAGGTTGAGAACCGCTGCATTAGAAGAATATCAGAGCTAGAAGGAGAGGGCATTGGTGTGATATAGCTCGCATTTCTTTTTGCATACTTGCAGGTTAATTCTTTTACAAAGAAGATGTAGTTGTGTTGAAAGGCTTCAAGGAAAGGCTTCCTCAAGATGTGTCACTTTGGCATGTGACTTATTTTAAGCTGAAGGCAATTAAGACCCTGCAGGCTCAGAAGAAACTCTTACCACTCCCTGAAAGAATTTAAATTAGTGGCCCTGCCCATAAAAAGAGTTATTCCCAGAAATAACTTGTTATGACCTATCTATAGAATAAGGGAAACTTTTGCTAATTACTGAACATCTGCTCTTCTTATCATCCTGAGAATGGCCTTCCTCCCCTCTGAAGCCACAAAGTGCCTTGCCCTCATCCTTAGCTAGGAATGTCCTATATACCTCATTTTAACTTTCTGTCTGTGAACCTCTCGTGTAGGTGGGGTCTCTGACCCCCCTGTGGATGTCAGGTTCCTATACATGCATATGGCATTAATTTGTCCATTTTCTCTTGTTCATCTGTCTCATATCTATTTGATTATTAGACCAGCTGGCAAAACCTAGGAGAGTACAATTTCTGTCCTCCCCGACAGTGTATTATTTACTATTACTAATAACCATGAAAATAAACGTGTTTTAGATTCTCTTCTGTATTCAATTCTCTGGTACTCTATAGAAGATAAAGGGGGCGGGAGGACTAAGACACAGGAGTGAGTGACCCACTCAGCTCTGGAGACAGAGCGGAAAACCCCAGATAGGTTAGGTTTACTGTTAGGCTGCCGACTGCAGAAGGGAAAGGAGGGGGAGAGGACAGTGAAGGGAGGAGACATGAGGGGGAGGAGAAATGGGAGGAGCTAGAAGTTGGGAGAAGAGGTGGAGGCACAACCAGTGAGACTTAAGAGGACAGTGGCCCAGGATGGGATGCAAAATGGTGACGCTGTGGAGAGCCTCTGAAAGGAGACTCAGTAACAGAATCTATTCAGAAATCACCCTGCTTGTAGGATACCCTTGTTTGAAGTTTGCCACAGAACAAAATGTAGTAGTTTTCATTACAAATTAAAATGCATATGTTTTCTGAACCAGCAATCCACCTGCAGGAAATACTCGCATATATATGATTAGCATACAGGATGTTTTTAGTAGCAAAATATTTGAAATCACTGAAATGTCAGTCAATAGGACATTAGATGTCTGACATAGTTCATTCGTCCTGCCCATAGTATGGGTTTACCCTTGTTTGTCAAGAATCCAGAAACAGGACAAAGGTAGAATGTACTAAATAAGCTGAGGCATAAATGGTATAGAACAATAGGCGCTATAAATCTCTGCCCACAAATGCTTTTTTGTCTACCCGCTCCCCGGCTGCACCCCCCCCAGTGAACTACCAGATCCCGTGCTTTCTCATCAGCGCAGAGGCTGTGCGGCTGCCTATCAACAGCATCGGTGTCTGGGAACAAAGAGACACTGGGTTCTGCTCAGACGAGGAATTTACTGGTATCTGTTCTGACTACTGGCCAAGAAGGAAAAAAAAAAAATCCTAGAATCCGCTTTTAATGTACTTTCTCCTACCTAAAACACATGAACATTAGGAATCTTCTGATTCTAAGAACATGGCTAGAACATTTAAGTACTGCAGATGATCTAACTGCTGCCATTCCCAGTCACTGGTACCAACAGAAAGTTTCTGCAGCTACTTCATCTGTGTTACTAACTTAAAGAAATTAGAGCTCTTTTAAAGTTTTCAACCTTACCACTTTGCTTACATGTGGCATCTAAAAAGCAAAATAAAAGAACAATCAGAACAGAGACAGACTCATTGATACAGAGAACACTGTGACAGGTGCCAGATGGCAGGGAGATGCGGGGACAGGTAAAAAACGGGAAGAAATAAAGAAGTACAAATTGGTAGTTACTGAACAGCCACAGGAATGTAAAGTACAGCATAGGGAATACAGTCAGAAATATTGTAACAGCTATGTGTGATATAAGATGGATACTAGATTTATCAGGGTGATCACTTCATAAATTATATAAATGTGTCATCATTGATCCGTATACCTGAAACAATTTAATATTGTACAACAACTGTAATCAAAGAATAGAAAATTATTTTAAGAGAAAGTTTCCAGTCTTATTCTTTCTTTCCAGATTCAGAGGTCTGGTTAAGAATAGTATATCCCAACATGTACAGATACATATAAATTGATAAAAATAAATTAAATAAACATTTATTTCACATTATTTATATATGAGATAAATATATTATGTTTATGAATATCTTAGATAATTTGTTCTAAAGTCTTTAATTTTGAAACTTTTTACAATGAATTCACTTTAAAATGTACCATTCACTTTAAAATTTATGTCAATCTGCCTATGCAGTGGATAGAGTGTCAACAGGGGATGCTGAGAAGTCAGGTTCAAAACCTCAAGGTTGCCTGACCAGGTGGTGGCGCAGTGGATAGAGCGTCGGACTGGGATGCAGAAGGACCCAGGTTCGAGACCCGGAGGTCACCAGCTTGAGCGCGGGCTCATCGGGCTTGAGCAAAGAGCTCACCAGCTTGGACCCAAGGTCGCTGGCTCCAGCAGGGGGTTACTCGGTCTGCTGAAGGCCCACGGTCGAGGCACATGTGAGGGGGCAATCAATGAACAACTAAGAAGTCGCAACGCGCAACGAGAAACTGATGATTGATGCTTCTCATCTCTCTCCGTTCCTGTCTGTCTGTCCCTGTCTATCTCTGCCTCTGTAAAAAAAAAAAAAAAAAAACCTCAAGGTTGGCTTTGGCTGGTTGGCTCAGTGGTAGAGCATCAACCTGGTGTGTGAATGTCCCGGGTTCAATTCCCAGTCAGTGCACACAGGAGAGGCACCCATCTGCTTCTCCACTCCTCCGCCTCTTGCTTCTCTCTCTCTTGTTTTTCCCCTCCTGCAGCTATGGCTCGACTGGAACAAGTTGGTTGTCCCAGGCACCAAGTTTGGCTCCCTGGCCTCCACGACAGGCGCTAAGATGAGCTCCTGTGCTGAGCAACAGAGTGCCCAAATCGGCTGAGCATCACCCCCTAGTGGGCTTGCTGGGTAGATCCCAGTCAGGGAGCATGCGGGAGTCTGTCCCTGCCTCCGTTCCTCTCAGTGCATTACTAAATAAAAAAAATAAAAAAACTCAGGTCACCGGCTTGAGTGTGGGCTCATCCAGCTTGAATACAGGCTCACTGGGTTGCTGGCTGTGCGTGGGATCATAGACATGACCCCTGGGTTGCTACCTTGAGCGCAAAGGTCACTATACCATAGAATTATTATAAGAGTTAAATAAGACAATCTAGTATAAATGTGCTATAACAGGCCTTCAACAAATCCTCTTGGCTTCCTGCTCACTTTAATTCAATTAGCAAGTATGTATTGAGCACCAACAAATGTCAAAGTCACGTCCAAGTTACTATTGTACACACCACAGACTTTACATCACCTCTTTTTTTTAAAATTATTTATTTATTTATTCATTTTAGAGAAGAGACACAGAGAGAGAGAGACAGAGAGAGAGAGAGAGAGAAGGGGGAGGAGCAGGAAGCATCAACTCCCATATGTGCCTTGACCAGGCAAGCCCAGGGTTTTGAACCGGCGACCTCAGTGTTCCAGGTCGATGCTTAATTCACTGCGCCACCAGAGGTCAGGCTTTACATCACCTCTTAATCCTACAACTGCACTTCCATAGAATCATCCTCATTTTACTGATTAAAAATAAAACAATTTCAAAAACTTACTCTGGCCCAGGGGTTCTCTAAGTAAGGAAGCAGCAGAGCTAGGGTCTAACCCAGATTTCTGAGGCCCTTTGCACCATACAGAAACAAGAAGACACAAGGGTGAATCAAACCCATTTACTCACCAAAATCAAAGATCTTGGGAGGGAACATAAGACAAAAACATGCTTTAATTTCTTACCCTATCAATTTCAGAAAAAGAAAAACCAAAATCAAATGTCCTCAGCCATTGAGGCAACAATCCCTTTACTAAATAAACTGCATGGAATTTCTCTAAATTGTAGATTAGAAAAAGGTGTAGAGAAATTCTTCATTGTGCTCACTGGGGCAATGTAAGGACTAATATAAAAACTTGGGATTTTCTGTCTGTCCCTGGTACTAGACTCTATAGGTTACTATACAACAGAACATTCTAATTCCTTTACCTTGAATATAATCAAGTCTTTTTTGATAAGTGCTGACTGGTACCATGAATTTGTCAGTCTGGTTTAAGAAACAAAGCTAAATATGCCTTTATACATAAGTCTAAAATTCATCTAATACATTTCATATTTCATGAAAGTGAGCTAGAGTTCTTTTTATTTTAATTGAGGTGTAACTAACATCCAGAATTCTTAGCAACTCCTTTCATACAACTGTGGTCTCTTCTATTTTGACCAAGGATTTCAGAGCATTTCCTCAGGTTGTTCCTACGCTCCTCAAGTCAATGGAAATTACAGGGTGACTCCCAAGCACAACCCCTTCACTCCTCTATTACAATAAGGCCAGTTTCAGAGTGAGTCAGCAGCAGGCGTAGAAGGGCAGGAATACCAAAGACAGCTCCTCGGAACCACTGGGGAAAAAATTGAGCCTGACATCATTCCATAAGAAGACTGCTTCCCACCCAAACTTAAAATTTAAATGCAGTTTACAGTGTGTGGGACAATATTTTAGTTACAGGATCCCCACGTAAGTCCCTGGGCTTCAGAAGTCACATACCTAGGGACCAAATCCAGTACCAGAAAGGCTCTCCCACCACCACCGTGGCCGCCCCCACTCGGCAGCCACACCCATGAACACTGAGGAGCAAATGGAAAGGCACGTCCCAGTGTCTGGGGTGCCAGGAGACTCCACCCTGACACTCTGTCCCTCTGGGGAGGGAAGATCTTCCAACTCGCTTTCACCAGGGGCACATTCTCCCAACCAAAGCTTAACCAGAACGTAAAACAAATGAGAGAAAAAAATAGCTCTGACTTGAATCAGAAGAGAAAAGACCTTTCTAAGTTCCACAGTAGAGCAACTTAGTGAACTGATTATTTCACCTCAACCTTCTAAAGAACTCTTGCCATGCCCACTTTTTCTTCTTCCTTGAAGACCAAAGGTAAATTTTGAAGAAGTGGGCACTCTCCTCAGATATCCTGCCAGGCATTTAAAAATACTTTATGTATCTTTACTGTCACTATTAGAAGAGTGGTCTCAAATTGTCAAACTCCATGACCCTTCCTACTACCCGCCTTCATCTGCCATTAAATATAGATAGATAGCCACTAAATATATAGATATAGATATATAAAATAGCATAGTCAATGCATTTTTGTTGTTTCCACATTTTTATTAATGAGTAAATTCTATAACAAAAATCAGTACTAGTAGAGCAAAGAAAATAAATGATATGCCAATAACAACCGATGCATATGAGGAAGTTTTGCTAATGGCTAATTCTGTGCAGTAAGAATAAATGCCCTAGTAGTGCCAAGGGGAGACTTCACTGGTACAACCCTATGGGAAACTGGCGATGCTGCTAAAGAAGCTTTTAATGTTTACAGCATTCAGGTATTCTGATGTAGAAAGTACAATGCTTGGCCTTTTCTATAAGATAGCACATACTATGTGCCAGGCTCTGCCCTGAACATTTTCTATCTTCACAGTGGAACCCTATATTATTCTTAAGTTACAGACAAGGAAACTGAGGCATTGAGAATGAATATTTATTAGCTAAATATATGTGAAATCTGAGATGGCTTAATTACAGTAACTGAAGAAACAGCCCTTGAGAAGATCCAATAACTACATGTGTAAACATGGCCACCAGAATCAAAATCTCACATACACGACACTGGGATTCAAACAAACAAGCTACAGAAAATACCTTTAAGCCACGAATATTTTGGTGTGATAAAAGAAATTATTTCAGAGCTCAAAAACAAATTTGTAAATCCTAAAAGTGTTTTTCTAACAGTCAAAACTACATATAGGCTCTTCTCCCCGGGAGAAGTGCCCGGCAGGGTTCCTTTCTTCCTTTCAATAAAGCCTGTTACTCTGGTCTTTCAGACTCTCATGGATGCCAACATTTGGCGCCTAAACCCGGGACAGGGTACTAACTGCCTGGATGATCCCTCTTTGCCGTCCAAACTTACAACCAGGGAAGCAATGGGCAGCGGCAGCTGTCCTGGGCTCACTCCCTGATTCTGTTTGGAAGTGTAATTGTAGGTTGATTGGCCGGCAGTCTAACCCTGTCCTGAACCCCTGCTGGACCAAGAAAGGTTTCCTGTCTCTTAAAATCTCTACGTCCTCCCATGTTAAAAAAACACACAAAACCACATATAGATAATGTACTTAAATTAAAACATATTTTTTAAAATCTCATAACTTCTGAATAACAGCAGCCAGTTACAAGTGATTTGGAGGTTAGATACTTTTCAGAATCAGAATGGGATCATATAACAAAGATCATGAACTAAATGTAACTTATATAATTGGATTATCTTTTCCATTCCACTTATAGTAATGCCAATCAATGCCTATTTGATTCAGTTCCAAAGTGCACCCCAGGACTACAGAAAATACACCCAAAAAAACATGAAATACATAAGAAGTGAAGAGTACTAGCTAAAAAAAAGTATATGGTATAGGGACATTGTGGGATATGATACAGATATAAAAATAATTATAGCTTCTGCCATCAAATCTGACCTATAATGAGAGGCCTATTGCCCACATGTGGAACAGGAACTAAAAGTAGCATGACCAATGTAATCATGAGCATCATGATGGACTGTGGCATGTAGGAGGCACTGCACACTCTAAGCAGAGGGACGACAGCAAGAGTACACAACTATCAATGAGCACCGTGTGACACGGAGAAACCAGCATTAATAGCACCGTAAGGCCCTCCAGAGTTGGCAGAGTGCTTTCACACAGTCATCCCACGCTATATTCACACATATTTTTTGAGGTTTGGGAGGTTGATTATTATTATTAGTAGTAGTAGTTTGTAACAGAGACAGAGATAGGAACAGATAGGCACAGACAGACAGGAAAGGAGAGAGATGAGAATCATCAATTCTTCCCTGAGGCATCTTAGTTGTTCACTGATTTCTTTCTCATATGTGCCTTGACCAGGGGGCTCCAGCAGAGCGAGTGACCCTTTCATTAAGCCAGCAACCATGGGGTCATATCTATAATCCCATGCTCAAGCCAACAACTCCATGCTCAAGCTGGGGACCCCCGAGATTCTAACCTGGGTCTTCCACATCCGATGCTCTATCTATTGCACTACCGCCTGGTCAGGCAAGGTTGATTCTTACTCGCATTTCAAGATGAAACTACTGAGGCACTATTAAATGAGAAAGAATTATCCCCCATCACCTAGTTGGTATCCAGGACTTAAACACAGGTCTTTTGCTACAAAGACCTATATTCTAGTGAAACCCTACCAGCAGACAGGCTAGTTTAGGTGATACAAACTTAAGCCTGAACTTTCCCCACACCTTAAAAGCAACTGTAATAAGAAAATATTTTGTAAATTACTCATAGGTTCTTTTCTGCCTTTTAGCATAAAGTGTTCATCAGCCTTAAAAAGAGAGATGATAGGCCTGACCTGCAGTGGCGCAGTGGATAAAGCATCAACCTGGAAACGCTGAGGTTGCCGGTTCAAAACCCTGGGCTTACCTGGTCAAGGCACATATGGGAGTTGATGCTTCCTGCTCCTCCCCCCTCTCTCTTTCTCTATCTCTCCTCTCTATAATGAATAAATAAAATCTTTAAAAAAAAGAGAGAGAGAGAGAGAGAGAGAGATGATAGAAATGCTACAGAAAGATGGACCATCACTTCTGACTTGTAGAACTGGATTATTCCACAAGACTATAACTTTGCTAGACATCCTACTATCTAAAAAGAATTGTAGAGATTGCTTTATTCCTTTCCCCCTCCCTGTCTCCGTTTGTTCAGGGACCTGATGTAGCTCACAGAACTCTTCTCCAAGGTAGAAAAGACACCCCTTCCGGCTATGACAGCAGAGTCACGAGGCTGGCTCAAGTGGACATATGATACAGGAAATGTGGGGTGTGAAACAAGTACCTTATGGGAAGAAAGACAAAGTCAGAAGGACAGACCAGCTCCCCTGTCCGGGCTTTGGCCCTGAGAGAAGATGTATGGACTCTGTGCGGAGTGACTCGGCAGGCAGACGGGGGCACTCAGCCTCACTCCCGATTTGGCGCCCCGGAAAGGGGCCATCTTTGGCTCTACCTGCTGTGGCCTAGACACAGAGGCACCTGTGACTCCAGCTGGATCTCTGGCCAGGGGTCCTGTAGCAAGGGCTGCAGAGCCCACCACATGGGCCAGGGCAACTGAGGATCCCAGCCAGACCACAGAGGGGCTCGGAGCAACAGTGGGGTCCAAGGTGAAGGCAAGGAAATAAAGGGGGTGGTCTGAACCACAACAGTCAACAACAAGGTCAGAGATTGCCGACTTGGACCTCAGTGGCCAGCAGGATGCCAAGCATCGGGCAGAAAAGGGGCATCACCCGGGTGGCAGAGGTACTAAAAAGGAGGATACAGACACCGGTAAGTGTGAGCACCTGGTTCCCCAGAAAGGCATGGTTGAAGAAGTCACATCGCTCCCCCTAGAGGTCCAGAGGGAAAGAGAGAGAGGGGGGAGCTATGCACAGACACAGGCAGTTTTATCCAGGGGAGTCAGAACAACAGAGATACTATTCAAGTTATCACATGAAACTAAGCTTCAAAACACATTCAACCTTAGTACATTTTCTCTACTAATCAGAAGGTGGGACTCGTGAAGACAACCAGAGAAGCTAGAAAATGAAAGAAAATATTTTCTTTGCATTTCCAAGTTTAATAGTGAAGTAAATCTTTCAACCTTACTACACAGGGCAGAAAATTTGCTTTATCCAGAGCACAACAGAAAAGGCATGGTTCTTTCTCAGGAGAGGTATTAACAAGACAAAAGCTCTAAAGCGACTGTATGTGGTGCCAGGATGAATCGATGCCTCACAGCCAGTTCAGTCTTGCACCAGAAATGGCTAAAATATTCACTCAGACTATTTCAATTCTAAAGCGAAAGGGGAAAGTCCTTCCAGGGAGCAAGAAAGGGGAAAAAAAATGAGTGTACTTGTAGAGAAGCAAACATTGTAGAGCTCAAACAATGCAGCTTTGGACTACTGAGAAACAAAGACAGATGGCCCTATTATGTCTATACTAGAAACAGGGTTGTTCTTCTTCAGGAAAGGCTTTGAGCGCTGAGGCTGAAGCAGCGACAGCCTGTGTGCACGGCCATGTGTGGCCTGACAGTAAACATCAGATGTCCCTACAAAGTCAAGTGTTTATAATAACAGAGAACGAACAGCTGAAAGTCTTATGTGAAAACACAAATGTAAATCAAAACACTCTTAAGCTTACTACGCATTTTGTAACCACTTTCTGTCTATGTGACAATATGTATGTAACATGGCCCAAGTTCTGCAAACCAAACGCTTGTGCAGTAGAGCCTTCTGATAACTAATGATGTGTTACAGAATCCCTGGTCTGGACGGGGTCACGTGGCTGTCTGGAATGAAGTCTACGCTTCCCCTGCCTTAACTTTCAGCAGGCACGGCCAGATCACATAGTTCTCGGTGAAACAAAAGGGGAAGTGTCAGATGGTAACTTCAAGGAATTTCATTTATTTTTTTAATTTCATTTTATTTTTCTGTTGACTTTATTGAGGTGACATCAGTTAATAAAAGTATGCAGGTTTCAGGTGTACAATTCTATAATACACTACATTGTGTGTTCCCCACCCCAAGTCAATCCTTCCATCACCATTAATCCCCTTTACCCTCTGCTACCTCCCCGCACCCACTTTCTATCTGGTAATCACCATACAGTTGCCTATGGCAGTGGTTTTCAACCACGGGTCTGCCAGAAACCACCCTGATGTGGTTAACTCTTTCGCAGACCAGCACGGAATTTCTGGCAGACCAGCAGTTAAAACCCACTGGTCTCTGAGGTTGTTTTTTTGTTTTGTTTTGGTCTGGTTTTGAGTTTGGGGAGTTTCTGTTTGGGGACTTGTTTGTTGGGGGTTGTTGTTGTTGTTGTTGTTGTTGTTTGCAAAATCCCTTCACCTTTTCAACTTCTGGGAATTTTCTATTTAAGACACCTGGTGTGCTTTTTAAACCTTCTTCCCTCTCTCTTCCTTTCTACTGGCTGGAAAGCCTACCTTTAAAGGTTGGGCTTCATCAAGCACCCAGATTCTTGATCAAGTTCCAGCATCCGGGACCACCAGGCAGCACCCTGAGGCTGCCGGAACAAGACAAGAAGAGCCTGGGTTGCTGCGGACGGTGCCAGGAGCCTGTACTTGTACAACCTTCTTAGCCAGGCCCAGACTGCCTCCTGCTGGGCTTCTTTACAGGAGAGAGAAGTACACTTAATGCTCTTTAAGTCGTGTTGCTCTTCATTTGCAAAACAGGATTGTAAGGCCAGTGGCCACCACCATCGTGGCCATGCAGGTTCATAATGAATTCAGACAAACGGTAAAAAAACAGTGGAGCCAAAAAATGGTGGGCCGTTCCTTTATTAAAGTTTCGCACCAGTGTATGAGCAAACCCACAGAGAAGACTGCTTCCCTCTCTTTCAGAGCTCCCAAAGCCCTGACGTATTCTCTGGTTCCACAACCTAGAGCACTGTGGGTCAAATAAGTTTGCAAATATGATGTATATGTTTGCTCGCTTATAGCTTGCATTGGGTGTAGGGGACAGGCTGTAAGCAGGCAGGGTCCTTATAGCCTAAGGCTTAGTTTTAAGACTAAGCCTTTCCCACCCTTTTGATACTAAGATCTTCTCAACACTAAGCTTTTCCCCACACTCTTTACTGTTGCATGATGTGGGGTGGTGCACCTCATGAGAAATCCCATTATGCCTCAGATAAGTGACTTTGTATCAGAGACTTCCTTATTTGTATACTGGATTAAAGGTTTTGATTTCTACACTATAAAATAGGGCAGACTGAGGGCTTACGCTCTCTCTCGGTTCCTGAAATTAGCAGGGCATAGGAGAGGCAGTCAAGATGGCAGAGTGCTGAAGGAGAAGCCAGTTTGTGCAGAGAGAAGGAGATGGGGAACAGAGGTGAATAAGGCTGGTGAGGTAGAAACCTTTGATTCCAGGAAACTTGGATAAGTCGGTGGCTTTGGGAGCCCTGAATGAAAAGGGAAGTGTTTTCCCACTGTGTGTATTTCTCGCCCACCGGGTGCGAACTAGGATTAAAGGTAATGGTCCACTAGTTCTTGGCTCCATTGTTTCATTACCGTCTGTCCGAATCAAATGCAAACCTGCACGGGCCAGGCGGCTGTGATGGTGGCCACAGCTACTGGCCATACAAGCATCTTCTCTGGTTCCTCCTGGAATCAAAGGCCCCACCAGTCTCAGCAGAGCCCTCAAAGCCCCTCAGCTCTGGTTCCCCATCTGCACACCTCCTCCCTGCAAAACTGGCTGGGCCCACAAAGACCCCTACTCCAGAAAACATTAGCAAAACAATGGCCCTTTCCAAGCAGGAAAGCAATCCACAATTTGCAATCAACTGCCCTGCTCTGAGGGCAAGCACATACATGACTGACCAGCACCCTTTTTTAACAATAAAAGTGAGCAAACTCAAAAAATATGAATTTTACAAACTCATTTGCCCAACAAGGATTCTTGCTGATTAGAATCCTTAACCAAAATAGCAGGTTTTCCAGCAAACCTGCTACTAAAAGCTGTTTGAAAGAAAAAATTTCGTAGGAGAAAAATAGGAACCATTTAAAACTACAAAGTAAAGAAATTTAGTATAATCGAGCCAATATAACTGTAGCAGAAACTATAACTTTCCCATATTCATATATTATGTTTCCTTCTTAAAGAAGTAAATTCCTTAAATTTGTTTTAGATTCCCTGATTTTTAGCTAGGTGTATGGTCACCAGGAATAAATAAGCATTTCCCAGTCTTCCCTGAGCAAGATGTGGCCATGTTCTAGCTAAGCTCTGGCCAAGGAGATGTGAACAGAAGTGATTGTGCTACTTTCTGGGAAGTGTCCTTAAGGAGAAAGAAGCGCTTTTTTTGTACTTCCTCAATCCAGATGCCTGGAATGCAGATGTGGTAGCCAAACATCTAAGAACTATGCGAGCATAACCACCTCGGATGGCAAAGCAATGTCACAGAAGGAACCCAGGTCCCTGTTCCGGTTACTATTGCTATGTAACAAACCATCCCAAAACTTAACTGTTTAAAGCAATTATTCTGTTATGTTCCTAAATTCTGCAGGTCAGAAATTTCAACCCCCAGAAGTGGGGTGGGATGCAACCTATTCCAAGCTGTCTAGGCCTCAGCTGGTAAAACTCAACAGCTAGAATGGTGTGGCAGCGGAAGCTGGAATCATCTGAAGGTATCTTCACTCGTATGTCCAGTGATTGATGGTAGCTAGTATCTGGGACTTCCTGGGGGGGGGGGGCAGCCCGACCACTCAAAGGTGGCCTCTAGGTGTGTGCTGACAGAGTGGTGTCCCAGGGTAGTAATTTAGGGTTCCAAAAGCAAGTCCCAGAAAACAAGGCAGAAAGTACCTCAGTTTCCCTGGCCTAACCTTGGAAGTCAAATAGCATCACTAACCCCACATTCTTCTGGTTACAGGTGAGCGAGGTACCCAACCAGATTCGAGGGGAGAAAAAAAAAGACTCTGACTTTCCAACTGCAAAAACAGCAAAGAAACTGCACACGTTTTAAATCCACCACAGTCCGTGACCCTGAACATCATACCTGGCCTGGCCGAGCCCATGGAACTGAGCTGCATGCCACCCTGGACTCCCCACTCTGGACTGATACCGGAGTGGAAATGAAAGGGATCATTTTAAAGCCACTGCTATTGTGGGTCTCTGTAGAAAATTTTAAAAAAAACAACAAAACTTAAAAATATCCAATATATATTTTTTAAATCATCAAACACAAGTAGCAACAATGACTATCTCAAGAAAGTAATTTTGTAGCTACTACAATGACCTTGCAGCTATAATTTTATATTACCAGCCTTTGGCATATTTTCATCATTCAAAAATTATTAATGAAAATCAGAAAACCCCTAATACAGTTCAATCCTTTTGTCCCTTGCATGCTGCCCAATTCCCATCCTGGTTTGATGCACTGAAGGGTTTCTGAGCCCAGACAATAAAGATGCTGACATAGCCAAGAAACTGCAGCCTGAAAAAGAGTTCCCATGCACTGTGTGAGTGTGACTGACGGGTCCTAAAGCGCCCCATGTCACAGCTACTCCCCCCGAGACCCTACTATAGGCCAGTAAAGCCCTCATTCCACCCGCCCTTCTTGTCATCTCTTTGTAACTAAGCAAAGTGAATCCCCAAAGAATCTATTAGTTTCACAAAATCATTTCACACTGTAGTCATATCATCTTCCTGTTTTTGAAATTAATGGACACTAGGATTTCAACCTCCTCAAATCCACTTGAAACAAAATGCACGTGGATCATTGATTTCTTGTTTCCTCAAAACAAAAAAGGTAACTTTGGGAGCAGATGAATTTAATAAAAAAACTGGGAAAGTCTGAATGTGTCAAATTACATTTTAAATTACATATCTTACTTTGAAAAAAATATATACCTAGAAAAGAATAATAATAAAATCTATGAATGTAGAATTTAGAAAAATATGGGCTTTTAAAACAGATTAAGTTAAACTTCAGGTTCCATGACTTAGCAGCTGCAAACCTGAGGGAAGTTTCTTACCCTCCCTGAGCCTCAGTTCACACAGTCTATCAAAGGGATCCAGCTGCCAAGCAGCATCTCAGGACTAACTACAGTACCTGGCAGATACCCAGTGTATGTCAGCTCCTCAACCCAGGGACTACTGACTCGCAGTGACCGTGCATACCACTAATCTCCCCACGGTCTTCTTTCTAGATCACAACACATCCACCTTTATTTCCAAAACGTTGTACAAAACTGTGCTGGGGTTTTAACAAACAGAAGTATGAACAATATTTACTTGAACAGAAGTTAAATAATAAAATTTTTTTAAAGAAGTAGAAAAATAAGCCACTGATTCTTTTTGACAGAATGACAGTGTAATTAGAGCACTTCATGAACTGCTGCTGCTGGGTGGCACACAGAATATATCCCTAAGCAGAGCCTAACAGGTCCGCATTCTCTTTACTGTCCTTTGTCTATCACAGTCAGGACGAGGAGCAGCACACGCTGTTTCTTCTGCAGACTGGCTCGATCCTGGATGCACGGCACAGGTTTCTTCTGGAGCACACCAGTAACAGGATGCTGGCCAGGTAACGGCAGCAGAGCCTTCTCTGACAGGGCCTGGGGTTCAGCCTTCTCACAGGTGTCCACCTATACTTACCAACTGAGATTAAGAGTTGTGTTTGGGTAAAGGCTGCCAAAGGCACAAACTTCCAATTGTAAGAAATAAGGCACTGGCAGGTTGGCTCAGTGGTAGAGCGTCGGCTCAGCATGTGAATGTCCTGGGTTCAATTCGCGGTCAGGGCATGCAGGAGAAGCAACCATCTGCTTCTCCACCCCTCCCCCTCTCACCTCTCTTTCTCTCTCTCTCTCTCTCTCTTTCTCTCTCTCTTCCCCTTATACAGACATGGCTCAATTGGAGCAAATTGGCCTCAGGTGCTGAGAATGGCTGCATTGCCATGGCCTCATGTGCTAAAAAATGACTCCAGCTGCAATGGAGCAGCAGCCCCAGATGGGCAGAGCATCGCCCCCAGTGGGCTTGCCAGGTGGATCTCAGTCAGGGCACACAGTTTGTCTCTGCCCCCCCTTCTCTCACTGAATTTAAAAAAAAGATAAAATAAGTTCTGAGGGTATAACATATATTGTTATATGTTATAAAAGTTGCTAAGAAAGATCTTAAAAGTTCTCATCACAAGAAAAACATTTAAACTACGTGGGGTGAAGGATATTAACCAGAGTTGTAATAATTTTACAATATTTACATATATCATATCATTTTGCTGCCCACCTTAAATTTATGTTATATATCAATTATATCTCAATAAACTGGGGGTAGGGGGAATGTGTGTATGGTTTATGAAACATAAGTTTATCACCTAATGTATAAGGAGACCTCACCTGTGACATAAAACTCAAAATATTCAGCTCCCTAGGAAAAGTTGAAACATTACTTTTTTACAAGAATGTTTCATTAGGAAAAATTCTGACAAAAATATTGAGAAGGGCATAACGAGCACGCAGATCCCAGGTTCAAAGATGATCAGCTCACAGAAAACCTCATTCCCACTATAGCCCGCCTACTCCATTCCGCCATAAACTATTTTGAAGTAAAATTCAGACAGCATATAATTTCGTTCATGAATATTTCAGCATACGTCTCTAAACAGTATGAACTTTCTCAGTATTGTGAAATAGTGTTCAAATTTCCCCCAATAATCCACCAATTTCCTTTTACAGTGTCTTTGTTTGATTCAAAATCCCAGTGAGGTCAATATATTGCAGTTGACTGACATCTCCTTAGTCTCTTTCAACCTATAAATTCCCCGTCCTTCTCTCTATCTTTATTTCCTTTAACTTCTTTGTTGAATAACTGGATCACTTGTTGCTCTGTAGCTACTAGTTTAAATTTTGGTGACTGTATCCCGATAGTACCATTTAGCATGTTCCTAATAGTTCCTGTAAATTGGAAGTTAGATCTAGATCATTGATAAGATTCAAACCCTGGCTAGCTAGCTCAGTCAGTCAGAGTATTGGACCTGAACACCAAGGTTAAGAGTTTGATCCTCAGGGCACATATGGAAAGCGACCAGGCTGTGCAGAACCACTCTAATGCTCTCCCTCTTTCTAAAATCAATCAATCAACAAAAAAATTTTTTAAAGATTCAAGCACATAAAATTTGGTTGTGCCTTTTGATCAAGTTATTGGTCATCTAACGATCATTGCCTAGATCGCATTAGGTGTAAGACAGTATCACTCTAATCCTGCAATTCACCCTTCATTTAAAAGCTAAATTAATTCTGGAAAGTGAATCTTTCAGTAAATATTTATTTACCATGAGGTATAGGCACAATTCATACATGCAAATGTTTGATTCTTTCCCTTTATTTTAAGTTTCAAAATAACGAGTTGGTTCCCCCAGACTTTCCCAGAACTCGGTGACTGATAAACAAACAAGGGAAAGAAATAAGGGGCACTGACTGCTTTACATTCCCGAACTCCTAGACTTTCAATAGCCGTGTTTCCAGTTAGAGAAAAACACAGGAAGAGAAAAGTTCAATAGGGAAGAAGATGCTCTTGAACACTGCAAGTGAAGCAGGTGGATATACCAGTCTCAGTTTCTTTTATTTTAACTTTTTGGTTCTGGTATAAATCGCTTGGTTTAAAATTAGGAAATCTTTCTGGCAAACCAGATGCTAGTTCCTAAAGAAAACTTGAGGAAACATAAGTAAAAATTAAAAGATATTTTATTTTTTAGGAAACAATGTGTTGGCTTTTTGTTCCTCTTGTAAGTGAAAAGTTAAAAAAAAATACTTTGTAGAAACAGTATAATCTTGTATCACACCCACACAGACATGCAAACATACATATAGGAGAAACATAAAAGTGTAAATACTTGGTTTCATAAGTTTTATGAGAAAAGATGGGAAGAATGCACAATAAGCTGTTAAGTTTTCATGGGAAAGGCAAAAGGGAGAGAGGGAAACAACTTTGGATTGGTCCGCATGTTGCAACAATTCTGTATTGCTTTCATAACATGAAGGCTGATGATTGACAGCTGCAATATATAAGTTAAACAATGAAGGATGGGAGATTCCTTCACTCCTAGAGACTGAAAGACCATCTATGACATGATACGCCTGCAATGACGAGACAGAGGAGGATTATGGGGCCTGCGGGGCACTGCTAAGAGACTGTGGGCTGAAAAGTGACGAAAGACTAGAAATCACGTCACAAGTCAGATGCGGGGCAGCGGAGAATAACTGATAAGTGACTACCTTTTATTTTGCACAAAAGGAGGCCCTCAAAGAAAGAACTGACCCTTTTTAGGAAGTCAACACGCCCTATAAACCAAAAAGTAGGTACCACAGCTTTGAAATTTTTCCATTTGCTTTTATAATAGTATAACAATAACTTAAAATGTTTGGCATTCAAATAGCATTTTTAAATTAATTTAAAAATAGATAAAGTAATACGTGGCTATTTATCTAAATGGTTCAACTAGAAAGCTGCCATAACTAGCTTTGAATTACTGAAGGAGTTAGAGAAGGTTAAGAAATAGATGAGGAGCGGCAGCCCGAAGCCGGGCTGTCAGAGTCGTTCAGCTCCTAGCCACCCTCCTGGCTCAGTACCCAGACGCGGGAAATGACTCAAGACCACAGCCTTGAGATATTCCTTTCAGTTGTGAGAAGATGGGTTCAAAACTTTACCCTAACAGAAGAAAATCGAGTGAATAGTAATTCTGAACCTTTATGCATGAAAACTTTAAATGAAAATGCACCACATAAACATGTCGAATGCAAACATAGCCTACAAAAATAAAATTCAGATATAGATTATTCCACAATCTACATACCAGGTAAATAAACACCAGAATAGTACAAACTACAACTACCTCTCTGAGGGAAAACAGAAAGAGAATCAGGTAATCGTAATGATTCCAAGATGACTAATGAACTCAAAGGCTGGTTCTCCTCCATAGAGGGAGCATCATCTCAGGTGTTCTCTGTAAATCAGGTCCTTCCTGGATCCCTGGTCTTTCCATCACTGCAATAGTACTTCACTGAAGGACCAACCCTTTTGGAAGCCACAGGGATTACAGTCAGGTCCTGAGGACCAATAGAAAATAAAGGTAGAAAAATATAAAGATAGAGGCCAGTTACACAAAGCCACATATTGCAGAATTCCATTTATATGAATCGTCCGGAACAGGTAAATCCATACAGAAAGAAAGTCCATTAGTGGCTGCGTAGGGTTGGGGCAGATGGAGAGAATGTGGAGTGACTGCTAACGTGCGCAATGTTGCTTCCCTGGGCAGACAATAATGTTCTAACTTTGATCTCAGTGATAATTGCAAAGTTCTGTGAATATTCTAAAAGCCACTGAATCATACACTTTAAAGGGTGAATTGGATGTGGGTGAATTGGATGTTTCAATAAAGCTATTTATATTACCCCCCGCCCCCAAAAAGAATTAGAAGTTAGTTAATTCTCTATAAACGTGTTCCTTATAGAAATTAATTTATAGAATAATTTATGCTTATAATGAGATTTTCACTATAGAAAGAAGACACACCGCAGAAAAAGGACTTCACTGATGAATTTGTTACATACAGAAATGCCAATTCTGTCTTAATTTCTTATATAGAAAAAGTGATAAACTCTTACTTTTAAAATACAAGAGAGAATAACATTCCCTAAATTCAAGTAAAACACATCATCATCCATGAAGGTATGCTATCATTGTATACTACAAATCTACTTATAGATTATATTTGCAATTTTAGTTTTTGAAACTTCCAATGTTGAAATAATTTCAGAATCACAAAAACAGTACAAAAAAATTCCCATACACCCTTCAACCACATTCTCCAAATTTTAAGATCTTTCTCCATCATATTAGCAACTTACTCCTCCTACCTAAAATGACATTAGCAGAAGCCAAAAATAGAAAACAAAAAGAAAGAAAGAAAGAAAGAAAGAAAGAAAGAAAGAAAGAAAGAAAGAAAGAAAAAGAAAGAAAGAAAGAAAGAAAGAAAGAAAGAAAGAAAGAAAGAAAGAAAGAAAGAAAGAAAGAAAGAGGGAGGGAGGGAAGAAAGAGAGAAAAACCTCCATTTCTATGAAGTACAACCTTTCTTGGAGGCAGGGTCCTTAATGATAACATACTCATTTAATGGCTTCTCCTTGGCCAGTTACTGAATGGGAATTCCACCTGCACATGTGGATCTATGCAGGGCCAGACGCTGATCAGCAGATGCCTTGGAAGTAGGTATTACCGTGTAGGGACTTAAATCTTCCAGCTTTCTTACAGACAAGAGCTGGGGCCATATATAATCCTTGCTTGTCTTCATAATCACCCTGACACCAAATGCCTTAAACTGTGTAATATATAAGTGTATCAAAGTAATACAGTGTATACCTTAAACTTACACAATGTTATATATCAATTATCTCAATAAAGATGAAAAAAATTATTTGTTCTTTTTAAAAATACAGATGTTAAGCTTCACCCTCAAAGATTCTTATAGCCTTGGGGGGGGGGGGATACTGGTACCTTAACCCCAGGTTTAAAAACCTGTGAAAAAAAATAAAGTTGAGACTAACCAGATGGTGGTCCAATGGAGAGAGCATTGGCCAGGGACGCTGAAGACCCAGGTTCGAAACCCCAAAGTCACCAGGTTGAATGTGGGCTCTTCTGGCTTCAGCATGGGATCATCGACATGACCCCAAGGTCGCTGGCTTGAGCAAGGGGTCACTGGCTCAGCTGGAGCCACCCAGTCAAAGCACATATGAGAAAGCAATCAATGAAAAACTAAGGTGCCACAACTATGAGTTGATGCTTCTCATCTCTCTCCCTTTCTGTCTGTCTGTCCCTGTCTATCTATCTGTCTGTCTCTCTCTGTCTCTCCCTCACTCTAAACTTGAACTCTCACAATTGTGCTTAAACTTCCTTCTGATAACTTAGTAAAGGCTTTTACTCCCTGACACAATCAACAATAAGATCTTATATCACAATCACTTTTTATCAAATAATTATATACAGAAACTTGACTTAGAAACCTACATACAGCTTTTAGTTTCAGCACTCATTACCTATAATTTAATGTACCTTACAGACAAGCAATTTCTTTTGTTTAGTCTCCTGCCTAGTATGGCACAGATATCCACCTCAAGCAATAGTGTGGAAATTTTAAAACAGGCCCACAAAAGCCCTGGCCGGTTGGCTCAGTGGTAGAACATCAGCCTGGTGTGCAGGAGTCCCGGGTTCGATTCCCGGCCAGGGCACATAGGAGAAGCGCCCATCTGCTTCTCCACCTCCTCCCCCTCTCCTTCTTCTCTGTCTCTCTCTTCCTCTCCCTCAGCCAAGGCTCCATTGGAGCAAAGTTGGCCCGGGCGCTGGGGATGGCTCTATGGCCTCTGCCTCAGGTGCTAGAATGGCTCTGGTTGCAACAGAGCAACACCCCAGATGGGCAGAGCATCGCCCCCTGGTGGGCATGCCGGGTGGATCCCAGTCAGGCGCATGCATGCGGGAGTCTGTCTGACTGCCTCCCCATTTCCAACTTCAGGAAAAAAAAAAAAAAAAAGGCAGACCCACATAACCTGAAAGTGAAAAGGGTTTCAGAAACCCTTACACGGCCTGCTTGCCTTTCCTGGCCCTGGCGAACTGACCGCACAGGCAGGCTGTACAGGCAGCTCCCTGGACTCCAGCAGCACAGCTGCCGCCTGAAAACGTGAACTCTGCTCCACTACACTGAGTCCCGCACCCCCTCACCCACACCCCCTCACACCGTCTGTGCACTACTGCTGCCTCTTTGGACCACACTTGTTCAAAGCCAGGGATCCTGCCTTAAGATCCTGGTATTCTATTCCCCTTCTTTCACAGTATCATTCACCCAATATACATCTGCTTACTGGAACACTGTAAAATAGTTGCACAACAATTTTCTACTTATCATTTTTTTTTTTTTTTTTTTTTTTGGCCTCTATACACATTTTCAGGTAAAAAGAAATGTGATTTTTTTTTCTCTTGATTAGCTTATTCAACAAGCATTTATTCTAATACCTATTATGTGCTATACCACAGGTAAAACAGATTTATAAGAATAACACCTTTACAAAAAGTAGTTTCTTGTTTTGTTTCTTTTTTAAGAAAGAGGTGGGGAGAGAGAGAGACAGGAATATGGAACTATTCCTGTACGTGTCCTGAGCGGGGATCGAACTGCTAACCTCTGTGCTTCGGGACTACGCTCCAAGCAGTTCCTTTTTCAAAAAAGATTTCTACTTATTGATTTTAGAGAGAGGAGAGAGAGAGGCAAGTGGGTGTTGGAGCAGGAAGCATCAACTTGCAGTTACTTCTTGTACGTACCTTGACCGGGCAAGCCTAGGGTCTGGAACCAGCGATCTCAGCGTTCCAAGTTGACACCTTAGCCACTGCACCACCACAAGTCAGAATCTCTTGTCATCCTTGGGATTTGGCATCTGAGACCAACTATTCTAATTTTCTCCTTACATATCCCAGGGATATACACATAAGCATTCATTTCAGCCTCATCTTCCTGATCACTTACCTAATATGTCCAAATGCTTCTCATCTCTGCCTGGACCATGTCAACATGTGCTAGCTTTTATCTATGAGTAATTAATTAAGAGAGAAACGGAGGAAGGAAGAGGCAGAGAAAGCTAACATGCTCATCTTAGTAAACTAGCATTTACTTAAAGAAACGCTGGTCCAACCTCACAAAGAACTTGAGTGCTATATCACCTACATATTTTACTATTCGAGAGTGTACTTCGATTAGTACACAATTACCCAAGGATCGTAAATATTTCTTGTATCTGGTACAGAAGTTCCCCCACGAATGTAACTGATCGCTATAGATATATAGATTAATAATAATCCAACCTAACAGTCTAACAGTAAAGTCCAATAATAATAAGTTTCCAGCCAAAATCTAATAACCTGTTCCTCAGTACCCGTCTTCATAGCCAAAACCTTTTCCCAGAAAACATACACACACAGAAAGACACACACACAACACACAGAGTCCCAGATGCCTTGAAAAGAAGTACCAGTCCTGGTCTGACCACGTCTACCTTTGAAAGTCACCACTCAGTTTTCCTGCGCTCCCCAGTGGCTAACCTGAAAAATGCAAGTCACCAACCAAGCAACAAGCACATTTATTTTCCAAGGCTTTCATCACTTGAATGGCAACTAACTACCATTTGCTGTTCTGCCTATCCAGAAGGTTTTTCTTCTACCTCCCCTGGTCACCATCAGTTTTCTGTAACTCTGGTGCCCCGTCACATGCTTCATGGCCCACCATGCTCCCTCCGCACTAGTGGCCTGGGGTCCTGTAGGTGCAGGGTGAGGTCCAGCTCTCTCAGTACTCATAAAATCTGAGAGGAATGACCTTGTTTCAATTATCTTTCATATTCTCAGCCATAAGCACATACTTAGCAGAAAGAAGATATTCAGATATTGTTAAAAGAAGGAAAAAAGTTTAAGAAAAAAAGGGAGTTAGAAAAGGCATTAGGAATAAAAGGATGTTAGAAAGAGCATCGGCCCAGCGTGTGGAAGTCCTGAGTTTGATTTTCGGTTAGGGTACACAGGAGAAGAAACCATCTGCTTCTCCATCTCTCCCCCCTTCTCTCTCTCTCTCTCTCTCTTTCTCCTCCCATAGCCATGGCTCAATTCAAGCAAGATGGCCCTGGGCGCTGGGGAAGGCTCCATGGCCTTGCCTCAAACACTAAGAAGAGCTCAGTTGCTGAGCATCAGAGACACAACCCAGATGGGCAGAGCAATACCCCATAGGGGGGCTTGCTGGGTGGATCCCGGTCAAGGTGCATGTGGGAGTCTGTCTCTCTGCCTTCCCACCTCTCACGTAATTAAAAGGGGGGAGGGGGCACAGACAGAGAAAATCAAAAGACACTAAATTCAGACTCAGCGAATCTATATATGACTGCCTACCACTGGCTAGCTATATGAGGAAGGACACTTACTAGTTGGATCCACTTTCGTTATCTGCAAAATTACAGGACTATTATCATGATCTCTGAGACTTCATAACTTGTTTATTCTAATAGTATCTTACTGTCTTATATAAATGTTCATCATGCTAGTGAATAGTGAAGATCATCACAGGAAACACCTGTTTTTGGTGAGATTTTTGAAAGCAAAGCCTTGCCTCCTTTACTATTTTACTTCTTTGCAGATATCATTTCCTCCTAATTTTATATCTCAAAATATTTTGTTTCGCAATAGATATGGACACTGAAATACGAAGAACTTATGAGTGTTATCTTCAAACCACCATTCCAGAAGTCGCCTCTCAGTCACCAAATCATTCATTCATCTTTTGAAAATTAATATTGAAAATCTATTATGCTTTTTTGAAGTCATTATTTTATTTTTGAGAGAAAAAGAGAGTGAGGGAAAGAGGGTGAGGAGTTTCAACTCACAGTCACTTTCACTTTGGCTGTCCTTTGCTGGTTTGCTGTACTTGCCTTGACCAGGGCCGAGCCAGCGTCCCCTCGCTCAAGCTAGTGACCTTGGGCTTTTCACGCCTGTGATCTTTGGGCTTAAGCTGGAGAGCTTTTGCAATCGTATAGACAATCCCCCCATGGCCCCCACTCAGGCCAGCAACCCCACGCGGACAAGCCCATACTCAGAGCTGGTGACCTCATGGTTTGGAACCCATGACCTCAGTGTTCCGGGTCGACGCTTTAATCACTGCACCATCACCAGTCAGGCAAAAATCTATTATGTTTTATAAGCTGAAGACACACTGGATAACAAAATAGACAGAGCCCTGTCATTTGGAATTAAATTCCAGCAGAAAGAAAGAGATGATAAGCAAGAACAATAAACATAAGTCGATGTACAGGATGTTGAACGTAATGATGGTTATGAAAAAGGTAGAGCATGATAAGAGATAAAGAGTGTACAGGCTGAGGAGGAGGAGGGAAGCAAGCTTGAATTTCAAATAAAATGACCAGCAAGTCCTCAATGGAAGGTAGCATCTGACTAAGACTTGTAGGACATGAAGGAGTTAGCTATGCAGATGTCTGGGAGAAAGACATTCAGGGCTAAGGTAGCAGCCACTGCCAAGGCCCTAAGATAGGTGCGTTCAAGCAAGATCAAGGACACTGTGTCTAGGTGGAAGAGACCGAGACAGAGTATTAAGAGATGAGATCAGAGAAGTAACAGAAGAGTCAGGTACTAGAGGACCACATAAGCCATTTATTTCAAGGACCTTCAATTTGACTCTCACTGAAAAGGGCAGTCACTGGAAAAATTGGAGGCAGAAAAATAACAAATCTGACTTATGTTTTAAAAGATAGCTATGGCTGCTATACTGAAAACAAAGAATCTAAATACAAAATGTGTACCAGGTAGTTTTGCACGTGCTCTAAAAAATTATCTCAACCCAGAATAGCCAATGTAATTCTGAAAAATAACCAAGCTAAAGGGCTGACACCACCTGACTTCCAGACTTACTATGAAGCTATACAGTAACGAGAGAGGGTAGTATCAGTGATAGACAAAGGCCCACAGAAGAGCAAACAGAGCCCAGAAATAGACTGACAGAAATAAAATCAACTGGTCCTTGACAAGAAAAAAAAAGGAAAAGGCAATTGAACAGAGAAAGGGTAATCTTTTCAACAAATGGTGTTAGAACAACTGAACACTCAAGTAGGGAAAAAATAAATTTAGGCACAGATCTTGCACAAAAATTAACTCAAAATGGATCACAGACTTAAATGTAAAATGCAAAACTATAAAGATTCCAGAAGATAACATAGGAGAAATTATAGGTGACTGGATTTAGTGACGATTTTTACTTTATTTTATTTTATTTTTAGAAAGAGAGAGACAAGAGAGAAAGAGAGAGCGACAGGAAGGTAGAGAGAAGGGGGAAAGAAGAAGGATGTAGGGGGGAGGAAGAGAGGGGAGGAGAGAGATGAGAAACATCAACTCATAGTTGCTTCACGTTGGTTATTTTTATTGATTGCTGTTCATATGTGCCTTGACCAGAGTAGCTCAAGTTGAGCCAGTGACACCTTGTTCAAGCCCAGGACCTTCGGGCTTCAAGCCAGCAACCTTTAGGCTCAAATCAGTGACCTTGGGATCATGTTGATGATCCTACACTCTGGCAAGCCCACACTCAAGTCAACTAAACCGGTGGTCCCCAACCCCCGGGCCACGGACCAGTACCGGTCTGTGGGCCATTTGGTACCAGTCCGCAGAGAAAGAATAAATAACTTACATTATTTGTTCTATTTATATTTAAGTCTGAACGATGTTTTATTTTTTAAAAATGACCAGATTCCCTCTGTTACATCCATCTAAGACTCACTCTTGATGCTTGACTCGGTCACGTGATACATTTATCCGTCCCACCCTAAAGGCCGGTTCGTGAAAATATTTTCTGACATTAAACTGATCCGTGGCTCAAAAAAGGTTGGGGACCACTGGACTAGACCACACTCTAGCCGACTAGACCACACTCTAGCCAGCGACCTCAAGGTTTCAAACCAGGGCCCTGAGAGTCCTAGGACAACACTCAATACACTGTGCCACCACCAGTCAGGCACTGATAACTTCATAAATACACCACCAGTTACACAATCCATGTAAGAGTAAAGTGATAAATTGGAATTTATTAAAATTAAAAACTTCTGCTCTGCAAAAGACATCTTAAGAGATCTAAAAAGCAAGCCACAGACTGAAAGAAAATATTTGCAAAACACATATTTGTGAAAAGAATATTATCCAAAATACTATTATTCAAAAATTCCACAATAAGAAAATAACCCAATTAAAAGTGAACAAAAGGGCCTGACCTGTGGTGGGGCAGTGGATAAAGTGTCGACCTGGAACACTGAGGTCACCGATTCAAAACCCTGGGCTTGCCTGGTCAAGACACATATGGGAGTTAATGCTTCCTGCTCCTCTCTCTCTCTCCCCCCCCCTCTCTCCTCTCTAAAATGAATATATCTTTAAAAATTAAAAAAAAAAATAGTCTATTAAAAAACTGAGATGTTCCTTTTTAAAAAAAAGTGGACAAAAGATTTGAATGGGGGCATATGGGAACTTCCTTAACTTCCTGCCCAACTTTTCTATAAACCCAAAACTGATCTAAAAGTCGATTTAATAAAAAAAAACAAAAACCTTATTTCTGGGCCCTGGCCGGTTGGCTCAATGGTAGAGTGTCAGCCTGGCGTGTGACATCCCGGTTCGATTCCCAGTTAAGGCACAGAGGAGAAACAACATCTGATTCTCCACCCTCCCCCTTCCTCATTCTCATTCTCTCTCTTACTTCCCTTCCTGCAGCCATGGCTTGATTGGTTCAAGCACATCGGCCCTAGGCACTGAGGGTCCCTCAGGCACTAAAAATAGCTCAGTTGTAAGCACAGTCCCAGATGAACAGATCATCAGCCCTAGACAGGGAATTTCCAGGTGGATCTCAGTCAGGGCACATATGGGAGTTTGTCTATCTTCCTTCCTCTCACTTAGAAAAGAAGAAAAAAAAATATTTCTGTTTTTAAAAAGCTTACTTATACTCCCATTACTTTATCATCCATATCCAGCCCATTTCCAATATGGAGTTAAAAATGACACATATAAAAAGGATAGTAAAAGTAAAAATAAAATATCAAAATCATGTGTAAGGAAAGCAATATAACTATACCAAAATTTTAAGGTAAGGAGTTACTTTTCAGTATTTCTTCCCTGATCTCCCTCTGAGAAACCTCATTGCAGTTGGCCTCTGTAATATGCAGGTTCCCTATCTGAGGGAAAAAGTGTTACACTGTTGCTGATGTGTGTTACATAGTCAGGCCTAGGATGGTTTCATCTGTACTAAATATGTACAGACTTTATTGTCATTATTCCCTAAATGATATAGATAACAACCCTTCCATGGATTTACACTGTGTTGGGTATTGTAAGTAATCCAGGGATGATATAAAGCAGTGTTTTTCAACTGCCAGACTGCAGACTAGTCCACCAGAAATTTCATGCTGGTCCACAAAAGAGTTAACCACCCTGATGTTGTATGAAGATTATAGATCCATTGATCTTGGTCAAATTTGCTTATGCTCAGGGTGATTTCTGCTTTAGTGATACCCAAAATAATTCTATGTTTCACCAGCCCCCAAGTGTAAAAAGGTTGAAATCCACTGATTTCAAGTATACGGGGAGATATATATAGTTTATATGCGAATATTGTATCATTTTATATAAGACTTGAACACCCCTGGATTGTAATAGTCAAGGGGTTTCTGAAGCCAATCTCCAGGAGAAATCAAGGGAGGACTATGTATTATTGCTCCATGAACCTGCTGCTCCTCATAGCAACTGTTCCAATTATAATTTCACAGGTACATGTATGATGACATCATCAATGTCTGCCCCACATAAGACCCCTTAAAAGCAGATCAAGTGGTTTGGTGATACAACAGTAACCAGCAAACCATAAATTTGGTAAGGAAGCTGAGGGACAAAGACATTAAATAACAAAAGGTCCCCCCTTAAAAATGGCATTGCCAGCCTGACCTGTGGTGGCGCAGTGGATAAAGTATCAACCTAGAATGCTGAGGTTGCCGGTTCGAAACCCTGGACTTGCCTGGTCAAGGCATATATGAGAGTTGATGCTTCCTCTTCTTCCCCACTTTTCTCTCTCTCCTATCTCTAAAATGAATAAACTAAAAGAAAGAAAGGGAGGGAGGGAAGGAGAGAGGAAAGAGGGAGGGAGGGAGGGAGGGAGGGAGGGAGGGAGGGAGGGAGGGAGGAAAGAAGGAAGGAAGGAAGGAAGGAAGGAAGGAAGGAAGGAAGGAAGGAAGGAAGGAAGGAAGGAAGGGAGGGAGGGAGGGAGGGAGGGAGGGAGGGAAGGAGGGAAAGAGGGAGGGAGGGAGGGAGGGAAGGAGGGAAGGAGGGAAGGAGGGAAGGAGGGAAGGAGGGAAGGAGGGAAGGAGGGAAGGAGGGAAGGAGGGAAGGAAGGAGAGAGAGAAAGAGAGAGAGAGAGAGAGAAAGAAAGAAAGGTAGAAAGAAAGAAAGGTAGAAAGAAAGAAAGAAAGAAAGAAAGAAAGAAAGAAAGAAAGAAAGAAAGAAAGAAAGAAAGAAAGAAGATAAACCTTTTTTAAAAAATGGCATAGCCAGGATTTCAACACCTGGTCTGTTTGACTCCAAGGCCTCGTGCATTTGGTGGTACACCATAAAGTATGACATAACTTCTGTACTATTTTATCTTCACGTTGTCAAAGGTAGTGATTCAATAAATATAATTTAATGGTTAAGCTGGAAATCAGCCTAACTTAATAAAAAAGATCATAATCAAGAAAGATCATAATTGTTCATTTTAAACCTTGTGGACAAACTAATAAAAGCCTAAATGTGAGATGCCTCCTTTTATTCCACACATCTGCCCAGAGCTGGGTGCCCTGGTCCACTATGATAGAACATAACTGCCGTGTTCAATATAGTCCAGATCTGCACAGTAACCAGGGTTTGCAAAGCTGAACTAGAATTTCTCCCACTAGCTTTTCTTACACCCTTAAAATGTCACTCTTGGTCAAATTTGCTGCCTTTAAAAATGTACACAAAAAAATAACCAGCCAGGCACCTAAATTATTGAAGAATAAGTTAGGTGTTAGAAAAGGAAAGTTATACATATATATATAAATGTCTCTTCTGGATGATATATCCACAGTCTTAGAGCTACCAGAATAACTTTCCTTTTAACATAACTCTGACCATAAAATTATCAGGAGATAACAACATTCCTGTTAGATAATAGAGTCTCTTCAAAAGGGAGTGGAATGGTAAACATTACCTTAAATACTGAGTATTACTTTAGAAGTTCCTAAGTTCTTTTACATGGGGCCCCCAATTTAGGAAAAGGCTAATCCTCCCACTGGTATGTGACTAAAATTGTCTGCAAAGAGCAGTTGTCCAAATGATATTCTGGCTGTGTCTGTAATGTAATAGTTAAAGAATGTGGTGTCATTTAAGGAGACACTATAATTTCCTGGATTGAATATAGAGTATCAAAATGTTTATAAAACATTAAACTGCAAAAATTATTATTTGTAACAATTATAAATATATTAAAAAATCATCAAATAAGGGCGAAAACCCTAGGTTAAAATATCTATGTGTATGTTTTGTTTTTAACTACTTAAGGGAAAAATGCTGAGAATGCATTTTCCCATACAAAAAAAGTAGATATCTGTATACTCTTTGCCATGAACACAAACTACACACACATAAGAGCGAAATTAGTCACAGCTACAGGGCAAAACATTAGGACACATGAACTGCTTTCGAGTTTTGGGATCATAGGTCCCTTCAAGAATCTAATGAAACCTGTGTGATTTCTTCCAAATGCAAATGTATACAAATTTTCCTCTACAAATCAAGAGACTGCCTGATCTTCAACTTCAAATTAAAAACTTCAAACGTGGAAGAAAATCCATCTACAAGGTTGCAAAGGATCTCTAGACCTGTGCCCTAGCCTGGAAGACGCTGGGACAGTGACTTCCAGTGTTAATACTCCAGTGAGAAATCCTACTTCATCTAACCAGGAAAAAGAATCAGACAAATCCAAAGTGAAGGTCAGTCTTCAAAATACCCAACCTGTATTCCTTAAAACTATCAAGGTCATCGAAAACAAGCAAGTCTATGAAAATGTTATAGACCAAAGGAGACTAAAAAGATGGGATAGTTAAGTGTAATATGGTGTCAGCTGAGATGCTGGAACAGAAATGGGTGTTTTTAGTAACAACTAATGAAATCCAAAGCAGATATGACGTTTAATTAAAGGTAACGTACCAGTGTTGGCCCAACAGTTGGGAAAAATGAATGTAATCATGTAACACTAAAGGAAACCAGGAACAGGGTATTTAGAAACTACCCGTACTATTGTTTGCAACTCTCCTGAAAAATTCAAAACTATTCTAAAAGGAAAAGTTCATTTAAATTTTTTAAAAACTTCAAAAGGATTACATATTTCAAAGAATCTTCTGAATAAAAAATAAGATACTAGACAAGCTTTATACTAAAAACTTGTATAGAAACACAAATGCTCTGCCTAAAGTATTCCTTTTTACTTTTAATATTTTAAAAGTTGTTGCTCACCAAAGTCCTTTACCACATCTACAGATTTTATTTTCAACAGCATCACAAAAACAAACTGTCCATTTGAAAACCATATTCAAAGCAAGAGTGGAACGGAAGGTCTTCTACATACCAGGGAGAAAGTAAGTTTTGAGGAGACAGACGTAGGACAGTTTCATTAAAAATTTTAACATTTGCCTGACCTGTGGTGGCACAGTGGATAAAGTGTCAACCTGGGAATGCTGAGGTTGCCAGTTCAAAACCCTGGGCTTGCCTGGTCAAGGCACATATGGGAGTTGATGCTTTCTGCTCCTCCCCTTTACTCTCTCTCTCTCTCTCTTGCTCTCTCTCTAAAAAACTAAATAAAGTTTAAAAAAAAAATTAAAAATAAAAAAGATGTTTTAAAAAAATTTTTAACATTTATCGTAGTGAAATACAAATGCAAATGCAGTTTCATTATACTTTACAAATTAATTTACAAGAAACCGAGAAAGAATGCTGCTCGTCTTTATGCAAAGGTGAAAGTGCTTATTCTTTACTACTGATTGGTTAGTGGGCAGTGGCTCCTGATACGTAAATTAAACCTGGTTCCTCTACACAAATAATAAGTGGTGTGTGATTAAACTCAGAAATAGAAGACATAAAAAAGTACAAGACACTTATGTCTTAAGTCAATCCAACAAATAGGAAACCCTGTTTCCTGCACAGGATCTGAACCGATTGAGAAAGGAGATAAAAATAGATGAGAGATGAGTTAAGGAAAGTAATTCAAACACATGAATAAGAGGAAATAAGAAGGCAAACAGAAAACCGAAATGTCACCTTTACTTCCAAGTAATCCTGAACTGGAGAACATTACTACAGACAAGAAGGTGTTTTCCAAATACTGAACCCCATGATTAAACAGACTTACCCTCCCAGCCACAGGCAGCCTCTCCTGTGAAACTTAGAGCACGGTGGAACAGGCTAAGCTATGGGGGAAAAAAGTGGTGAGCCACATATGGTAAGCCCCAATTCTTCAGAATTTAATAATCTTGTCTAACCTTGCTCCACTGTTTGATTTCCTCATCAGTCCTTAACGAATGCCAAAGACCTGTGGGATGACTTCCGTGTGCTTATCACCAAGACCTGCAGGTCCTCCTGCACTTCTCTCCTATAGACCAATGTGCCTAGCATCCCAGTCTTAGGACAGCTTTAACCCAAGACGTACCTAAGATTAGCCACACGTCCCATGTCCTGACACCAAGGGTCCGTCAGTGATGGGAAAGAACATCGGTCATCACCTGAACGTGCACCACGTGCTGCCTCTTCTCACTCACGACCCCGGGGATCAGACAGCACTTCCCATAGCCTCAAACGGCCGAGAAAACCGGTTCAGGGAGACTTCGTACAGATCACAGTATTTTCAGGAGAAAATAGCCTATATTCTCAATTCACAGGGCAGACAGAATTCTGACAATTAGGAATCTTCTGCTTCTTCTGACTAGTCTGCTACAATGGGATATTAGTTCCCTGAGAAAGCGGAAGCTAAGTCGATCACAAGGGGAAGTACAATTTCCTTGAAAGTATGATTTGCAGTACAGTGGGGGGAAAAACTACCAAATTATAAGTTCTTATTTATTGAAAAATAAAAAGTTTTAAGTGATAAACAGCTATTACAGACTCTGAATTAAGATAATAACAATAACATTCATTGCAGTATTGGGTAACCATGTGTCAGGCACTGATCCAAGAAATCCACATGCAATAACCCATTTCATCTCACAATGACCCAGTGAAGTAGATATACTTATCCTTTCCACTGTGTAAAGGAGAGACCTGAGGCATAAGGATAGCCAACTATCAGAGCACAGGATGGCGGAATGGGCTCTGCATCTGAGCATGTAATAGTGAAACTTGCCTAAGGTAAATGAGCCTAGAATGAACAGTACTCTAGTCAGAAAAATTATGTCTATTAACATCTGCTTTTATGGCATCTGAGTAAATTGATACTGAGAGAAAGTTACTAAACAAGGCCACTAAAACTGAGAGTTGACTTGGAAATGCAGGATCTCTAAAACAAACTAGACTAAATGGTTTGCTTTCCTAGACACTGTACAAAATGTTACAAAATAGCGTTTATGACCTGAAGTACTTCATTACCTAAGACTGACTGCAATTCTCACCAGGGTAAGAATATGAAACATTGTAACATATACCACAATAAACACATGTAGATTTTCATCACTGCAGAATTAAAATGGAAGCTTATAGAGAAGCATACTGATAACCCATGAATATTTGTTGACCATCATCTTTGGGAATTATTAATGACCAAATAAATGTCATACTGCATTAAAGAAAGAAACAACTATTAAAATATTCTAACATCATATCATTTAATAGCTTTCTGTAAAAGTGACTACTGTAATGTTAATTTGATCAAATAAATATTAGAAAACACAACTTTCATAAAATAAACACTTTTAAAAATCATACTCTGAAAAACATTTTAATTATGACAGTTATAAAGAACAATGCTCTGTTAAGGTTTTCCCTACCAAATATTTCGGGGAGCAAGCTTATGAAACAATTGTACAAGCCATACGTCTATTATACTTAATTGTATAAAATATAGCTTCTGAAAAAAGACTAGGATAAAATTGCACAATCAAGAATAACTCTTCTGTTATAATGGCGACAATGCAATATGTGGAGTTAAGAAACTTGAGTTCTGTCATTTATATGTGGAACCTACATTTTTTTTGAGCATTAACAGTCAAGGTATTTTGCAATGTCAAGATATATTTCTGCAACACCCTACTCGAATGAAATAATGGATGTACCGTAATCTATTTAACCAATTAAGCAATACTGACCAGTAATATTTGCTTCCAACTTTTCATTATTATTATAAATGATGCTGTAATCCAGTGATTTTCAACCTTTTTTTTCATGGCACAAACACACACTAATTACTAAGGTCAGTGCCCCTGACTAAATACGACCATTTTCATTTCATGGCACAAATAAATTAGTTACTAAAGAAGAAGAGGTCAGGGCCCCTTTTTCTTTAGTAATTAGTTTATGAGTGCGTGAGAAACAAAGGTTGAAAATCACTGCTGTAATCAATAAACACCTTTGTTAAATCTTTGTGCATACTGATCTTTCTCTTGTAATAAATTCTTAAAAATGAAATTGCAGAGTCAACATGAATGTATACATTGTCCTGCAAAAATAGTTATTTTCAGTCTTAGCAGAAATATTGTTTGAAATAGCACAATATAAAATACATACGTCCATACTAATTTTTAAACATTTGTACTCTATTACTACACACACACATACATCTCTGTTATACATACAGAATCTTTTAAAATGCTGTGCTTATTTTTATCATCTAAACTATTTTTAAGTATACAGTTCATTGGTGTTGAGTACATTCTCATGTGCAAACAATCTCTATAACATTTTTATCTTGCAAAACTGAATCTCTGTACCCATTAAACAACTCCTCCTCCATTCCTGCCCCCATACTCCTACCCTGGTAACCGCCATTATACTTTCTGTTCTATAAATTTGACTACTCTAGCTATTACATATAAGTGGAATCAAACAGTATTTATTTGTTTATGAACTGGCCTATTTCACTTTTATGATTTCTTCACTTAGCATAAGGTCTTCAAAATAGCATGTGTCAGAGTTTCCTTCCTTTTAAGGCTCAGTAATAGTCCAGCATATATAGACCACATTTTCTTTATCCATTCATCCATCAATGGACATGTGGGTTGATTCCACCTCTTAGCTATTGTGAATAACGTTACTAAGTAGAATATTATGCTTACTTACAAATATTCATAAATACAGTATAACCCTGTTAAGAGTCCTTGGCACAAAGAACTGATTATTTTACTAAAGAGAGAGGATAATTCCACTCTCTATGGTTTACAACTTTACCCTAATGACTAGGCCAGAGCTTGGCATTTATGAGCACATCAACACATTTTACAAAGAAATCACACACAGGACAAGAAAAATTCATCAACATTATCTCTGCCGGTAGGCAGAGATGGGAAGGTTCCCCCTTTTACCTCTCAGACCCGGAAACTCCCTTCTTGATAATGCTATCCCCCACACAGGGCCACGAGTGGAGGCAGGAACTCTTCCTCGCCTGACCTCAGGAGGCTCCAGCCTCCACCCCATGAAGGCCAGCAGTCCACCCCAGCTCCGATACCCTCATCTCTCTTCACACACAGGCTGCACCGGGTGTTCAGGCAACGTTTCCTGGAGACTGTCCTTCTGTTACTCTTCCTGAGCATGTCTGCACTTACTAACATCAAGGACTTTTCCATTATTTCTTTCTCCAGCTGTGGGATTTCTTGCCACAAAGTAGTTAGAAGAAAAGGGGAAAAAAGGGTTTTTTGTCTAATCTTCTATGATTTCTCACTTATAGTTACTGTCTACGATGATAAATGGGGAGTTTTATGATGTTCCTTTTACAATAGAGAAAACCAAGGCTCAGAGTGCATTGGTAATGTACACAACGTCACAGAGTTTGAACAAGTGAAATCAAATTTGGAACTTAAGTTTGTAAGATTTAAAGCTTATGTTCTCTTCATAAGTTTATGCTGGTTTTTACAAATGCCCTTAATTTTTGGTTACCTACAGCAGATAAAAACCACTTTTCTTTCCTGAACATCAAGTTTACACACTTTGGGCACTTACTTCCTCTTCTCATTCAGAAATCTAGAGAGAAGACACACCTTTTTCCTCCTTGGGGGCTCCAAGAATACGTCATCAAAAACTAAAAAATCTGCCCTGTGCATTGATTTTCATTTGTTCAGGAAGATAATATAGTTTGCTAGTTGGCAAGCTAGAAACTAAACTCATTTTTTTCTACCTTATTTTCTAAATTACTCACGAGCTTAAAATGTACCATTAACCACACTTCTGTAAGGGAGAATGTAAAAGTATACTAAGAAAAATAAAAACCAGTTTGTCCTAGTCCATGAAATCTACAAGTGCCCTATGACTACAGTGATCAAACGAAAGAGAGCAGCCAGATTCCTGCAACACAAAGGAACCCGCATTGCCCTGCCTGTGGCCAATGGTCCCGAAGATCCTGTGATCAGGAGCTACCCAGCAAGAATGTTACCTATTAGAAGGTTAAAAAAAAATCAACTGAGTAAATTTCTCTATACTTGAGAAAACTGAAAGTGAGAAATGAGAAGCATAGGTACTTGGAATTGGGGGGCGGGGGGAGCAGGTAGAAACAGCTAATGCCAGAACTGCCTCAGATCCAGGCCACCGTGCATCCTTACCTAAATCCTTTATTCTTTAACCTTTTCCATACCTTGAATGAATCTCTGTAACTTGAAATCAAATAAGGCTGGTAAGAATGAGTGTAGCACCTGAGAAATTATTTCATGTATATACTGTAGGAGAGAATTAGATAAATGTGTTAATACTTGTGAAGAATCAGAGCAGACAGAGTGTGAGAAGGCAAAGAAAAACTCCATAGTATCAGATTTAAATAGAGAATGTCAGGAATAAACTTAGGATTTAAAACATAGATATCTATTTCCTGGCTATTTCAATTAAAAGGGCCCAGAAGCAGTGATAACCGGGTAGCAATACGCACATCTAGGCCCAGATCTTGACTTCTGAACACAAACCCCCACTGAAATAAACTAGGACTCCTTAGAGAAATAACTGGTTCCAGATCTGGGGATCTGGGGCAGGGAAAATACAAAGGGAGTTTGCAACACCTTGTTGGGCCAGAAGGCGAAGAAATGCTTCAAGATATTTAAGAACGTGGTAAAAAGACACGGATTCCAGCTTCAAGGGGCTCCCCTTTAGCCAAATTCGGGCCAATTTAAGCATCAAAAAGGAACAGCAATGATAATGGATTCTAACACACTGAGTAACAGTGAGTGATCAGTGGTATTTTAAAAAAGAGATGGGGCAGGGGAGGATGGTGAAAGTTCTACTCAGAAGAATTCCAGCTAATACAGGAGAAAACAATGATTGTTATCTTATCAAGTAAATAAGTGAATACAGGAAAGGTCAAGCGATACTCATCACTAGGTAAAAGGCTATTGGGGAACAGGATATGCACAAATTACTCACAGATTGTGCATTAAGTATGAGAAAAAGTACCAAAAAAGGTGCTTTTACAAAGAAGAGATCTAGCAGATACCACCTTAATTAAGTGATCAGATTTAACAGCTTCATTAATAGGATACAAAGACATGTGTCTCCTGATATGATAACAGGAAACACACACCATCACCTCAGTAACTTTCTGCCAAAAAAAAAAAGTTTAGCCTAAATCCAATCATGAAGAGATAATAAGAAAGATCCAGATTGTGAAACATACTATAAGACAACTGGTAAGGAGGGACCCTTTCTAGAATAAATAAGACTAAAGATACACACCAACCAAATGCAGCTCATTATCTTGACTTGGATCTTGGAGTCCTGGGAGATGCTGGAGAGCCAGGGGCTAAAGAGGTTGGGGCAAATCGGGGAAGAACACACATTATATATTGGATGGTATTATAGAACTGGTTCTTAGGGATGCAAATGGTATCACGGTTGTGAAAGAGAATGTCTTTATTCTAAAGATATATGTATTTAATTATTTGGGGACAAAGTATCATGATGTGTAAACTTAATTTTTAATGGTTCGGTAAAAATTCTAAAAATATAGAGATAAAGCACAAAATGTTAACACTCAGTGATCCTAGGTGAAAGGTATACACAGTGTTCATTTAACTATTCTTCAACTTTCTACAGATTTTAAGGTTTTCAAACTAAAACAATGGAAGGAAAGCAAACTTCCCAGAGAATTCTAACAGCAAGAGGTAATGAGATAAACAATACCTTTTCTGAAAAGAAGAAAAATATTTTCAAAACAAAATGGTAGTTTCTGCTTAGTGTAGACATTAAAATTGGCTTTCTTATGGTCTAGCAAATATATCCTAATTCAGATTGACTCTCTAAATTTAAACAAATATGCAGTGAAGAATAAACACACTGTGCCTGAGAGATAAGTAATGACAGGCAACTTATCAAAAAAATAGTATTTTTGCCTGGCCAGGTGGTGGCACAGTGAATAGAGCATTGACCAGGGATGCAGAGGACCCAGGTTTTAAAACTTCAAGGTTGCCGGCATGAGTGCAGGCTCACCAGCATGAGTGTGGGATCATAGACATGACCCCATGGTCACTGGCTTGAGCCCAAAGGTCGCCGGCTTGAACCCAAGGTTGCTGGTTTAGGCAAGAGTTCACTGGCTCAGCTGGAGTCTCCCCCCGCCCCCGCCATCAAGGAACGTATTAGAAAGTAATCGATGAACAAATAAAGTGCAGTAACGAAGAACTGATGTTTCTCATCTCTCTCCCTTCCTGTCTGTCTCTGTCTGTGCCTCTCCCTCTCCCTCTTTCCTTCGCTTAAAAAAAATTTTTTTTAATAGTATTTTCATTAAAAGTCCCTTAATATGCTATGTTATCAAAATCCCTGGACAAAGAAACATCCTTAAAATGAAAGATTACATTAGAGATATTTTAAAAGAACAATAAATGACTAAAAATAAATTGTGATTTCTAAATTTTCTGTGTGATATTTTGGTTGAGGTACACATGATGCTGAGAATATAAAAGGTTTAATCCAAGCTCCTGGGTTGAACTAACATTGTTTTAAGGTTTCTAAACTAAAGATTTTATTTTCATACAGGCTGTTCCTGTATTGCAGCAGAAAAGTCTAAATAACTTTCCCAAATTTAACTTTTAGTCCAACTAATTGCAGCACGATCCACCACCAAAGAACAATGACCATGAGCTTTGCCGGGTCTCTACAGACATTATTTACACCAAGAAATCTGACTGAAATTCAGAGTTTATATGCAAAATGGAATTATTCTGGGAAAAACCCCCAAAACCTGAGGACTTGGCCATCTCTGTTTCACTTATCATAACCGCATTATGTAGTTGGTTCTGAATAAACAGAGCAGACGACACCCAGCCACCTCCTCTCTCTCCTGAAACACATCACACGGTGGGCAAAAGTAGGTTTACAACTGAAAGCACACAAAACATAAAGTTTATTTTGTGTTATTATTTATTAAGTATTGCATTATTTTCCATATGAACAACTGTGGACCTAATCCCCCCACCCACCCCCCATGTGTTAACGAATACAGGCTTTGTTCTTAGGACATGTTCTTACAAATAAGAAGAAAGGAAGGGAAGTTTTTTAAGAACATTTGAGGCTAGAATTAAAAGAACAGTGGTACCTGACCCACCAGACAGAGAGCGGGATCCTTGGCCAGCAGCGAGGCGAGCTGCGAGAAGCAACCTTGAAACCCCCCAAATCCCCCCAGAAGCTGACGGTTCAGGCAGCTCTAGATGTTGGGGTGGGGAGGGCCTTGAAACAGAAGGGCCAAGTCTAAGGAACGGATTTCCCTCCCACAAATGACTGCCTAGCCTAGGAAGGCTGGAGGTGTGTTCTCTGCGGACAGAGAAACAGAGACAGGCTCTCTAATCTGTGTAACAAGAGACACAGAAGAGAAAGGCCAGCAAGTGTGAATTTATCTGCTAAAACTGAACATCCTCCAACAATCTGCTGCCCACTCTGCAACCTGGCCTGGAGCTGAAAACAGAACTCCCTGAGGAAGCTGAAGAGTCCAAGAGAAACGACCTTCAGACAGTGGCAGCAAGGGATCCCCCTCCACCGTGGCCCAGCCAGACCGGCCCGCGGTGAAGCCTAACGATGACAAGGCCACCACACTGACACGGCTTCCACACCTGCTTTTACACGGGAGCAGCTGCCGAGCAGGACTTCTGAAGGAAGCCACAAAGAGGAGAAAAAAAAGACACTCAACAAATAATAGATTCTGAAAAAGTAATTTCAAAGAATCCAAGCTGGGAAGGGAAATAAAACTCAACAAAAACTTATTTATATCCTTAGAGGGTAGGCAAGGGAAACAGGAGGCTATGCCACCAAGTACGCGAAAAGGTGCACAACATCACTGATTATCGGGATCACGCTCAGCGAGCTATCACCTCACACCTGTTAGAATGGATACAAGAGAGAACATAGGTTGGCAGGGCTTGGAGAAAAGAGAACCCTGTGCACTGCTGAAGAAAATGTAAACTAGTATAGCTATTATGGGAAAAAGCAAGTATGAAAAAATTAGATTTTTTTACAATATAACTTAATATTTTAATTTAACTTTTCTATTAAAAAATGTTTTTAATTAAAAGGAAAACTACTATGTGATCTAGCAATCCCACTTCTGGCTATATATCCGAAGGAAATGAAATCAGTATCTTGAAGAGATATTTAGCCTCCCATATTCACTGTAGCATTATTCACAATAACTAAGACATGGAAACAACACAAGAGTCTGTGGATGGATGACTGGATGAAAACAATGTGGTGTATATTTATACAATGAAGCATTAGTCATGAGAAAGAAGGAAATCCTGCCATTTATGACAACACAGATGAAACCTTGAAGGCATTATGTTAAGTGAAATAAGTCAGACAGAGAAAGACAAATACTGTATGCTACCACCTATAGATAAAATCTATAAAAAGCCTAACTCATAGAAATAAAGAGGAGAGTGCTGGTTACCAGAAACTGGAGGGTGTGGGAAATAGATGTTGATCAAAAGGTGCAAACTTCCTGTTATAAGAGAAATGAGTTCTGAGGATCTAATGTACAACATGGTGATTATAGTTAAGAATTCTCTATTATATACTTGAAAGTTGCTAAGAGAATAGATCTTAAATATTTTCACCACACACAAAAAAATGTTAATTGTGTGGCCCTGGCGGGTTGGCTAAGTAGATAGAACACTGGTCCAGCGTGTGGACATCCTGGGTTCAGGGCTTCTCTTCCCCTCCCCCCCCTCCCCCTTTGCTCCCTCTTTCCCTCTCGCAGCCAGTAGCTCGGATTGATTCCAGCATCAGCCCAGGACCCAGGACGGGGATTGCTGGGTGGATCCCAGTCAGGGGGCATGAAGGGAGTCTGTCTTACTATCTCTTCTCACACAAAAAAAGTACTAGCTAGGGATGTTATGCATTACCTGAGGAATATAGTTAACATTGCTGTATGTTATATGGGAAAGTAGTTAAGAGGTAGATCTGAAGAGTTCTCATCACAAGGAGAAAACCATTTCCTCTTCTTTTTATCTCTATATGAATGATGGATGGTAAGTAAGCCTATTGTGGTAATCATTTCACAACATATGTCAATCAAACCATCATGGTCTACACCTTAAACTCATACAATGATATATGTCAATTATTTTTCTATAAAAACAAGCAAAAAATTAAGTACTTGTCTCTGGGTGCAAACAATGGTTGAGGGTGGTGGGGGTAAGTGGTAATAGAAGGAACTGCTAATGTTATAAGCTTTGTAGAACTATTCCACTCAAACTATGTACATAAACAATTTTGATAAAAATTAAAACTAAATTACAAACAAAGCATTCTATAAACAGGGTAAATCTTCATCTATCATCACAGGAATTAATAGAAAATGTCCATAGTTAGTATTCTTTAATGTTTATTTCACTGATTTTAGAGAGAGAGGAAAGGGGAGAGAGAGAGGGAGAGAGAGAAACAGGAACATCGATCTGTTCCTGTATGTGCCCTGAGCAGGGATCGAACTGGCAACCTCTGTGCCTCAGGAGGATGCTCTAACCCAACAAGCTATCCAGCCAGGGCTTAGAGTTAGTCTATTTTTAAAATAGCAATAGAAACATCTTATTTAGAGACATGGAAGTGACCACCAGAAAAACTAAAACATGATTCCAAACAACTTTAAGGGGCAGGGTAGAAATATGAGGGAAGTGAAACTACGGACTTTTCATCTGAAATCTCTCTGCAGTACCTGATTTTGTAGCCATATACACAAAGTATGATGTTTAAATAAAGGCTTTTATTTGATAATTTGCTTTACTTACTGACATGAACTTTTTAAAAGTTAACTCTGTTGCACAATTCTAGCTTACTTTTTAACTCATAATGTAGTATAGTAGTAGGTCCTCCAATGATGTTTCACTATAACATTGATGAGATGCTGCAGGAACTTAATTGTTGTTTACATTAATTAGCATATAGTAAAAATGGTTTAATTCAATGTCATTTATTTTAAAGTTGCAGAACCTAGCAACATTAAGTGAGGGCTTACCATACTCACTGTCTAATTATACAATCAGTCTTTTATCTATTACATTATTGATAGGCATTTTGAGTTGTTTCCAAAATTATCTACTTGCACATGTGTAAAATTTCATATATTCAGTTGTCTTCAAACCTTTTGTCTTGTGTTCCCTAAAGAATATTGATCTTCTTACACATTTTTTAAAAACTAAACCCCAAACTGTAGATTTTACTTAATTTCACATTTTTTTTCCAATAATGTCTTCTTTTTGTTCCAGAATTCCATCCAAAGTACAAAAGTGCTTTTACTTAGTTGTCATGTCTCCCCAGTCTCGGGGAAGGACTATTTTCCACTTATACTCAGGAAAACCCTGTTAAAGGAATACAGATTGTCAAAGTTGAGCAAATCATTTTAACCTCTCTAAACATCTGGTTCTTTTGCTGTAAAATGAGAAAATACTATTATGTAAGAACATCTAACAATAACTTGATATGAAAGGACCCTATAAATTTTGTTTTCCACTCTGGGCATGTGTACTTGCTTAATATGTATTATTCTTAAACTAGACAAGGATCAAAAATGTCTTTTCATAGAATGTCTAGAAGAGAATTTAAAATCCTCCTTTTTCTCCCCAAGAATATATAACTTCATCTTTATAATTAAATGGAGAAATCAAAGACTCTTGACATGTTTATGTAAAATTTGTGTATAATAAAATTTCTGAGAAATCATAATGATAAGTCCAAAGAAATAATAATGTATAAAACTTACTAAATGTTCTAATTTTACTAAATATATCACATAATAAATCTTAAGGGAGAAATTAAAGCTGATTGCTAATTTCTAATATCTTAATATCTACTTGTTAATTGTTTTTGCATTAATCTGTTTATTAAATAATCAGAAAACAGGTTTGAAAACAGTATTATAATAGCATAAATTATGAATTAAATGACATAATAAGTATAATTAAATTTGGAATATAATTCTATAAATAATTAGAATTACATTTTCTAACCTCCATGGGCAAAGAACAAAAAATGTCTTAACTTTAGAGATTCAATGACTCCTCATCTTTAAATTTTGGGGGAAAAGATTTAAGTCAGTCTTTTAACTTTGCTAACAAGAATAAACTCCTTAGCAAATATTCCTTTAAACAATGTACAGCATGAAAGATTTTTTAAAAATACTTTTGTTTGGTCTTTAATACCACTAGTTTTTTGTTTTTGTTTTTCTGAAGCTGGAAATGAGAGACAGTCAGACAGACTCCCGCATGCGCCAGACCCGGATCCACCCCGCACGCCCACCAGGGGGCGACGCTCTGCCCACCAGGGGGCAATGCTCTGCCCCTCCGGGGCGTCACTCTGTTGCGACCAGAGCCACTCTAGTGCCTGGGGCAGAGGCCAAGGAGCCATCCCCAGCGCCTGGGCCATCTTTGCTCCAATGGAGCCTCGGCTGTGGGAGAGGAAGAGAGAGACAGAGAGGAAGGAGAGGGGGAGGGGTGGAGAAGCAGATGGGCGCTTCTCCTGTGTGCCCTGGCCGGGAATCGAACCCAGGACTTCTGCACGCCAGGCCGACGCTCTACCACTGAGCCAACTGGCCAGGGCACCACTAGTTTTTTTTGTTGTTGTTATTGTTTTTTAAATTTATTTATTAAATTTAATGCAGTGACATTGATAAATCAGGGTACATATGTTGAAAGAAAACATCTCTAGATTATTTTGACATTTGATTGTGCTGTGTACCCCTCCCCCAAAGTTAAATTGTCTTCTGTCACCTTCTATCTGGTTTTCTTGTGCCCCTCCCCTCCCCCAACCCCTCTCTCCTTCTTCGCCCCCTCCCCCCTCCCAATACCACTAGTTTTTATTGTTTTTTGTTTGTTTTTTTACAAACTCAGAACATCCTAGTAACATTCAACAACTGAGAATTGGCTCAAATATTGACCCTTTACTGCAGCTAGATTCTACCAGGGTCTCACGACAAAGACATCTTTTAATACAAACATGAGCTCATGGGAACATACTAATTGATCTCATATAGCACATTGCCCTACTTTTTAATGGCAGGACCTTTCCCTTGCTCTACACACATAACACCCATTGATATCCAAGAAGCCTGATGCAGGGAAGGAGCACCATGTGGCCTCGTTAGGGGAAAAATTTATGTCTGCTTTTGAATGTTGTTTGCCACCTGGCTCCCAGCCAATCCCGTATAAACACCACCATTCATGAAGTGTTAAGATAATTCCTTGTCTTCTGTGAATTCCAGACTTTTGAAAAGGTCAAAATCCAACTTGAAAAGGAGAAAATCATTAGACTTAAGAAGGCCCAGGACGTAGAAAGAATATCACACAGTGTAGTGCAATGCTGACAAATGATCCAAAACACTCCACTGCAGCTGACATGAAAGTCTACACAATAGTAACCGCCACTCGGGGGTGTTTATTATGTGCTGAGCACGAAGCTAAGTGCTCTCCATATATCATTCCATTTCAATCTCACAAACATTCTGGAGTTGGGTTTTATTCATATTTTGTAGGTGAGGAAAGTAAAACTTGAGAGGTAAAATGGAAGAGCCAAGATGATAAAATTCTTGTGCTCTTAAAATACTAGAGTGTATCTATCATTAACTCTAGAACATGAGCGATGACATTAACTAAATATTTGGAAATTGCCTACACCTTTGGAAATCACTTTTAAATTTTATGCTACAATCTTATTTGCTACTTTGTTTTTCAGGGCAGGTTTTTTTCCCCCCTCAATCTCTATAGTAATGACACTACTGCTTACATACACCTTCAGTCTCTTAAGGATTCAGAAGACTGCAAAATAATAATAAATATGTATAGCATAGTCTCAGACTGAACAGACTGAGGGCAAGCATCTTCCATTAAAATCACCACTGCCATTTTCTTTTGATATAATTATCAAACCTCCAGCAACCATTTTCCTGATGGCCAGAGACAGAATTCCCTTTCAATGAGAAAACTATGAGAAAATGTGTTCTATCTCCCACAGCCCTTAATATAAAGCTTTGAAGCAGACCAAACTGTCCAGCTGGTCAACACCCATCCTAACAGAGCAAGAGCTCAAACACTATTTAACACTGTGGTGACCCAGCCCTTTAGAACTTTCCAAGATGTCCTAGTCTGCTTGTTAAAGCTTTCAGACAGCCCCTAGGATAGGCCTGACCTGTGGTGGCGCAGTGAATAAAGCATCGACCTGGAACGCTGAGGTCGCAGGTTCAAAACCCTGGGCTTGCCTGGTCAAGGCACATATGGGAGTTGATGCTTCCTGCTCCTCCCTCCCCCTTCTCTCTCTCTCTCTCTCTCCCCCCCCCTCTTTAAAAATTAATTTAAAAATAAATAAATAAATAAAAATAAAAGCTTTCAGACAGCCCCTAGGACAGGGGTCCCCAAACTATGGCCCGCGGGCTGCATGCGGCCCCCTGAGGCCATTTATCCGGCCCCATCACACTTCCAGAAGGGGCACCTCTTTCATTGGTGGTCAGTGAGAGGAGCACATTGACCATCTCATTAGCCAGAAGCAGGCCTCTAGTTCCCATTGAAATACTGGTCAGTTTGTTGATTTAAATTTACTTGTTCTTTATTTTAAATATTGTATTTGTTCCCGTTTTGTTTTCTTACTTTAAAATAAGATATGTGCAGTGTGCATAGGGATTTGTTCATAGTTTTTTTAATAGTCCGGCCCTCCAACGGTCTGAGGGACAGTGAACTGGCCCCCTGTGTAAAAAGTTTGGGGACCCCTGCCCTAGGAGGCAGTGCCTAAGGAACTTCCGTGGCTCACGGGAAATCTGGACAGCACCGATACAATTTCTTTGAAACGCACTCTCCTACACCAGAAGTCATGGTGCTGGAAACAAAGGCAGTTTTCCTGCCACACAAAGAACAGAAGTGGAGGGCCATGATCCCATTTCACTGAATCTCCTAAAGTCCTGAATCCCAAAAACACGACCAAATTCAGTCTTCGAAATTATGACAATCTAGCTGTTTTATCTACTGCATGAATCTGAACACATTAAATCATAGACTTCATTCATGCAATCCAGCTATCAAGATACAGGCTACACTATGTATCCATATTGAGTAATTAAGTAGCAAACATGCCAAGGGTTCTGACTACAGTTAGTTTTCACCCTAAAGGTTGAATGGATGGCAATCAGACAGACAGAGCATCCGTGACTCTGCAAGCTGAAGGATTTGGATAATTTCCAAGTTCTGAACACCAGGTTATTGCAGTTACTTTGAAATCCAGTTCTGGGAAAAGGTATCATTAAATAAGGTAAAAAATAAATGTTACAAAAAACACTTTAGGCCCTGGCCGGTTGGCTCAGTGGTAGAGCGTTGGCCTGGTGTGTAGAGGTCCCGGGTTTGATTCCCGGTCAGGGCACACAGGAGAAGCGCCCATCTGCTTCTCCACCCCTCCCCCTCTCCTTCCTCTCTGTCTCTCTCTTCCCCTCCCGCAACCGAGGCTCCATTGGAGCAAAGATGGCCTGGGCACTGAGAATGGCTCCTTGGCCTCTGCCCCAGGCGCTAGAGTGGCTCTGGACGTGGCAGAGCGACGCCCCGGAGGGGCAGAGCATCGCCCCCTGGTGGGCGTGCCGGGTGGATCCCAGTCAGGCGCATGCAGGAGTCTGTCTGACTGTCTCTCCCGGTTTCTAGCTTCAGAAAAATACAAAAAAAAAAAAAAACACTTTAAGGAAAGCTGAAGTTTTGTTAAGGTCCTCATGACACAGAACTAAATGTTTTGGCACCACTTAAATTTCTCATTGATAAACCAATTTAAATGGAAGAAAGGTGAACTATTACATTGCTTACTCCAAAAAAGATTCTCAAACTCCTGGGGATTTTAAATATATATCAGACATTTTTGACAATTACAGTTTGAAAAGATAAAATACAGATTTTCCCCAAACCCCACTGCAATAGTACATTTCTCATGGACCATATCACAAGGGACAATGTCCTCATAGCCACACTGAAGTAGATCCATGTAATATATTTTCACAGAGGAGATGAGCAGAAACTGTATTAAATCAAACTCTGATCCTCCATAGATCTTGTTAGAGCAAGCCTTTTAATCTGGTGAAAATGATTATCAGTAATCCCTTACAAATAAGAACACTTTTTCCCCATGACTGGCTGTTTCACTGTTCTACAAAAGTAGAACTAACAACTTTGGTAGTTCATTTTAACATGCGAAACCAAATTTGGGTTTCTACCTTAATGTGTTCTCCATTCCCTTTTAACTTGCCCTTTGTGGAATATTTTTTTCCCAGTAGTATTTTTTGTTGTTGACTTTTTTTTTTTTTAAGTGCCATGGTCCTGAATGGACATCTTGTCATCACATCTAAACAAATCTAAACAACAACTCCATCACATCTGGGGTTGTTGTAAAACTTGAAATAACTATCATTTCAAGCTGAAACTGCCTAACTGAGCTTGAATTCATTGTACAAAAATATAGAAATAATATTGATCCCTTTAAATGCTAAATTCTTTTTCATCAAATTTCCTTTTAGGGTACAAAATTTGGAGGGTTTTGATTACAGCGTGAGGCAAAAGTAGATTTACAGTTGTTCATATGGAAAATAATGCAGTAATTAATAAATAATGTCAGAATACAGTGTGTTTTGGGTATTCACAGCTGTAAACCTACTTTTGCCCCACTCTGTATGGCAACATAATTTCTGTCCTTTTAATTTTATATTTTAATTTTAGATCTTTAAATATAAATATATACTTATTCATAAGTGAATATTTATCCATTAAAATTACTCAAATTTTTTAAAGTGTTTAAAAGGAGTTTCACACAATTGAGAGGGTTCTGAAGCTTAGTTGATAAATCATTCAGAAATCACGTGTATCATGCAGTTTCTAAGGAAACTGAATCAACTGAGACAGGAGAACCAAGCCAGGCGCCAGGTGTCTTGATTTGCTCTGTGGCTGTTAGCAAATCAAATACCTTCCTTGTGACTCAGTTAGTTTATATAAAAACAAGGTAAAATACAGGATCTGTGGAAAATCAGACTCAGTATTTGAAGACAAAATTTCTATGTTATTTTAAAAAGTAAAACTGAACTTGATGTTGCCAAGTATTTCAAAATAACATCACCATGGACTCACAAGACTTTCTGAGCTACTATAGTAATACCAGGCTCATAAGTAAAAACAAGTACATTCACATTTTCTTTAAAAAAAAATCAAAACCTCAGTATTTTCTATGTAACCAGGATGATTAAAGAATAACACAACTGACTTAAGCCAAATGGATTTTAGCTAAATCGCTTTAGCTAAAAGATTTTTACTGACCAAAGTAATGAAGCGTAGGATGTCACTCAGCAAAATACAAGAACAAAATAGGCTGCTAACATTTACCGAGTATCTCCCATTTTCAGCACTCTTCTGAGAGTTTAACAATTTAATTCTCAAACTAGATGGGTGCTATTTTCCATTTTACCCCCATTCCAGAGAGAAGGAAACTGATGCACAAACAGGATACCCGTCCGGCCCACAGGTACATAGTTAGGAAGTGGCATACTTCGTTGGAGAACCAGCACTTAATAAAACATAACAATGTTTGACGACTCAGAAAAGAGTAGAATATTTAATGCCAAATACAGAATACTCTCTTTAAAGCTAAGTACGACTATACAAAAATGTAGACATCATGGTACAGAGGATAAAAATCCCTAATTTTCCCCCGATGACCTACTTCTGTTTCCCTGATGGTCCCTGAGCGGGAGAGTGACAACGGCAAACCTTCCGGGTCAGGGTAAGAATATAGGTTCTGATTTCCAAACAATGGACTTCCCAAATTCACGAGACTGGGTGGGAAGAACGTTACAACTACCAGCTGATTTAGATACTATCAAGTTATTTTCCATTACAATACTCACACCTTTAAGACTTTTTAAAAGAAAAAGAAAAATCCCATCTGGTTTTTTCCCTACTTTCCCATAAATGAGGCAAAATACACAAATACAGGTCTTGTGTAAACACTTAAAATATGACATCCTTAATAAACTGAAGTTATTGCACAATCTACAAAAGACTCAAGTAAAAACCTAGATGTCTGTAAGGCAGCCCTAAAACTCTGAAAGATAAACTCATTAAATGGACACATAATAGGAGAGTTCAACAGCACGCTTAGCACAGAAGGACACAGGACAGAATCTTCCAAGCAAAAGCGGAATGCGAGACTGGAAAACCAGAAAAGGACTGGACTGAATGCAAAGAGAGCTGTGGCCTGATCAACGGTATTAACACAATCCGAAGAAAGAGTATGTAATAGCCACAGCTGAAGAACAACAGTGTAGAAGAGAAAAGAGAAAAGAGAAGCCCAAAGAGCAAGAGTTTGGCAGTGTTCATTAGCCATGCTGACAGAAAGGGAGCCCTGAGCAGCTGCTGCAAGCCGGCTGGCCACTGGGCAAGAATAACTACATATTTGGCAGAGACGGCTGTACCAGGCTGTCACTGCTCGATGGGAAAGACAACAATGGTGGCAATGATGGCAACAACTAACTTTTATTGTGCACTCAACTTTTTGCCAGCCACAATGTAAGGCCCTTTACATACATTATTTCCTTTAACCCTTTCAAAAACCAATCCCTTTAGCTGAGGAAACTGAGGCTGACAGAAGATTAGTACCTTGCTAAGGTCACCTACACAGCAACCAGCAGAGCCAGGATCTGAACACAGATCCGAGCCCACAGTGTAGGCTCAAGTAATCATTAAAATAATATTACTATAAAGATCCCTGAGAGAAATTAAAGGAGATCTAAATAAATTCTGTGTTCACAGATTGGAAGATACAATCTTTTAACGTTCAATTTTAACCAACTGGTCTATAGATAGATTCAATACAATCAAAGGCACAGAAAACCTTTGGATAGAAATTAGTAAGCTGATCAAAAAATGTATATGGAAATAGAAAGGAATAGAAAAGTCAAAACAATATTGAAAAGAACAAAATCATAGCACTTGCACTACCTAATTTCAACACTTAAACCTATAATCTTCAAGATGGTGCAGTAGGGGCATAAATTCAGACGCATGGACCAATGGAACAGAGTAGGGTCCAGACAGACCCAGCCGCATAAAGTTAATATTAACAAAGGTGTCATGGAAATTAATGGGGAAAAGACAGTCTTTTCAATAAATGGTGCTGAAACCACTAGACATTCATACACAGCTACCATATGTACCTAGCACCACATACAAAAATTAATTCAAAATGGACCATAGTCTTAAATGTAAGAGACAAAATTATAAACCTTCTAAAAGAAAATATGGTTGAAAATCTTTATGACCTTAGGTTAGGCAAAGACTTCTTAAACGTGATATCAAAAGCAGGAACCACGGTGATAAACTGGACTTCAACAAAATAAAAGAGTTTTGCTCTTCCGCGGGCACCACGGCTTCTCCTGCAGCCTTTCTGACGGGAAGAACGCACTCGTCTCCCACCCAGCACAATCCGACCCCCTCGCAGCTGCATTCTTTCCACGGTGTGTTAATAAACGGACATTCTGGCTTATCAGTGTCCGGAGAGTTCACTGCCCTAGACTAGGTCAGTCTCCCAGAGCGAGACAGATGCATTCACAGGACTCTGCTGTACCCCTACCAAACTAAGAACCAGACGCGGGCTAGAGTGACATCAGCTTAGTTGATGATTTTCAGCCTTTTTCATCTCATGGCACACATAAACGAATTACTAAAATTCCATGGCGCACCAAAAAATAGATTACATTTTTGCCAATTTGACAAAAAAAAAAAAAAAAATTAGGTGGAATTCTGATTCACTCACACTGGACGGCTATTGTGTTGGCTGTTGTCATTTTTTCATTTGGCAATCTAAGGGGAGAGAGGTCAGGGCCCCTGACTGGATAGTCAGGTATTGTATGTATGCTTTAACAATTCTTGTAGCACACTGGTGTGCCTGCTCTAACGCACCAGTTGAAAACTGCTGATCTAAGTTAACACCCCACTGACTGCTAGACCACCCCCCCAAACTCTAGTAAAGTCTCTTTCCCTTTACCTCTTATTTTAACTATAATAAACGGGAGTTTGGAAAACCAAGACTCTGTTTAAGAAATAAACTGTCATTGCCCACACTGATTCTTTTTCCCAAAGGTACAAAAAGTCCACTGAGGTCTACTGGAGTAGTTAACATTTGCTACTTAGTGTTCCAGCAAGTCTGTGAACAAAAAGGGTAAAGAGAAATGAATGGTTTGAAAAGAAAACCAGTCATGAATTAATAAAATCTAATATGGTGAAGGAGGGAAAAAAAAACACCTTAAAATGCATGTTTTCTGTTAGTATAAAGGGAAAAAATGATCTACCATTACCTAATCTCTTGTGATCATTTCCTAAATTAAAATAATAGAATTATACTCAATTGAGTCTAACCAACATTTTTTAATAAGGAAAACTATGGGCATGACTATTTAGAATCAGCATTAAATAACATTCTATTTACTAACTGCTATTCAAATAAAACTGATGTCCCATGACCAGTAAGAAATATTCTACAATATATTTGCCTTAGTAAGCTTCCATTAAGAATTCAAAAAAAAACGAACCACTGTCATTTTTACAATTAGCAGATGAAGCCCAATCTAATAATATAAATAGAAATGGAACAACACTTTCTACCACCTGCTCGTAGTCTATTAGTGATAAGCATTTCAATAATTTCTAAATAATGGTTAGTGGCAAATCTGTGGCATGAGGCCTAGCGTGACAGCAGATGCTTGAGTGTGCGGTGTGGATCCCACGGTGCCGCTGAGCCTCCCTGATCCCCCTCCGCCCTCCGCGACTGCCTGCAACGGCAAGTCACTCAGCATCTGATGGCAAAAGGAACAGCTGGGAGGCAGGGCTGGATGAGGGCTACCTACACTACAGACTCACTCCTCCCAAACCTCCCCACCCTCTCTTAAAAGGCACTAATCCTCTCTGCCTCGTGACTTGCTTCTTTAGGCTCTCCTGTAAGTCCCCATGATACCACCCCGCCACAAATTCCTTCGGTCTCACCCCTCCAAGTCAGCCTCATCAGTCACAAGTATTCAAGGAATGGGGCTGGTCTGGGGGGCCTCAACTGGGCCTCCCTGCGTGAGGCCCAACTTCAGAACGGCTCCCAGCATCTTCTTCCCCTGGGGTGCCCGGGTGCTGGCTGATACGGGGTGCATCGTCCTTTCAGTACTACACAGGGTGGGGCAAGAGTAGGTTTACAGTTGTTCATATGGAAAATAATACAATCAATAATAACAGAAGAATAAACTGCGTTTTGTGTACTCACAACTGGACACCTACTTTCATCCCACTCTGTATTAAATAACCTTGTTTATAACCTGGGCAGGTGGGTAGTGGTGTAACTTAAATTTTAAAATATTGCCACCCTTATAATTTATTGTGTAGTAAAACATTAGAAACCCAACAAAATATGGTCTCCAATATACAATCCTTCATAACTTTACTTAAAAAGAAAACTGCATATCATTGAAATATAAATGGATTGTTGGTTGGTGTCAGCATGCGTTTAGTTTAGCCTTCTACCTTCCTCCCGGACAGCTGGTAAAATCACAGTACATGTTCCCACGGATGACTCACCGTGTGGCAACATACTGAATGCTTTGGTTATGTTTACCACCTTGAACCAAGACCAAAAAAGAAGCCCATAGATTTTTCAATCACAAGAGTGTGACTTTCAAAAAACTTTTCTGCTTCACCTTTACATAAAAAATTCCATGAGCCACTTAAATTGTGTAAACTTTTAGAATTTTAAATATGGCATTTGTATTTATCAACATGATTTCACTTTCCTGAATGTTTGTCTTCCAGTAGCACTTACTGTGTTAGGTTACAGAAAAGAAATGAGTGACAACTGTAGCTTCACTAAACAGCTAAACAGCACATGTGGGGTATAATGTTAATATCATACCTCAGTACAACATAACAGCCCCACCAGACACTGGGGCATTTCATTAGTAACAGACTGAGATTATAGTGTCAGTTATTGATAATATACTCAGCCTAAACATCCTAATTCTAAGGATTTTCTTGTTCAACCATGGGTAAAACTTTGTGTGTTAAATAATTGTTTTTCTATTTGGGGGCAAATAAGTTATAAAATTAGTATTATTTGGTTTTGCTCACTTTGATTGTTAAAGATGGTGCTGTCCATGTGAATGGCCGTCACCTAGCTGATAATAGTAATTACCTTCCTGCTTGGGAAGGGGCTTTGTTATGCTAATGTATGCTGGGGGAGTGACTGTCCCTCCAAAAGGTTTTAAAAGGAGGAGCTAGGAGGCCATTTTGAAGAGGAGGAGACCACATTGTTCCAGGGGAGAGAGGCCTCGTGGTTGGGAAGAGGAGGCAGTCAAGATGGCCGGGTGCTGAAGGAAAAGCCAGTTTGTGCAGAGAGAAGGGAGATGGGGAAACAGAGGGGATAAGACTGGTGGGAGCCTTTGATTCTAGGAAAACTCGCATGTGTCAGTAACTTTGTGAGCATTGAATGAGTGGGTGTTGGAGCCCAGTGTGTTTGTGTTTACTTGCTTGCTGAGTGAGAGCTAGGAATAAAGGTAATGACCCACCAGTTCTTGGCTCTGCAGTTTCATTACCGTCTGCCCGAATTAAATGCAAACCTGCAAAAGCCAGGCAACTGTGACAGCAGCCGCAGCTACTGGCCCTACATCTATCTATCTTTTAAGAACCTAAGCATCTGTAAACGCCCTTCTAAAATATGTGATCATTGCAAATAATGTTAAAGGAGGAAGGAACATTAAAAGTAACCTAATGAAACATACTTACCAGATACACTAAACTACCATCAGTCACACACACACACGTTTTGACCAAGGTCTCCGAGTAAGGAAACAGCATCAGGCTAACTCCAGGTTGATTCCTCCTACTACAGCGTGCTGTTGTTAAACAGAACAAGAGGCACCACTCCCTCACAGCCTGCCTCAAGCTAAAAAGCCTCAGGTTTACAAGGGATCCTGACCAGCAAGAAGCCCTGCCTCCCTCTGCACCTGCTGGGGTGACAGAGTAGAGCTGCGACCCTGGGGGAAAAACAGGATGAGGAGCTATTCCCAGTCCCAACCTGAGAGAGAAAGCAGGAAGCACGGGGCCCCTGGCGGGATAGAAGAAGGAAGCCAGAAGAGCCGCAGGTGACACCAGGGAGGAATCCAGAGACAAGCCAGCCCTTCTCCCAAAGCTACCAAAAGGAAATGAGCTAGCTGGGCTGAGGTGAAGGAAGGGTCACGCAGCCAGGTGTCTGGTTTTCTAAATGGAACTAAGGGATATACTCGTCTCATAAATACCACAGTGTGGGTAGCATCACAGCGCAAGGAAAGTTATGCCATCCAGAAAGCCAATTTAAAAAGACACTTAGAAACAAACTCATTTGTTAATTAGAAACTGACTGTTATTCTTTTAAAATTGGGGGAGGGGGAAATGTGATCTGCAAGCTGTTAATGAAACTGTGTCAACCACATTATGGGAAAGACCGTGACCTGTCAAAAGGTCTTCCGCATTTTCAGCAAGCCCGAATCTGATACATCAACATCAAGGCGGTGCTGAAAACAAGAGACTGCACTCTCTACTGAAAAACAATGTGATTAGGAATATAAATTCTTGGTAAGAAAACAACAAATATGCTTAATAATTTTGGTAATTAATATGCCTAACAAAAGTTTTCAGATATATCATGTGGGAGACATCTTTTAAACAGTTTACTTAACTTCAGGCTTTTCTTTTTAATGTTTGTTTGAAACAAAAATACAATAAATCGTTAAAAATAAATTCAAATGTTTTTTGACCTGTCTATAAAAAAAGTAGATCACAACAAATACTAAGTAAGATGAGAATTTATTAATGTCTAAAAATAAACTTTTTCTCAGACAAAGTCTAAAAGTAGAAGAAACTGTAAACCTGAAACAAACATATTCTACAAAAGAAAAAAATATCTAAGTACTGTAAGGGGCAAAATTTTTAAAGGGCAGAGCTAAACTAACATCTATTTGCCAATAATAATAATGACTTTTAAGCTTCCAAAACAATTGTGCTAAATAAAGTAGACTAATATTTTAAATATAGAACAGTATCAAAACCCTTCAAATTCTGCCATAAAATACTGAACTGAAAGAGTGTTGGACAAATGAGTTTGTAAAATTTGTGTTTTTTGAGTTTGCTCACTTTCATTGTTAAAAAATGGCGCTGGGCAGCCACGTATGTGCTTGCCCTCAGAGCAGGGCAGTTGATTGCAAACTGCGGATTGCATTCTGCTTGGGAGGGGCCATTGCTTTGCTAATGTTTGCTGGAGGAGAGGTCTTTGTGGGCACAGGCAGTTTTGCAGGGAGAGCAGAGAGAATTCAGAGTGCTGAAGAAGAAGGCAATTTGTGTAGATGTGGAGCCAGAGCTGAGGGGTTTGGGGAGCCCTACTGAGGCTTGTGGGGGCCTTTGATTCTAGGAGGAACTGGAGAAGATTCTCCTGGTTGTGGAACTGGAGAATGCATTAGGGCTTTGGGAAATCTGAATGAGAGGGAAACGGTCTTCCCTGTGTGTTTGCTCGTTGGCCAACGCGAGATTTTTTTTTTTTTTTTTTTTTTTTTTTTTTTTTTGTGACAGAGACAGAGAGAGTCAGAGAGAGGGACAGATAGGGACAAACACACAGGAAGGAAGAGAGATGAGAAGCATCAATTCTTTGTTGTGGCACCTTAGTTGTTCATTGATTGCTTTCTCATATGTGCCTTGACCGGGGGACTACAGCAGACCGAGTGACCCCTTTCTTGAGCCAGCGACCTTGGGTCCAAGCTGGTGAGCTTTGCTCAAACCAGATGAGCCCGTGCTCAAGCTGGCAACCTTGGGGTCTCGGAACCTGGGTCCTCAGCATCCCAGCCCAACACTCTATCCACTGCGCCACCACCTGGTCAGGCCAGTGCGAGATTTTAATAAAGGAGTGGCCCACCATTTTTGGCTCCGCTGTTTTTTGACCGTCTGCCTGAATCCAAAGAGAATCTGCATGGCCATGATGGCGGCGGCCTGTGGTCTCACAAACAGTCATAATGTTCCTGAATAGCTGCAAACCTCAGAATAACAGATACACAGTCCTTGATGCAACTTGACTCATTTTACTTAAGTTGTCCACCTATGAAGCAAATATATTTTACATTTAATTTTAATATATTTCATTTTTGTACTATTTAATATATATCATATTTACCCAAACTACAAATATTAAAAATATTCCATTCCTCATTTATCCCCCAACAATCTTTACTAAATTACCAATAAAATCAGTATCTTTCATTACATATTTTTAAAAATTATTGAACCTAGTCTGACAAGAAGGTGGCGTAGTGGATAGAGTCTCAGACTGGGATACAGAGAACTCAGGTTCAAAACCCAAGGTCACCAGCTTGAGCACAGGCTCATTCAGCTTGAGTATAGGCTCACCAGTTTGAGCATGGGGTCACTGGCTTGATCATGGGATCATCAACATGATCTCATGGTCGCTGGCTTGAACCCAAAGGTCGCTGGCTTGAAGCCCAAGGTTGTTGGCTTGAGCAAGGGGTCACTCGCTCTGCTGTAACCTCTGGGTCAAGGCACATATGGGCAAGCAATCAATGAACAACTAAGGTACCGCAACAAAGAGTTAATGCTTCTCATCCTCTCCCTTCCTGTCTGTCTGTCCCTGTCTGTCCCTCTCTCTACCTCTCTCCCAGTCTCCGTGGCAAAAAAATAAAATTAAAATAAATAATTATTTGAAAAATTAAAATAAATAATTATTTGAATCTAAACACGCTCTTTGTATCACTAATTCAAAATAAGTTGATTCCCAAAGAGAAAATAATTAAGAATATGACTGCAATAATTGTGATGGTACCAACATACAAACAAAATTACCCATTATTAATTATTATATTTATGATATAAACAGACAGGTTTATATAGTGAAGATGTGCTTCAACATGGCTTCATTGTTAAAGTACAAAATTTCTGTATGTGAAAATTGGGCAAAAAAAATGAGCTATTTTACCTTGTTAAATTTTATTTTTTTACTATAACACAAGGTATTTGGATATGAAATATGAGGCTATGTCTCAAGAAATAAAAAGCAAAAAACACTCTTTGATCAACACCCTTCTGCAAATGGGAGGACTGAGAGAATGACAGAATGCTTCTATTTGAGGATGCCACTGTATTAAAACTTAGCAGAGACCATCGCGGGGACAGAAATAGCACCTGCCGCTAGCAGTCCCTCGGAGCAGCATTTGGCCTCTTATTAAGTCTATGACAGACCAAAGGAGACTCTTAATTGAAGCATCTCTCTTCACCCTGCTCGCGTGCGGCGGTTTCCTCCAACAGCATTTGTCACAGCGATAGTTACAGCTGTGCTTCCAGAGAAAGAAAACCGAATTATAACCACACAACAAAATTATCAAAAGCAAGCCCCCCAAAATAGAAAACAAATTCTTTGCTCTTAAAACAACTGGCCCAATAAATTCAATTAAGAACATTTTTAATATCCAACCAATTCAAGAAAAGAAAAAAATCATCTTGCAGAATATGAGAGGGCTGCAATGTTGATTCTAGGGGTTTATTTTTTTGGTCAAGTCTCCTCATGACATCTAAGAAGCTTAATTGCTTAATCAAAATATTATTAAACAAAAATAGAGGCAAAGTATATGTTAAAGGGTTTTATCTATTGTTTTTTGTTTTTTTTTTTGTTTGTTTTTTTTGGTATTCTCACCATGTTCCAAAAATGATTTGAAGTTACCTAAAATTGACAGCAAGAGACAATTTAGAAGCGGGGCCGTGGTCCATGGTGGGGACGGAAGGCAGGCCGCAGAGCCACTCACTATCAACCTGTGTGACCCTGGATGACCTCGGGCAAGCCGGTCATCCTCTCCCTGTACCCATCTCCTCAGCTGTAAAATGGGGCAATGACACCTCGTGGGACCGTTGTGCAGATTAACTCAACATACCTAAAGCATTAAAACAGTACCTGGGAAGTAGTCAATTTTATAGAAACGTCAGCCAACAAGGGAAAGATGGACAGGGGAGGAGAACAGAAAGAGAAAATGGGTCCATAAAAAGGGCCAATGCAGGCTCTGGCCGGTTGGCTCAGTGGTAGAGCGTCGGCCTGGTGTGCAGAAGTCCCGGGTTCGATTCCCGGCCAGGGCACACAGGAGAGGCGCCCATCTGCTTCTCCACCCCTACCCCTCTCCTTCCTCTCTGTCTCTCTCTTCCCCTCCCGCAGCCGAGGCTCCATTGGAGCAAAGATGGCCCGGGTGCTAGGGATGGCTCCTTGGCCTCTGCCCCAGGCACTAGAGTGGCTCTGGTCGTGACAGAGCGACGCCCCAGAGGGGCAGAGCATCGCCCCCTGGTGGGCATGCCAGGTGGTGGATCCCGGTCGGGCGCATGCGGGAGTCTGTCTGACTGCCTCCCCGTTTCCGGCTTCGGAAAAATGCAAAAAAAAAAAAAAAAAAAAAGGGCCAATGCACACAGCCCTCTACCATGTGCTATGTATAGAAGATACGTATTTATTTTATTCATGTTACCTCTCACACTGAGATAGAAAAATTCAGATTTTAAACTTTGGGAGGTTACACCCTATTCTATTTTTACAGGACAAGACAGCTTTAGTGTATGATGTCTCCACTAGCCAAATTAATTATGCACTGTATTTAGCTGACACAAGTTTGCCCCATCTTTCCAAAAAGGACTATGACCGATTCAGGCCATTCTGACAGCACCGTGGAAGTGCTCCACTTTTAGAACTGGGTGAAAGGTCTGGGCACTTGCCCTTTAAAGATGATCCCCACAAAGGGGAATGGAAGATACCTCTGGAGCCCAAATCTCCAGTACCTCTGCCTCGCCTCAGTTCAGGGCCTGAGGCCATTTCAGAGGACGACGGGAGAGCAAATGAGGTTACACTGGAACAGCTAACCCTGCAAGTAAGTTATAAAACACGGGAGACATCTGATTTCCCACTCTTTCTAATTTAAATATTTTAGCCAGTGATGACTCCAATAATATCATCAATTATATTAAAATAAAAAGCACTGCAAAAACCTATAAATGTATTTTAATCTATTAACAAGTATTTGTCAGCATCTAAATAGATGCAGACATTTAGGACACAGAATTACTACTCCACATGATTTCAGTATCTGATAATAAACCGATGGAGGTTTAAGGCCTCATGCCCTAACTCTGAACAAAATTCGGGTTGGGAAATTCGTTTTGCTTTTCTTTCTTCCTCTGCTTTCCATGAGAATTTATGGTACTAACAAAATGCATGTACAGGGCATTCCTGAGTTTTGATCAAAGAGGCAACTGCGGGATAGAAAAATAAATGCCCTAAAAGGAACACTCACTCTTGTCATCACAGTCCCACTCCCAGCTCCCTAAAACTGCCTGCTGACTCAGCTCTAGGTTTATAGTCCCCGTTAATGAACTCAGTCCTATAACATGAGGTGACCCCAAAGTCACAGGGAGTGAAACGTTAATATACTGATGAGAATGTATGAATCTTGGGAAACTGCCTACCTAATTTCATAGCTTCCCATAAAATCAAACTAATGCAAAAAGTTGCTTGATACTCCTTCAGGAGAACGGTGACACCTGTCTCCACAGCTATACCCCATACTGCATGAAGAGGAGGCTGTGACTACCCCACAGACTCAGGTCACTAGAGAGAGTTGGCAGAGCACCCACGAGCTAGGGCACATGTGGGAACACTTATTTTTGTCCCTCAACTACGGCATAGCAATGGCACGCCATTGTAATCGCTGTGGTTGCTCATTATAAAAATTCTGGCAGTTTATTAACAGTCCTTATCTGTTAAATAAATAGTACCAAAGGAAGCCCCTATCCATGTGCAGGGCTCTCACAGGTGTGGGCAGTTAGCAAGAAACACTCAACAAGCCTCAAAGTTCCCAGTCTGGATAGCCTGTGTTTCCCTGAACTTCAAATTTCATGTATCACATAAATATATTCTAAGTAGAAGAAACTTTTAATTTTTTGCTTTTATATACCTTTCTGGTCTGTATAAATAATTATATAAAGTGTAGCTTGTTAACAATCATGTTCATATTTAGTTTTAAAATTCTCTCTTAGCAGTGTGGTGGTTACCAGGGGTGGGGGGGAGGGGGGGCATGGGAGGGAAGGAGGAGAGAGAGAGGGGGAGGGGGAGGGGGGAGGGGCACAAAGAAAACTAGGTAAAGGTGACTGAGGACAATCTGACTTTGGGTAATGGGTATGCAACATAAGTGAATGACAAGATAATCTGGACATGTTTTCTTTGAATATATGTACCCTGATTTATTGATGTCACCCCATTAACATTAATAAAAATTTATTAAAAAAAAAGAAAAATAAAGTAAACTAAAAAATATATATATAAATGAATAAAATTAAAAAAAAATTCTCTCTTAGCAAAGATCTTTATAGTCTCCGTTCAATTCTAATTTCACACGTTTCTAAAAACAAGTACAAACGCAGCCTTGTGAGATTCTGGGCAGAGAACTCGCCTACCAAGCAAGGTCCAGACGCCTGATCCATGGAAACTGTGACATAATAAATGAGACTGTTTTAAGCCCCTTTAAAAAAAAGTACATGGAATTAAATAGACATTGGAGAAAAATAACAAAAAAAGGGGGGGTGCTAATAAACACTTTTAAGTAGCACAGCCTTTCCAAGAGACTCTAAGGGCCACTTGATTGTATTTCCCTTTTCAGCGGAAGACAAAAGATGTTCTTTATATACACGGGCTGGATATTTGGAAAAGTTTTTTAAAATAAGACTTGATGGGATACTTGGCTGGATAAACGTTGTTGTTTTTTAAATAGCCTTAGTATTTTATCACTGATTTCTTACAGCAAAATATCAAGTCATATTTCCTTTGAATATTTTCCTATATTTTAACTCGAAACAACTGTGGGGGTCCAGAATGAGTCTCCCCAAGAAGACCCACTCTGGCATGCAGATTATTTTAAGTGAAAAAAATCAAGGCTCAGGAGGAAAGCTGGGCCTTTCCGTTTAATACCTAAAATGACTGGAGACAGAGGGCCGACTCCAGGAGGGGCGAGACCATCATAGATGACTCGAGTTTAATGTGAACTAGAGATGGTGGCAGGAACAAAACCAGCAAAGCCTATTTGATCAAGTTCTCCCTATCCCCTTGTTTCAAGATGGCCCATCAAACATTAAGGTTCACTAAACATTCATTCTTTTCATTCCCTTGTAAATTTCTTACTTTTCTTTAAAGCCCTAGAACCTTACTTTTCCCTCCTTAGTACAAAATGACATATACTGTACTTCACCATGTGTAAGACACACTTTTTCCTGAAAAATCTGGGGTCTAAAAACTGAGTGCGTCTTATACAGTGGTTCTAGGTATTTTACCTGTATTTTCCGTTTTTCACTTCTTTTTGCACCCATTGTTGTAGGTTTTTTTACTTGCGTTTCCTGCTTTTTCGCACTTGTTTTGTTCTTCAAATTTCAGGTTCCATAATTAAGGTGTGTCTTATACATGGGGAAATACAGTATACCTCATTTTGTCCGACTGTCTTTGGAATTTTCATGCTTTTGTGAATTCCTCATCTGCACATATAAAATCTTGATTTTCTGTGCTTAATCTGCCTTAATTTTAATAGTTCTACCAGCCAGAAGAACTAAGAGAAAGTTTCCGCATCCTCAACTCAGCATAATACAAATTAGCCAAACGTCATATTTTATTTTTTATTAAACCATAGTTGTGTAAAAGGATAGCATGATGATTTTTCTGAAGGTTAGTGGACACCATCTCTGGTCTCCATTATGATCAACTAATACAGGAAATCTTGGGCTATCTGGTATTTTACCAGCAAAGCCAAACACTGAACACTGATGTATGCAATGGAGAAATTAAAGTCATTTATTCGCAAGGCTCCAAGGAAGGAGAACGGGAAGCTATTGCCTAAAACCCAAACTGCCCTAATGGTTTTTAATCAAGGATTCTTAAAGACAAAGACTGAGGGTTAAGGGTTCCGGAGAACAAGAACGGGGAAGTGCTGGAGAGGCAAGTTTTAACTGGAGGACCTTGGAACCTGGCCGTGTATGGTAAGGGGCTTCAGCACCAGATCATCACGGACAGCGGACCCTTTGCTTCTGGAAAGGGTTCTGGTGTCCAAGTCCTGATTATGCCCCAGCCCTTTGGTTCCATGGGGACCAGGGACACGACTTTGGTTCCCAGAACAGCTAGAAGTCAAAGTTTCTTTTTGTGTGTGCTTCAGCTGCTTGGCTGGGTTTCAGTCTGTTGTCTCTGAAAAGCAACTCAGTTATCTTATTAGAAACAGGATCGCACTAGCAGTGGTTCTGTGGTTACAATTACTTGTTAGTGAGTTGCATGTTTTCCAAAGGAACCACCAGTGCTCTGCCACCTTCCCCAATCTCTTTTTCCCCTTGCTGAATAAGAAAGCTTTCACTTTAACCATATACATATACACACTGAACACTGGGTCTAGCCCTAATCATTCAGGTAGTGCTGTCCCTTTCCCCTGCTTCCCCTTACTGCCTTTCCCTCTTCAGAAGGAAATACTACAGCAAGTCCCAGAGTACCCATACCAAGCAATAAGTTTGTTGACATAACCAAAGCACTTCTTTCAAGCCAATTCAAAAATCCCTAATTCCTATTCTCCAAAACTCAGCTGCATTCTGATATATTTCACCATTTCTCGGAGTAATTCACAACACCCTTCAGAAGTCACTGTGAGCTCTGAGATGACCAAAACAACATCTACTAGGAAGAAAAAATTGAAAACAAGAATCACAATGAAACACCAGTCTCTAAAAGGTTGAGGGTTTACTGTACAGTCCTCAAAAAGGTTTGTAAATAAATAGTTCAACACATTAAAACAATCACTACTTAAATTAAAGGTTCTAGAAAATTACAGAACAATTTTTCATAATTGTATTAGGTCTCAACTTTAGGAATATCAATTTTATATACCGAAATTACATAAAACAGCACATATCGATCTTTGTTGCTTTTGGGTTTTTTTTTAACAAGAGAGGGAAAGAGGGAGACAAACAAACAGGAAGGGAGAGAGATGAGAAGCATCAAGTCATAGTTGCAGCACTTTTGTTGGTTCATTGATTGCTTTCTCTTATGTGCCTTGCCAGCGGTGGGGGGGCTCCAGCTGAGCCAGTGATCCCTTGCTCAAGCCAGTGACCTTTGGGCTCAAGCCAGCAACCATGGGCTCATGTCTATGACCCCACACTAAAACCGGCGACCCCATGCTCAAGCTGGTGACCCCACATCAAGCCAGATGAGCCCACGCTCAAGCTGGTGACCTCTGGGTTTTAAGCCTGGGTTCCTCAGCGTCCCAGGTCCATGTTCTATATCCACTGCACCACCACCTGTAATTTTTAATTACAATTTTAAAAAATGTATTAGGCCTTCTTATCCTTATCTAAACTCAGATTTTTTTAATAATAAAATACCCCAATAATACAATCAGAAACATTTTTTTAATAATTGTTTAACTCTGTAATTAAGGCAACATTAGAAAATAGCTTTATATAAGCAAAAGGTCAATAGATTGTTGTATATGCTTCAATAACATGTAGAAAGTTACTAAAATGGTCCTTACGGAGTCCTGCTAAGGGTCAGGCACTCTGCAACGGTTGGCTTAATACTGTGATGAATAAAATGGACACTGTCCTTGCCTTCAATGGTCATTGCTAGTTTTTATGCACTGCCTATTGAAGTCTCTTGTCTGTTTTTCCACCTAAGGGAATATCGCTTTTCCTGTCAATTTATATAAACATTTCATATGTTAAGGATCGTAACACTTTGTCATAAATAAATATTCAAATAAATTAAATCTACACAATTACCAAACCAGGTCATAAAATAATTCTGCAGCATGAGTAATTTACTTAAAATTAATCATAGCTACCACTGCCTCACATTCAAGAACATCTTTAACCTCAAGAGCAGTATTGCAAAGTGGTGAAGAGCCCAGGCTCTAAGGCAGGGGTTGGGAACCTATGGCTCGCAAGCCAGATGTGGCTCTTTTGATGGCTGCATCAGGCTCACAAACAAATCTTTAATAAAAAATAATAATATTAAAAATATAAAACATTCTCATGTATTACAATCCATTCATTTCCTACCGCGCATGTTCATGGTTGCAGGTGGCTAGAGCCAATCACAGCTGTCCTCCGGGACGCTAAATTTTTATTGGATAATGCATAACGTACACAGATTGTTGTATAGCTCTCACGGAATTACATTTTAAAATATGTGGCATTCATGGCTCTCTCCACCAAAAAGGTTCCCGACCCCTGCTCTAAGGACAGGTGGCCTGGTTCCGAACCCCAGCACAGCCACTTCCAAATTGTGACCTCTATGTGACCCAACTTTATCAATGCAAAATGGAGCAATTTAAGTACTCACTTCATAGGGGGCTTCTTTGAGGATGACATAATTCCTGACTTAAAACACTGCCTAGCAGATAGTACGTGCTCAGTAAGTGTTACCTATTGTCAGCAATGTGCTAGAGCCAGATCAAAACAGCTTGAGTGATGAATTTGAGTGATGAACAGCAGATTGCTGAATTTTCAGAATTTTGTTGTCAGTTGTTGAACACAGCCATCATTAAAAATTAAATTACATAAAGCTACAAAGAAATAAATTACATTAAAAACAAAGGTAATAAATATTCCAAACTCAGCACTTACTATGTTACTACCTTATACTATTATCTGTGCTGAGTTTATTTACACCTATTGCATCTGTATGGAGCAAGTGCTATATATATATAGTGGTGTGCTGCAGTGCATCTCTTCCTGAGTCTGCATGGAGTGATGTCAAGCTGGTAGCCTGAACTCTACTGTGGTGAAAGTATTTAAACCACAGAAAAGAACAAATGCTGTATAAATCAAGATTTTTATCCTGGAAGAATTGGTTGTCAAATATTTATCAGCACACTACTGCCCATTACTAGAGTGATTATTTTAATAAATCATCTTTCTTTCCTTTTCACAGAAAAAAAAGAAAGCTTGGCAATTTAAAGTGTTAGTTATCACTAGTCTTCTTGTCCCTACGTGGTACTGTATATACAAACTTGACTGTCACACTCAGGTTCCTTTTCAAAACTGTCCCTAAAGGATCAAATACCCTTGTCTATAATTGCAACACTCAGAGACTTTGCCTTTTCTGGGCTGCCAAAGCTAGACAGATTCAGTATTCTTTAAAAATAACAAGGCTAATCTGTCATGATTCAATATGGAGGCCACCTTAAGGAGATAAGAGCTAAGTGCCAAACTGTCATCAGATATAATCCACACATCTCAAAATTGTTTTGACCTTCCAACACAACATTACTTAGCAACCGAAGTCAATATCAAACAGGCCCACTTTCACTGTAGCTGAAACACAAATATTAACTTTCAAAATAATGGTCAAATATTCAACTGCCTCCCAATTGCTCGGTGTATGTCTTGTGTTAGAAACTAATACAATACAGCCATAAATAATGTGTTCGAAGGGACCACTAAATGTTTGAATTTGTGTCAGAAGTGTGGCAGAGTTTACCCAGCACAGAAAGAAGCTTGCCAGGAACCAGGTGAGGCCCCCAAGATTTACTCTACCTGCTCAGGCCCAGAAGGGGGCGGAAGGACAGCACTTGCATCTGGGTGCTTTCAGACTTTCTTTCTTCCTTTTCATTTTTAATCTGAGTGCGGTGCACGTATGTGCAAGGAAACTACCAGAAGTCAGATAAAGAACCACCAGAAATGGAGGCCTGTGGTGGCGCAGTAGATAGAGCATCGACTTGGAACACCGAGGTAACTGGTTCAAAACCCTGGGCCTGCACAGTCAAGGCACATACAACAAGCAATCAATCAATGAGCAACTGAAGTGAAGCAACTATGAGTTGTTCCTGTCTCCCCTCCCCCATTCTCTCTCTGTAAAATCAATAAATAAAATCTTAAAAAATAAAAAAAGAACTCAAAACCACTTAAAAGAAGGCATTAAAAAAGTTCAGCACCCACCTAAATAAAACAATGCCTGGTATCCATATAAAAAATTACCGGGTATGCAAAATAAAGCTGGAAAATATAACCCATAATAAAGAGAAAAAGTAATCAAAGAAACAGACTTAGAAATGATACAGACAATATAACTAGTAGACAAGGATAATAAAACAACTAGTATTGGCCCTGACCAGGTAGCTCAGTTGGTTAGTGTCATCCCCATATGCCAAGGTTGTTGGTTCAATCCCTGGTCAGACACATACAAAAATCAATCAATGACTATATAAATAAGTGGAACAATATATCAACACTTCTCTCTCTCTCTCTCTCAAATCAATCAATAAATGAATGAAAATAAAAAATTTAAAAAAACTATTATTAATAAACTCCATATGTTAAAAAAGATAGAGGAAAGTATGTGTATGTTAACAGGAGACACAGAAGACATGGAAGAAATTTAAAAAGACTGAAACAAACTAAACTTCTAGAAATAAAAAATATATCGTATGAAACCTGGCAAGGACAACACACACACAAAAAAACTACAGACCAATACCTCTAATGAATACAGATGCTAAAATACTAAACAAAATACTAGCAAATCGAATACAACACATTAAAAAATAATTCATCATGACCAAGTGGGATTCATCCCAGAATCACAAGGATGGTTCAACATACGTAAAACGGTTAATGTAATACACCATATCAACAAAACAAAGAACAAAAACCACATGATCCTATCAATAGAGGCAGAAAAGGCATTTGATAAAATAAAACACAATTTTATGTTTAAAACACTCAACAAAATGTGTATAGAAGAAAAATTTCTCAACATAATAAAGACCATTTATGATAAACCATCAGTTAACATCATATTAAATGGCATAAAACTGAGGACTTTTCCCTTAAAATCAGGAACAAGACAAGGTTGTCCACTCTCTCTACTCTTATTTAACGTAGTACTGGAAGTTCTAGCCAGAGCAATCAGACAAGAAAAATAAATAAAAAGCATTCATATTGGAAAAGAAGAAGTAAAGGTTTCACTTTTTGCAGATAATATGATCCTATACATCAAAAACCCCAAAGACTCCACAAAAAGACTACTAGAAACAATAAACCATTACAGTAAGGTCACAGGATACAAATTTAATATACAAAAGTCCACTGCCTTCCTATATGCCAACAATGAAACAACACAAAACGAACTCAAAAAACAATCCCCTTCATGGTTGCACCAAAAATAAAATAAAATACCTAGGAATAAACATAACAAAGAACGTAAAGGACCTCTATAATGAAAACTACAAAGCATTGTTAAGGGAAATCGAAAAAGATACAATGAAATGGAAAAATATTCCTTGTTCTTGGATAGGAAGAACAAATATAGTCAAAATGACTATATTACCCAAAGCGATATACAAATTTAATGTAATTCCCATCAAAATTCTAATGGCATTTTTTAAAGAAATGGAACAAAAAAATTATCAGATTTATATGGAACTATAAAAAACCCCTAATAGCCAAAGCAATCCTAAGGAAAAGAATGAAGCTGGGGGCATTACAATACCTGACTTCAAACTATATTATAGGGCCACGACAATCAAAACAGCATGGTATTGGCAGAAAAATAGAGACCAATGGAACAGAATAGAAAGTCCAGAAATAAAACCACATATATATGGTCAAATAATTTTTGATAAAGGGGCCAACAACATACAATGGAAAAAAGAGAGCCTCCTCCACAATTGGTGCTGGGAAAACTGGAAAGTCACATGCAAAAGAATGAAACTCAACTACAGTTTGTTCCCTTATACTAAAATTAATTCAAAATGGATCAGAGACCTAAATATAAGACCTGAAACAATAAATTACATAGAAGAAAACATAGATACTAAACTCATGGCCCTTGGTTATAAAGAGCACTTTATGAATTTGACTCCAAAGGCAAGGGAAGTGAAGGCAAAGATAAATGAATGGGACTACATCACACTAAGAAGCTTTTGCTCAGCAAGAGAAACTGACAACAAAATAAACAGACAGCCAACTAAATGGGAGATGATATTTTCAAACAACAGCTCAGATAAGGGCCTAATTTCCAAAATATACAAAGAACTCATAAAACTCAACAACAAACAATCCAATAAAAATATAGGAAGAGGACATGAACAGACACTTCTCCCAGGAAGAAATACAAATGGCCAACAGATATATGAAAAAATGCTCATCTTCATTAGCTATTAGAGAAATGCAAATCAAAACTGCAATGAGATACCACCTCACACCTGTTAGATTAGCTATTATCAATAAGACAGGTAATAACAAGTGTTGGAGAGGCTGTGGAGAAAAAGGAACCTTCATCCACTGTTGGTAGTAATGTAAAGTAGTACAACCATTATGGAAGAAAGTATGGTGGTTCCTCAAAAAATTAAAAATAGAGCTACCATATGACCCAACAATCTCTCTACTGGGTATATACCTCCAAAACTCAAAAACATTGGTACGTAAAGACACATGCAGCCCCATGTTCATTGCAGCATTGTTCACAGTGGCCAAGACATGGAAACAACCAAAAAGCCCTTCAACAGATAACTGGATAAAGATGTGGCACATATACACTATGGAATACTACTCAGCCATAAGAAATTATGAAATCGGATCATTTACAACAACATGGATGGACCTTGATAACATTATACTGAGTGAAATAAGTAAATTAGAAAAAACTAAGAACTATATGATTCCATTCATAGGTGGGATATAAAAATCAGACTCATGGACATGGACAAGAGTGTGGTGGTTACTGTGGGGGGGGGGGGGGCACAAAGAACACCAGATGGTGACGGAAGACAATTGGACTTTGGGTGATGGAATGCAGCATAATTAAATGTCAAAATAACCTGCAGATGTTTTCTCTGAACATATGTACCCTGATTTATCAATGTCACCCCATTAAAATTAATAAAATATATATATATATCATGTTGGACTAAAAGATTAGACACTGTGAAAGAAAATATTAGTGAAGCTTAAACAGAATAGTTCTACAAAAAAAAATAATTATTGAGCATCTACAATATGTCAAGTACCATGATAAGCACTGAACATATTTTAAAAGACTTCAAAGTATATATTTACTATAGTTTCCCAACTTAGTTTTGCAAACTTCAAAAGGATTCAACATTCCCTTATCTGATGATCCTATAAACAAATATGCAATTTGTTTTTCTCAAACTCTCTACTGTATTTCCATATCTTCTTTTAGTATTAGGTACCTCCTGGGGTTAATCCTGGGGTCACATTTATTCCAATCCACAGAAAAAGAAGTTGTACGCTAAAAGAGTTCTATGATAATTCCTTTATTCCTACCTGTCAGAGAAATAACACTTTATGAAACAAGTTAAGAATACAGGACACACTGGCCTGGCCAGGTAAAGAGTGTGAAGACACTACTCCTAGGATACTTGTTTCCTGCGACATGTAACTGTTACTTGATTCATCTTGCCAGTTAACCCAACAGACGGAAATCTCCTATCTGAGTATATGTCATGGGCACCCAAACATCTATATGATTTCTTAAAGAAATTAATAAAAAAATGAAGTAGACAGGGAACAAAACAAACAGGAACTCTGGCTAAGGACAGCACTCCTGAGAGGCCATTATTGGGTTTATTATTTGTCTGAGCCACTGAAGTCAGTGCCTGCCCACCCCACTGGGTTTCGCCTGAGAAGACAGCCTGCGAGTGTATGACCAAGTCGCGTGCTGAAAATGATAGCTGAGATCATACTGAACCCGCTCCGCTATAAACGACCACACAAACCATAAGTCTGTGAATTGTTTATGAAAGTACCAGATGGTCTATTAAGTCAATGTCACTTAATACCCACCATGTTGCTTACAAATTATACCATCCGAATCACATGAACGAAGCTTTTCTCAAAAACTAGCACTGTTTCGTCATGTCATCATGCACATGCAAATATTTAATCATTCTCTTCTTTTAAACTTTCTACTTATTTGTGGTGGTATTTATATTTTATTACAGATATCTTTTAAATGTCAAATGGTGAGATAAAAAAAGGCCCTGGCCAGTAGCACAGTGGATAGAGCGTTGGCCTCATATTCTCCTCTATCCATGCCTGATTCACAGCAGAAGGGCAGGCCCCAACAGATCCTGAGAAGGCAGGCCATGGGAAAGAGGTCTACCAGCCCATATTCACCTGCCTAAAGCCTGCCTCTTGTAGTTAACTAGGAAACAGCCAGAAAACCACATGCTGACCCAAAAGCTGCAGCCAAACTGTCAATGAACCCTTTAAGGGGGAGGAATATATGTATTTTAGGTGAGAGGAGGGGAGATACTGAGGCAGACTCCCACATGCACCCCAACCGAGATCTACCCTGCATCCCCGTCTTGGGCAAATGCTTGAGTACTGAGGTATTTTTAGTGCCTTAGGTTGATGTGCTCAGACCAACTGAGCTCTCCTCAGCACCCAGGGCTGATACTCAAACAAATTGAGCCAATCAATGGTTGTGGAAGAGGAAGAGGGAGAGAAGGAGGAGAGGGAAAGGGAGAGGGAGGAGGAAATGGCTGCTTCTCCTGTGTGCCCTGATCAGGAATTGAACCCAGGACATCCAAACATTGGGCTGATGCTCTATCTGCTGAGCCACCAGCCAGGGCCAAGGAATATTTTAACTGTGTATTATACTTCCTATTTATATTAAGCTTAATCAATTTCCTAAGTCTCCAGAATACTGATGAGCCTGCTACATGCAATTTATCATCACTGACATAATGCTGGTCCCTAAAATCCACACATCAACTGAAATGTTGAAAACTCGACATTCTTCACATTGCAAGTCTAGAAAGCACTGCCATCACTACTTCTGTCTGGGTTATCGCCTCACTTATCCCACTCATTTCTTCTATATTATTTTCCTTACTAATTCTTAAGTAGCCATGGTTTTTTTATTAAATGACTTAGATACAGCCAATGAAAGCATCTCTTGTATCTGCCCACAAGTAAAAAGTATACTGAACATACAGAGAAGTGGAAATCAGGAGACCTCAGTTTAGACCCGGGGTCTCAAACTCGCGGCCCGCGGGCCGCATGCGGCCCGCCGAACAATTTTGTGCAGCCCGCAGACTAATCCACAAAGTTCAAAATATTTTGGATAAAATTAAGTAAGCCTAGGGGCCTACTTGTATTTTTCATTTCTCTAGCATCCTAGCTAGATATTAGCTTAGTTAACAGCAGTAGTGATGCGAACTACAGTTTCTGGTCATTTTGTGACACTGAGTAAACTGCATGTACGATTGTGCTTGTTGTACTGATTTTTTTTTGTTTTCAACTACAGTGAGAAAAGTGTTGCGTAACAGTTGCCTTTTGTAGACCTACTGCGGCCCGCCGAACGGCTGTGATCTTGCTCTGCGGCCCACATGCTGAGTTGAGTTTGAGACCCCTGGTTTAGATCACGCTTTTCTCTTTGCTCACCCCTCTCTCAACTTCAGCTTCCTCAAGCATAAAATTCAAGGACCGAAAAAACAGCACACTCAATGCTCCTATCTTTTCCCTGTATCAACCACAGCAATGGTAGTTCTCCAAGATCGGCAGGTAGGAGACCAGAATCCGGGTTAAAGAACTATAGCTTGTTAAATGGGGAAATGGGGAGGGGGGCGGGGTAGACAAGGAAAGGGAAAAACCAATCAGAACAACTTAAATAATCCCCCAGAATAAAGCTGCTTCACCACTGAAGACTACAACCCTGTAACTCTACCTCAGACTCAAAGTATAGCCAACACAGAAGTTTTTGTTCACATTCATTCCTAAAGTAAAGAATTAAAAGTACCAATAAAAAAAAAATCTTCCATTTAACCAGAAGGGAAGGAGGAGGCTCAGAGAGGACAACATCTAGACCTTTCCTCAAGCTGCACGTGGTCATCATTAAACATACAAGAAACACAGGCCTAGACATGCAAGAACAATGCACAGTGATTAAGACAGGGAACAATTTCAAACTTCCAAAATGAGAGCATTTGGATACACTGAAATCACCAAGTTTGCATATCATTAACTTATGTGATGAGGTTGGAAAAACTTATAAAATTATGAATTTCTTCCAAAGTTCTACTTCAGTCAATGTTACAGATAAACCTAATCCCTCAAAGTACTGCTTAATTCAGTACCATTAATAAATAATGCAGTCTTGAAGACTAGCACAAGTAATGAAATATAAATGCAATCAATGATTACAACCTATATCAAAAAACTACAAAGGCTTTTGGCCCTGGCCGGTTGGCTCAGTGGTAGAGCGTCGGCCTGGCGTGCAGAAGTCCGGGGTTCGATTCCCGGCCAGGGCACACAGGAGAGGCGCCCATCTGCTTCTCTACCCCTCCCCCTCTCCTTCCTCTCTGTCTCTCTCTTCCCCTCCCGCAGCCAAGGCTCCATTGGAGCAAAGATAGCCCGGGCGCTGGGGATGGCTCCTTGGCCTCTGCCCCAGGCGCTGGAGTGGCTCTGGTCGCAACAGAGCGACGCCCGGGAGGGGCAGAGCGTCGCCCCCTGGTGGGCGTGCTGGGTGGATCCTGGTTGGGCGCATGCGGGAGTCTGTCTGACTGTCTCTCCCCGTTTCCAGCTTCAGAAAAATACAAAAAAAAAACAAAACTACAAAGGCTTTTATTTTTATTTAAAGGTTTTCAAAAGAAATCAATCATAGCTTCTGAAAAAAATAATAAAACCCACAAATATGGTGATCATTTCAAAAATTAAAAAATGAGGTGTATGTCATAAACAATAAATGAAAAGTATGTCAGAAAGTTATGTTAAGGATAGCAGGGCAAATAACATCAGTATATAGTGATACATTCACAACTCAACAAAAAACATAAAAGACCACTAACTTTCTTGTACCTCTTATCCTAAGGATCTAAATACTTGCTGGAACACAACTCAATAAATGTTTTCTAATGAATAAAAGATGAATTAATTCATTAAGATAAGTATTATATGATGATAAAGAATGTTGGCAAGTATTCGTTTTAATTCGTAAGCCATCCAAGACTAGCTAGTTAGTGTGAGAGCCAGGAATGAATAGCATAATTCCTGATTTTGGTCCTGTTTCCTTTACTGTTGAAATTTCTAGAATTCAAAAGTGATTAAAATTTTTATATTGGCTATATAATTCAATAATCAATCAGGAATTAGGCAGTATCTTAAAAACAGTTAATTGGTAAGTGGCTTATATAATCCACATGATTACTTTCTTTTCTTGAAAACTTGTATTTCTGAAATGTTGTCATTAGATTTAAAGATACCAATGTAATAATATTAGCCAAAATGTATCACAATAAAAATTGTTTAAATGGTTTTGTGATATTATCACCACTGCTTAATAGAATACATCCATTAGTAATTGTTTTAAATAATATTTAATGACATCAGAAAATGCCATAAAGATAAATAAATTAAAATTAAAAAAAGAGCCCTGGCCGGTTGGCTCAGCGGTAGAGCGTCGGCCTAGCGTGCGGAGGACCCGGGTTCGATTCCCGGCCAGGGCACACAGGAGAAGCGCCCATTTGCTTCTCCACCCCTCCGCCGCACTTTCCTCTCTGTCTCTCTCTTCCCCTCCCGCAGCCAAGGCTCCATTGGAGCAAAGATAGCCCGGGCGCTGGGGATGGCTCTGTGGCCTCTGCCTCAGGCGCTAGAGTGGCTCTGGTCGCAGCATGGCGATGCCCAGGATGGGCAGAGCATCGCCCCCTGGTGGGCAGAGCGTCACCCCTGGTGGGTGTGCCAGGTGGATCCCGGTCGGGCGCATGCGGGAGTCTGTCTGACTGTCTCTCCCCGTTTCCAGCTTCAGAAAAATGCAAAAAGAAAAAATAAATAAATAAATAAATAAAATAAAATTTAAAAAAGAGAAAATGCCATGATACATACTGAATAAGTATTGTAGGATACATAACTTCATACACAATTTATATTTAAGGAAAAAATAAAAAAAGAGAAGAAAATACTTCAGAATATTAATATATTTGACTAATGAAACTACAGATTACTTTTATTCATATTTTATACATTTCTTTTTTAATATATATATTTTAAATTTTCCATTGACTTGAGAGAGAGAAGAGGGAGAGAGAGAGAGAGAGAGAAAGGAAAAGGAGAGAGAGAGAGAGAGAGAGAGAGAGAGAGAGAGAAGCATCAATTCATTGTTCCACTTAGTTGCTCCTTTTAGTTGTGCACTCAGTGGTTGCTTCTTGTATGTGCCCTGACCAGGGACCAAACCTGCGACCTTGGAGCACCAGGAGGATCCTCTAACCACTGAGACACCAGGCCAGAGCTGTACATTCCTTTATTTTCCAAAAACTGTTAGCAAGTGCCATAAATTTTTCTTCCCACATTCCACCAAGCACATATATGGTTCCTCTTTTTTGACTAAAACAGAAATTACATCTTTAGTCAATGTGATCGTTGTCTAAGTGTAAAACCCTATAATTTTAAGAGCAGCTTCAATTAACAATGGTTGGAGTTTTTCTCTTGAGTAAATAAATCCTCAACAGCCAGCAATAGAATTTTTCACTAAAATTTATAGATTACCAATAGCCCAAAACCACATTAACAAAAAGTAAATCATAGTTCTTTCCTTCCTAAATATGTACCTCTACCAGTAACTCCAGAACATAATATTCAGTGGGTATTTACTTAACATGGAAACTTCACCTCTCACCACATGCATTACTTAACCTACGCTTTCAACAAGAACTTTGAATGCATGTAAAGAAGGACCACAATCCTCTATAGTTTCCAGTCAGCTACCCAGTCAATGCAATCATGGGAGCCTGGTTTCTTCAGCTAGAAAACTGGCTCTTATGTTACTTGTTTCAAAGAGTTGGTCTATCCGCCCTGGCCAGTTGGCTCAGCAGTAGAGCATCACCTGGCACGTGGAAGTCCCGGGTTCAATTTCCAGTCAGGGCACACAGGAGAAGTGACCATCTGCTTCTTCACCCCTCCCTTACCCTTCCCATCTTTTTCTCTTTCTCTGTCTCTTCCCCTCCCACAGCCATGGCTCAAATGGTGTGAAGCAAGTTGGTCCCAGGGGCTGAGGATGGCTCCATGGTTTCACCTCAGGTGCTAAAGTAGCTTGGTTGCTGAGTAATGGAGCAGCAGCTCAGACAGACAGAGCATCACCCCCTAGTGGACTTTCTGGGAGGATCCCAGTTGGGGTGCATGCAGGAGTCTCTCTCTGCCTCCCTGCCTCTCACTTGGTATAAGAAACAAACAAATTACTATATATATATATATATAGATAGATAGATATATATATAGATATATAGATATATAGATATGCTGCTATCATTATTATGACCATCAATGTAATTCAGAGTTTCCTACACAATGTTAAGAGTCTCAATTTGCTGAGCCATGCCTAAAAGTTACTTCTCACTATCAAATCCTGAGATTTTATAATACATCTATGGTATCCACAGAGTTTTAAAAAGAGAGGATAAGATTTTCAACTGAATCCTGGTTACCTATAAAAAATTTTTTTCTCTGGTTTACATGAAAGTATTGAATAAATCGCTAGAATACTACTTTTCCTACAGTGAATAAAAAGAGTGAGCGGCAGGCCGAGGCCAGGTAGTCCTGATGAAACGCTAAGGTTGAGAAAACCCTCTGCCCACACCAACTACCCCCAAACACCACAAGGCCTTCTCCCCTCCACTGAAATCCTGCCTTCCCTCCAAGGCCGGCCCTGCCTGTGAAACTCTTGATGTCCAGACTCTCCTTTGTGAGAGCACTCACTTCTACCCGGTGGGGCCGGGCCACCTTCCTCACCAATCGTGCTCACTGGGAGGCTGCAGTCCTGTGGCCCCTGTTCCTCTTCCTTCCACAGACCTGAGTGCCTCTGCACATTTTTAAAGTATAGGATCAATGAGTATTTAGAATTCAGTCAGATATTCTAATCTGGTGAGGATCAGTTTCTCCTGGCCCCAAGTGCTTGATCTTTTCCTGGTTTTCCTAAGGAAATATTGAATACAAAGAGTGATGGAGGCTAGGGGGGAATGTATACTACAGGGGAATTGGTTCACTTGAAACACATAATCAATTAATTTCTGATGAAAAATATGAAAAATGTGTGGTTAGGAACAATGCTGCTGAATGTTTCCTAGAAATGCTAATTACAGCCTGACCTGTGGTGGCACAGTGGATAATGAGTTGACCTGGAATGCTGAGGTCACCAGTTCAAAGCCCCTGGCTTGCCAGGTCAAGGCACGTATGAGAAGCAACTACTATGAGTTGATGCTTCCCACTATCCCTCCCCCATCCCCCTCCCCACCCACCCCATCTCTCTCTCTTTCTCCCTCTCTCTCTCTCTCAGTCTCTAAAATGAATAAATTATTTTTAAATCTTAAAAAAAATTTTAAACAAAGAAATGCTAATTACAAAAGTATTTGTTTATTTTACAATTTTAATTCTACTGAAACAAAATTTCAATTTCAATGTAGTTTACTAAATGCAAAAGCATAAAGATTAAGTACATCTCTGTTTTTCCACAAGAAAAGTAAAGCATCCTTGCATTTTGCTTTCTGTAACTTCAAATCATTCAATATTTCCAAAATTTTCCAAAGAAGTACAAAGACTACAAATTATCTGTAGTAGCTAAATTGTTATAGCTTCTGGGATTGCTTGAAGGATACAAATAACGTTGCAAGTGTCTTTATAACCATAAGCCCTTGCTTAAAAAGATGATAAAATTCACACTCTATGCAAAAGTAAACTCCGAATTTCAGACGAGATTGGGCGCGTTCAAGGTGGTATGGCCGTAGACAAACTCTGAATTTCAATCACTCAGCTTTTCATCTACTAAGAATTTTTAATATTTTCTAGTTTCTGTTATGTAGATAAGTTATCACAAAAATCACAAAATGAACAACCTTTAATCACTCTCGTTTTCCCTGACAAAGGCAGTCAGTGGTGTTCCAGCACTCATAAATATTTAAGAGCTGTGTCACTTCCTAAATATTCTAAAAGAAAATTCAGGTGATCTTGCTCTACCCCTTAACCCATATAGTATAGTTTTAAAATTCAACCATGATCATTTACATAAAAGCAATGTCTTAACTGCAAGTGGCAATAGTAAAACTTTGTGTTCTTTGACATTACATGCATGCAGCTTTACACTCAGGCTATAATCAAATCACTGGAACAAAACCTTTCCCAAGTCTTAAACTTCTTTCTACCTAACCCTACTTCTGATTACATTTTAAAAGAAGTAATTCAATATCCTAAGAGTTTGACTTTCATACGTTTGCAGAACATGAACTACTAATTTCAGTCTATCCTTAAAATAGAACAGTCAACTAATTTTAGACTCAAGTGTTACAAAGCATCATAGCTGCCAACCAACTGGACACCTGATTGCAGCAGCATATGTAGATATACTAAAGCAAACTGTCAGATTGCTGAACTCTATGACACCACGCGCAATTCTGGGAAGTATGTAATATAATATACAGGTGTATACCCAAAACAAAATAGTACGTACTTAAGAACAACATGACTGTATGAAAGGGAATAATCAGGGCCTCATTTATTTAAAAACATATATATCTGTAATATGTAGTAGTTTAAGAGTGTCAAAAGGAGGTTACTAACCATTTGCAAAACATATATCTCATAAAGGATTTATACACAAAGAATCTTAGAACTCAACAAATAAGAAAACGAACAACCCAATTAAAAAGTGGGCAAAAGATCTAAACAGACCTTTAAAGGAGATATACAAATTGGGCAAATAAGCATATAAAAAGACATTCCATATTATGTATCATTAAGAAATTGCAAATTAATTCAATACCACTACACAACTATCAGAATGGCTAAAATCCAAAACACGGCCAAAACCAAATGCTGGTGAGGATGTGAGGCAACAGGAGCCTTCATTCATTCATTACTGGTGTAAATGAGAAATGGTACAGCCTCCTTGGAAGACTGTTCAGCAGTTTATTACAAGGCAAACACAGTCTCACTATATGATCCAGCAGTCATACTTCTAGGCATTTACCCAAATGAGTTGGAAATTTAGGTCCACATAAAAACCTGTACACAGATGTATATAGCAGCTTTATTCATAGTTGACAGAAATCGAAAACATCAAGATGTTCATCAATAAGTGAGTGGAAAAACAAACTGTGGTACATCCAGACAATAAAATATTGATAGTATTCAGCAACAATAATAAACTATCAAGCCATGATAAAACATGGGAGGAACCTTAAATGCATATTATTACTAAGTGAAAAAAGCCAGTCTGAAAAGGCTACATACTCTATGATTCCAACTATGACATTCTGGAAAAGGCAAAACTATGGAGACAGTAAAAAGATCATTAGTTGTCCGAGATTGGGGGTGGGGGGTATGAATAGGCATAACACAGAGATTGGGGGGGGGGGACAGTGGAAGGACTGTGAATGATACTGTAATAGCAGACACGTGGTATGCACTTGTCAAGTCCTGAACATCTAACACAGTGAGCCCTAAACCATGGGTCTTAGTTAAAAATAACCTATCCATACTCATTCTTTAATCACAACAAATCTATTACTTCAATGCAAGATATCAAAAGGGGAAGATGTAGGGGACAAAGGAGGAAATATATGAAAACACTAAACTTTCTGCCTAGTTTTTCTGTAAAACTAAAATTGCTCTGAAAAGTAGTCTAGTCATTATTTTACAAATGGCTCTTGGCCTGAGAGGAGCCAGAGGACTTGTGTTCTTCGATCTGTCTCATTCATTGTCTATATAATCTCTACTGCTCACTCTACTTCACATGCACTGTTTTATCTTACCATTATTAACCCAGTGAGGTAGAGTGAGGCACACCTGCCACATCTAACCACTGCTTAATAAACGTAGGACAAAATAAGCCACCAAGCAGTATTTTATCCCCCAAATCAAGACTACAAATTGTCACACTGGCATGGCCAGCATGGAGAATTGTAACACTGATTTAGGGGCATTTTTAAATTCAGTGGAACAATAGTATCTTTGTATAATGTCTTTAATACCAGGATTCACTGGGAAATATTTTCACCCACTGGAGAAAAATCAGGACTTTGTCAACTCCCTTTGACGATTCTTTCCAGGAAACATTTCAGGCATCTATCAAAGCAGCCGCATTCACTGGTGACATTTACAAAACTTAATTCTTTTCAACATCTCCTCAACCTATATATACATTGGAAATGCTCATGTTAGAATTTTATTTTCCTTTCATGGCTAGTTTATTAGAAGTTATAATCCAGCTAAGATACAACAGTTCAAGTTCCAAGTCTATCTAATATCTGAATTGATATAAATCTCTCTGAATTTTTTATTTCATGCATCCATTTAACACATAGTTCCACTTACCAAAATCATAATCCTAATAGAAAAATTCTCATAAAAACTATTTCTGCAACATTTCCCAGTCAACATAATGAAACTCAAAATATATATATATATATATATATATATATATATATATATATACACACATATACATACATACATACACACTTGGTGTTCAAATGACATTGCTATCACATATAGCTGTATGGTTTCAGAATAAATTAATTTCTCGGCCCTGGCCAGTTGGCTCAGCGGTAGAGCGTCGGCCTGGCGTGCGGGGGACCCGGGTTCGATTCCCGGCCAGGGCACATAGGAGAAGCGCCCATTTGCTTCTCCACCCCCCTCTTCCCCTCTGTCTCTCTCTTCCCCTCCCGCAGCCAGGGCTCCATTGGAGCAAAGACGGCCCGGGCGCTGGGGATGGCTCCTTGGCCTCTGCCCCAGGCGCTAGAGTGGCTCTGGTCGCAACAGAGCGACGCCCCTGAGGGGCAGAGCATCGCCCCCTGGTGGGCAGAGCTTCGCCCCTGGTGGGCGTGCCAGGTGGATCCCGGTCGGGCACATGCGGGAGTCTGTCTGACTGTCTCTCCCCATTTCCAGCTTCAGAAAAATACAAAAAAAAAAAATTTAATTTCTCTGAGTCTCAATGTCCAAATAGGTAAATGGCAGTAGGTGTAGCCAAGATAAAGAATATATATATATATCATAGGCCCTGGCTAGTTGGCTCAGTGGTAGAGTGAAAGCCTGGGGTGTGGATGTCCCAGGTTCAATTCCCAGTCAAGTCAAAGTACACAGGAGAAACAACCATATGATTTTCCACGTCTCCCTCTTCTCTCTCTCTCTCTCTTCCTCTTCCGCAGCCGTGGCTCAATTGGTTTGAGTGAGTTGGCCTTTGGCACTGAGGATGGCTCCATGGCCTCTACCTCAGGTGCTAAAAAAATGGCTCCGTTACTAAGCAATGGAGCAATGACCCCAGATGCGTAGAGCATTGCCTCTCAGTGGGCCTGTTGGGTAGATCCCAGTCAGGGAGCATGCAGGAGGGAGGGAGTCTGTCTCTGCCTCCCCTTCTCTCAATAAAAATAAATAATAAAAATAAAATAAAATCACATAAATAATATCAATTTAATACCCAGCACTGTGCCTAGTACATAAGTAGGTAGGCATATAAATGGTAGCTATAATTTTTACTATTTTAAGCTAAAAATTAAGGGCTTAATAGTTAAATTAAAAAATGGCTTAGAATTTAGTAATCATATAACCACTGAAGTTCTTATATACCAAACGAAGTAATTACAAATCCGCTGAAGTGTATATAGAAAAAAAACAATTAAGAGGTTTTTGAAATAAAATCAAGTGAAAAATAAACTGTTCAGATATACTGTGGATAGAGCGTCAGACTGGAATGCAGATGACCCACGTCTGAAACTCCGAGGTCGCTGGCTTAAGCACCAGGTGACTGGCTTGAGCGCAGGTTTCACTCGCTTGAGCGTGGGATCATAGACAGGACCCCACAGTCACTGGCTTGAGCCCAAAGGTCACTGGCTTGAAGCCCAAGGTCGCTGGCTTGAGTAAGGGGTCACTACTCTGCTGTAGCCCCACCCCTAGCCCAGTCAAGGCACATATGAGAAAGCAGTCAATGAACAACTAAGGACACTAAGTAGCTGCAACAAAGAATTGATGATTCTCATCTCTCTCCCTTTCTGTCTGTCTGTTCTTATCTGTCCCTCTCTGTCTCTCTCTCTGTCTCTCTGTCTCTCTCTCTCTCTGTCTCTGTCACACAAAAAAAGAGAAAGAAAAAATATATTGGGAAATTTGTGTTTTGATCATTTATAGTTACTTCTAAAATGGACCTGAAGCCAATAATTTTGTTTGCTTATAGAAAACAGATTCACTGCTATAATACACTATAAACCATGCTTGGAGGATCTCCAACAACAAGATAGGTATTACTTATGGAGCCCCACATTCAACAGAACATTTTATTTTTCTCGGTCACACTATTTGCTATATTTCCAAGGTCAAGTAAGACAGCATTCACTAAAGAGCTAATAATGACTAATACCTATATTTAAAATCTTTCAAACAGACTCTTTCTAATGAACTTTTTTTTTTACATATTTAAAAAATATTTATATATACTCCAACCTTCTTCAGATATAACTTCAACACAGAGGTTGTTGCATCCCTCCTGTCCTCACATTATTGACCAACCAGTCAGCCATGCTGTCAATTTCTGAAATTTCTTTCAAATCCAGCCTTCCATTCCAACCACCAGAATTTTACACACCTGTCTCCTTGCTTCCTGAGTCTTCTCTTCTTTTTAATCCTCCACAGTGTTATCTCTCTAAAACCTATCTCATTGGTAACATCCTGCCAAAGATCACCAAGGTTCTCCTCGCTGACTACAGAATAAACCTCAAACTTAGTCTTGGGTGTGGCATTCAGGCCCTTTCCAATCTGGTCTAATATAACCCTCCATATTCACCCATTTCTATCTATCAATAACCTCTACCCATTCCATCCCTAAAACCTAATGTGCACTTTAGCCAACCATTCAAAACAGATTCTGGGGTTATGCTTAGGAAATGAAAAACTCCTGCTAGCTTCGCTCCTCTTGGGAGTTTTCCTCACTGGTACCTTCACCTTCCTACAGGGTAAAATCTCATTTGACCCTAAGTACAAAGCTCTCCCCAACACCCAACCTCAGAAGAATTAATTCTTTGCGTTCTCTTCCGAGAGAGATAAAAGTAGGGTGGAAAATAATAACAGATAAATTTGCATTAAAAGAATAGACCAAAAATAAGAAATATAAGTCTTACTTGATCACTTATAGAAATAATGCTGTGCTTCAACTGAGAGCTACCTGAAATTTCTCTTTGGAAGTAGGCAGAATGTGATCACTAAATTACTAAGAGCTGAGAAATGGACACAGAAGTCTTTCTTCAGATGCCACTAGTGAGAGAACAGTTCCAGTAACTGAGGCACCCGAGTTTCTTTTTAACTGAAATGCAAGAGTAAACATTCTAAATTATAGATCTTCTCACTCCATTCATTCATCAGCCTTGTAAGTCAGATAATCTTACTGCATTGTAGACATTTTTATACACAGTTGTGAAATGAAAACAGAAACGAACATGTGACAGCCAAAGTATTCCATCTTTTTGTTACCTCTACAGCTCAGATGTTTTTACAATCTGCAATTTCATGGAGATGATGTGGTCAAATTCCCCAGCTCCCCACAGAGCCAGACTCCTGAGCACACTTGACCCAAAGGCAGAAACACAAGCGCTTCTTTGCCTGGCTACAAAATAACAGTAAGACAAGAAATTGTTCTCACCACTTCTCCTCACATGTTATTTATTACCTAAAATCGTCACTGAACCAGCAAATAAGCTTCTCCAAATAGCTCAAAGAAAAACTTTTAAAAAGCATAAAGCATTTTAAAAAGTCCCTGGCTAAATCAATGTTGAGATAACTGTGTAAGGCTAAGACATAACAAAAGAAACTAAAGGTACGTCGGTATGGTATGTTGGGTTCAAAGTTAAACTCACTAACACTATCTAATAACTGATGGCATTCCTGAGTTTGATATATGTTCCTAATGGTGTGAGGCAATGAACAAGCTCTTTAGCCAAATTAAATCCTAATTATTTGGTAGAAATTACTTTATAAATCCATGTTGGAACATTATAGAACATTCAACTGTGTCATTCTGAAACTCCTCAGAGACTTCAATGAAACTCTCGGATGGTCTTTCCCTTAGTGACATCAAATACATTGTGTTATAGATGTTACTGTGTCCAAATTTTAAGTTTCCAGTTTCAGGATAGTACCTTTACCCTCCATGTGCCAGACCCAATATCTACTCTTTCCTTATTCTTTACTAAGAGAACTTCAATTCTGTTCAGGGCTCTAAGTGGGACCAATCTAAAACTGTATATATTTCCCTACTCTGCCTTGCAGATAGCAGTGGCCCCTGGAACAGCTGGGCCGATGAAATACAAGTGAAAGTTGCTAAATGGGCTTCTATAAAAGCTCCTTAAAGGCCTGGCCCAGTAGCTCAGTTGGTTAGAGTACTGTCCTAACATACCATGGTTGTAGGTTTGATACCCAGTTAGGGCACATACAAGAATAAATCAATTAATGCATAAGTAAGTGGTTAATTAAAAAAAAAAGAAAAGAAAAACTTCCCTGACCTGAGGGCACAGTGGATAAAGTGTTCTGGCATCAAACTAGAACGCTGAGGTTACCAGTCCACAGCCCTCGGCTTGCCTGGTCAAGGCACATACGAGAAGCAACTACTGCAAGCTGATGCTTCCCGCTACCCCACCATCTACCCTTCTCTGTTTCTTTTTCTTTTTCTTCCTTTCTCTCTCTCCCCCTTTCTCTCTCCTTCTCTAAAATGAATAAATAAAATCTTCAAAAATAAAAAGAAGCTTCTTAAAAAGAGGCTGAATCAACTACATAGTTTGCACCGTTGTCCTTTATCCTTGCACTTCCCTTCTTCCCATCGGACATTGAGACAAGAGGGCGGGAAGAGAGCAGCCATCTTGTGGTGACAGAACCACCACAGGACACACAAGTGACTAAGGAAAAATACCTATTGGCAAACACAGGTACCCCACGACCCTGGCCCGTCTACCTTGACAGGCCCTCTCAGTACCAGAGAAAAAAATAACATCTATTTAGTCAAACATTATTATCTGTTTTCCATTACAGCCACACACAATCTTAACTAACCCTTATTACCAAATTAAGCCTATTTTGACTTCTAAAGAAAAGAAAAAGCCCAGACCAATACTGTTTCAACTAGCTACAATGTAACACTGTCATAATGCAACACAGTTCAAGTTCACTTATTACACAATTGACTATTAAGCCCTGCCCAGGGCGTGAGCAGATGAAATTTGAAATCAAGTGTCTGCAGAGCCCTGGAAGCCAAGTGAAAAACACTGAGCTAACTGTATGATATATGACTGGGAGACAGGGAGAGAGTAATTCCCGGAGACCTTCATATATTAGCCCCCATTATCCACGGGTTCACTTTGTGTGGTTTCAGTTACCCATGCTCAACCATGGTCCAAAAATATAAAATGAAAAATTCCAGAAAAAAGACAATTTATAAGTTTTAAAATGGGTGTCATTCTAAGCAGCGTGATGAAATGTCTCCCGTCCCACCCGGTCCTGCGCAGGATGTGAATCCTCACTTCGTCCAGCGTATCCTCTCTGTATACACTACCCCCCATTAGTCACAGTCACCAGATCAACTGCCTAGGTATCACAGCGCTTGTGTTCGTGTAACCCTTATTTTACTTAATTATGGCCCCAAAGCACAAAAGTGCTTTTCAGATATGCCAAAAAGAAGCCCTAAAGTGTATGTATGTGTATGTACAGGAAAAAAATGTAGTGTGTGTGTGTGTGTATATATATATATATATAGGGGTCTATACTATCCAGGGGGTTTGGGCATCCTCAGGGGTTCTTGGAAGGTATTCCCTGTGGATAAGGAAAGACCACAGTACTCCAGCTTTCAATTCAACTGGCCCCAGAGTGGGCATGCACAGTAAAAAGGCAGGATTTCTAGCAATCGCATATCCATGCAGGCAGTGAAACAGAACTGAAAATGAAAACTACAGCCGGAGTTGTTCTCGGTTCCCGCTGTCACCGTCGCATAAGCAGCGTTATGTAGCCCTACTGAGAGGGAAGGGGCAGAGGAATTATTCAAAAGTTTCTGTGAAAAAGAGAAATTTTCTGACTTACTTCCTTAATAATCGAAAAGGGACTTTTAGTAATATTACAGACAAGTGACAGATCTGCCATTCAGCTTCCATAGAGAATAATAAAAAAATAACTTTTTACAGTGGCCTAAGGACAACTAATTTCCAGGTCAGTGGGAAAATATCCATTCTAGACCAAAATAAATTTAGCTTTTTTAATTAAGTCTAAAATATACAGAATAAAATTTACTGAGTTCACATTAATGACCTCATTTCCACACTTATCATATTTTTAAAAGTGAGAATATGAAATCTTCTAATGATCAACTCAAACAGCAGAATTTCATGAAGTGATCGCTAACTATTTTTAATAATATAATAACATATAATAGTTCATTATAATAGCAGTATATAGGCTATTTTCTTTACACTGACAAGAAAAACAAGAGGGACCATTTTGAACATGACATGCTAATCTACAAAAATGTTTTGTATTCCATTACAAATAGGGTAATTTATTATAGATATTTTTAAAAAGCCACAAACATGGATATTTCTGGCATAAACAATAATAAAGAAATATTTTTTTCATAAATAAATGCCTTTATTCACCCTGTGTATCAGCTGAAGTAATGTGATTTTTTAAATCAGATATTCTAAATACTCTAGTTGTGAATATATTTTATAAATAAAAGGACTAGAACATGAATCAGAGACTGTGCCTGTCTATGTAGCAAAAAGCTCTTTCTGTTATTCTAATTCAGCAAACAGTTGCCTATTTTCACTCAAAAGTAGAGCACCAAAGCAAGATACCAGAATAGACCACACCATAAATACTTAGGCCTCACTCACCTCTATTCTTGTTTTTCTACAGAGGGCAAGGTTTGAAGTCCTTCCAAGGCCATCTGAGGACTAAGTCTAACAAAAATCTCAACTTCTGAATCTAATACTCCTATATGTTAACATTATAGATTAATATAACTCCACGTTTCTGACAACAGACAGATTTTGAATCTGTTCCAGCTGACTAGACCACTTACGCTATTCAACAGCTGGGCATACGATAACTTGGCAACCTGATAATACTCTATCTAGCTGAATGCAAACTCACTCTGTAACCAAGAAACTTTGCCAGAAAAAAAAATCAAAATAACCTCTCTTAAGTCTAAATGGGAATGTAAACTGTTTTGAACAATGCATGATTACAGAAAATGAGCGATTGTACTTTGAAAGTTTGGTGAACTGACACTCCCTACTCAAAGCCTACAATTCTTTTCTGATTAGATCAGCCCCATAGCAAGTCATCAGGGTAAAAAACCCTGTAGTGAAGTCATCGTACTGGATACTGATGGGAAATCATAACTGGCTTCGAAACATCAGGAAACAATGAGTTTTCCAGGTGTCCAGCTTTTCAAGTAATGCACTGGCCAATACTCTTATTTTTCTTTCCAAGGCTAAAAGAAATATAAGACATCTATAAAGCCGAGTATAAACTGATTTTAAAACCATGAAGAAAATGAAGGTTAAGAACCCTTACTTTTTCAGCCAGATTTTGGGCTATATGTTTGAAAAGTACATGTTTAAGTGCAATACTGATCATTAGAGTGTCATTAATATGAAGTGTAGTGAGAACTACAATGGCCTGTACATTTTTAATTTCCTTTTATTTCTAAAAACAACTGAAGAAAAGCTATAAATAATGTCTGTTTCCTCTAGAAAAAGCAAATCAGCACGTTAGTTATATTAGTTTTCAGAATCACCTGAAATCACTCACGTGTCAACAAGGTAAAACTGGATGGGACGAAAAATTCAGCTATCACTTTTTTCTAAAAAATGTATATGCTTTAGTACTTTCAGATTTTATTCTTTCCGACTTTAAAGAGCACAGCTGTAGCCTAACCTGTGGTGGCGCAGTGGATAAAGCGTGGACCTAGAACACTGAGAACCCAGTTCAAAACCCCGGGCCTGCCTGGTCAAGGCACATACAGGAAGCAACTACTAAGAATTGATACTTCCAGTCCCCCCCCACCCCTTTCACTCTCTCCCTCTCTCTGGCCTCTCTCTAAAAATCAATCTCTTTTTAAAAAGTGGAAAAGAAAGAACACAGGTGTATATCTTCAATAAGGTTTACTAGTCTATATTGATAGTTCTCATTTGTAAAGTTCCGGAGACAACTGATTAAGAACCTTATTTTAAAATGGAAAGATAGATGTAAACATGGGTATATTACATGTGCACATACACACATACACAAATTCTACAAACGTGCTGTACCTAAAAATATCACTGCACTTGTGGCAGCATTATACACAAAAGGGTCTTGGCACAAAGGAGTTCTCACTGAACTGTTTACAAAAGTCTACATGGATTAAAAGCATACCAGCAATAAAACATGCTCTAGACAGAGATAAAACATATTTGTGGGTGAGATTTGAGCTTTTAGAAGATCTGGAAAATAAATAGTTCAGGAGCTCATACTTCTGCTTTCTATTAGTAGAAAATTATTAATATGTGCATTTTAACCATATAACCCCAATCAATTTACAGAAATTGATTATCACAAACCCAAAGCAAATATTCAAGATGCAAAACCATTTGAATCTAACCTATGAAATAGACCACTGTTAATATGTTAGCACTCTGTGAACTACCACTGGGTGTGGAGCATTTTAGCAACCACTGTAAGGAGATCATCTGTATACACTGAAAAATAATTTCCTGAGACAATAAAAGAGCCTTTAAGATGAAAAGATGCACTTTCCCTAATTCTATATTTAATCATAAAGTCAAAATAAGCACAATACTAAAATATCAATATTTATCGGTTTGGTATAGAATTTCCTGAACACAAAGGATGGGCAGAATAGCATCTCAATACATACTCTATACAGTTGAAATTACAACAGTCTCTCTGACTAAAGTCTTCCATCCACCACACTACCAAATAATTTTTATGATACATGAAAATATATAGTCTCAATCCATAAACTTTTTTTTCAAATAAGATCATTTTAAGAAAAACGATCTGGTGATGCTCTCCGTGGTGAAACAGTCCATTTAAGAACGAACCCAAGAACCTTTTCTATAGGGTGGATCAATGCCCCGTGCCAAGCCAGAGCAGCAATGCCTTAGAAATCCCACGGAGAATTAATCGCATCCACCTTCCCAGAAAGAATTATGATTATGCGTAATGCTTAAGAGCTTCTACAAGGGAGAGAAAACGCAATGTGCTTCTTGGAAACCAAACCCCTGCCCCCCACTCTACCACCCATCCAAGGGCGTCTCCGGACCGTCGCCCACCCCCCACCCTCCCAGCATTGAGGGAACTGAATCCTATTCAAAAAAGACCTGGTCCATTCCCCAGGTTGGTTCCAGACACCTGTTTACTTGTGCCCAAGCAGTGGTGGCTCCGGTTAAGCAAAAGTAACGGTTCCCTCGCTGGTCCGTGCCGAGCCCCGCAGCCCGAGCTAGGGGAACCACGTACCTTTGTACCTTTCCAGGACATCCTCGTAGGCCTGGAGGTACTCCTGCTCCTCCACGTACAGGTAAGCGGCTGGGGAGAGGTACCCAGCCATGCCAAAGTTTATCTAGCAATGACTGGCCAATTCCCTTCTGCCCCTCGGAACCGGGACAGTCTCTTAGTCAGCAAGACGCAGCCTCGAGAACTGGAAAAGCGGAAGGAGCGGCAGGCTGGGGGAGAGCGCTGAAGCCGGAGACGCAGAGCCGGGGGCGCGAGGGGGCGGCGGGCGCCGAGCCGGCAGTGGAAACGCCCAGGCCCCCCAGCTGGCCGCGGGTGCTGGGCCGCCCGGCTCCCCGGGAGCCAGAGTCGCTCTCGGGTTTCAGCAGCAGCAAATCTCGGCGAGCCCGGGGCGGTGACCAGCAGCGCCACGCCACGACCGGCGGAGGAGCCTGGAGCGCGGTGGGCACGGGCGGGGGCGGAGGGGACCGCAGGCGCCGGGACCCTCCGAGGCCGTGCCGCCAGCCCGGCCGTGCGCTAGGCGCCTGCTCCGGACCGGGCCGAGACCGCGGCGGCCGTGCGGGAGGAGCGGCGCGCTGCCACCGCCCGGGATGCTGCGCGGCGCATCTGCGGCATTTCCTGGCCGCCGCGCCGCAGACACTCGCCCGCGCCCCCGGAGGGCGGGGAGGGCGGAAGGGAGGGGGCGAGCGGCGGTCAGTGCCCCGCTGGCTCGGCTCCGGCCCCGCCGCTCGGCCCCTCCCGTCCAGGCAGAGCCGCTGCGCCCCCGGCCCCCGACGGCGACCCCAGCCGGCCCACCCGGGCTGACCGCACAGCCAAGCACGCCCACCGCCGGACACTGGCCGGCCAGCCCCGGATCCCCAAGGACAAGGTTGCTATTTGGGACCCACAACAGGTGCTTGGGAAACAAAGCCGCAGATCTCGGCCGCCAGTGTGCGCAGCCCCCTGCGGAGGAGCCGGCGACTCTCCCGGGGGACGGGGTGGCGAGGAGGAGACTGGGAAATACTTTTTTTCAGCCTAGCTTTAGGTACAGAAGGACTCAGGCCACTCTGTGGCAGCGCGAAGTGGGAAAAGCACGGGGGTCCGCGCGCGCAGGGGCCCGCACCCAGGGCGCAGCTCCCGTGGGGCGGGCGGCCTCTGCAGGTGGCCCGGCGCGTCAGGGCCTGACAGCCTGGGCGCCTCTGCGCCTGCGCGCCCGGCGCCGCGCCGCAGCCGGAGGACCGGCCCGCGGTCCCTCCCTTCCGCCCCCCAGAGCCCGCCCGTGAATCTGCCGCCGCGCTCCTGCCCGCCAGGGTCCTAGTCCATTTACAGCTCCCCCGCTTACTTTCTCACCTCCCTCTTCACTCGACCCGTTATTCATTCCGCACAGTACAGGTATACACTGAACTGGAGTAAAAAGAGGTACAATTCATTTAACTCCGTCATATCGTATACGAAAGAGGGTGAGTTTAAGGGTCCACTGGAGGAACCAGTTGGTACCGACGTGTGTAAAGGGATATTATTTCAGAGGACTGACTGAAGTCGGGCTGCTTTGGATGGAACCCTGGCTCCTTACTAACTCGGACATGGGCGAGTTACCCTCTCTGAGCCTCTCCTCATCAGTAAAATGAGATAACCGTGCCTAACTCATCAAGTTGCCATATTAAATAGCTTTACATGCTAGCTATTATTTTTAGAGAAACTAGCTCATTGTTCACCAGCTATGACAACTTCACGTCTTGCCCACATCTTCCCTCCCTGTCGTCCTTTCAGATGTGCTGACCTTTTGTCCTTGATGATTTTTTTTTCTTTCTTTTTTTCAGTGTTGCAAATCCGGACCATTTTCCTTCCATTAACTCTTAGACAAAGATGAGCACTCTTGACACAACTGTATACTCTTGAAAGAAAATTTAAGTTTGAAGTGGGAAGCTTTACCTCCTCAGCAACCGGGCCATTCCAAACAAAGCAAGACCACATCCCTCTTTTCTGTTCTGACCACTAGTGACCACTAGTTTATAATCTGAGTTGGCACTCATGTCACTCTAAGCCTTTAGATTCACTAGATTTTCCTTGCATCTTGCTAGGCATGTATGTAACACTGAGTTCATGAAATAACGAACACATATCATAAGAGACTCGGTTTTGAAATGAAAGGGTTAACAATTAGATTCCTAAAAGTCATTCCATTTACAGACCGCAATGTACAGACACAGATTCTCAAAACTGTCTTGTCTCCCTCCAGTGACTAAAGTCAATGAGGGCATTAGTGTGAGTCTTTATCAAAGACTGACACCCCATAGTACATAGTTTTATGAATGTAATCAGTGCAAACTTAAGTGATTTTAACTGTCCATTTAAGGAGCCAGTCAAACAGAAGGCAGTATTTGGGGTCATCTGCGAAAACAGCCTTTGTCCTATGCATTCTTGGAATTGGAAGTATTGGGCCAAACTGCTGATAACAATAGTGTATTCCATGGGGAGGCTGCAGAAGCACAGCAGGTAAGAGCTGGGCCTCTGGAGTCAAGACTGCCTGAATTCAGATCCTCACTCTACCACGTACTAGCTGGATGACCTTGGGAAATCTCCCTCTCTCAGAAGATTTCTGGACTGAAAAAGGGAGAAAATCATAGTACCTACTTCACAGGGTTCTTGGGAGGTTTAAATGAAATAACATTAAGTGCTTGTAAGAGTATCTGGCCATTAGTAGTCTATCATTTATAGAGCACCTTCCATGTGCCAAGGAATTTGCAAAAATTTGCATTCACAATTTTATTTAATAGCCACAACCAAGACCCTTTGGTGAAGAAAACGAAAGTTCAGTAAGTTGTCCAAGAAAATACAACTGGTTACTGATAGAGGGGGAATTAAAATCCAAGTTTTCCTGAGTCCAAAGTCTGCCTCAGCTTAAATCCTTGTATTCCAACTTCAAAGAATTCATATGGGACAAAAAAAAATTAAAATTAAAAAAAATCTGTATTTTAATACACCATTGCCACTGACAACCATGTACTTTTACAAGCACTTGAAGACTGAAAACCTCAACTTACAATGCCCTGTAGCTTAGAACAGCAGAACTGTATTGTTCTTATGTAAAAGGCATTTATACAATGGCTATTTCCTTACATTATGTTATCTTATTCCCACACTGACCCCTCTGAGAAATAGGAAAAGTGTATATTATAGTCTAAGAGAGGGGTAGTTAACCTTTTTATACCTACTGCCCACTTCTGTAACTCTGTTAGTAGTAAAATTTTCTAACCGCCCACCGGTTCCACAGTAATGGTGATTTATAAAGTAGGGAAGTAACTTTACTTTATAAAATTTATAAAGCAGAATTACTGCAAGTTAAAGTATATAATAATAATTACTTACCAAGTACTTTATTTTGGATTTTCACTAAGTTTGGCAGAATAAATCTTTATAAAACAACTCACTATAGTTAAATCGATCTTTTTATTTATATTTTGGTTGCTCCACTACTGCCCACTAGTGGGCGGTAGGGACCAGGTTGACTACTACTGGTCTAAGACTTGAAAACAACGGTTCTCAACCTGTGGGTCGCGACCCCAGCGGGGTCGCCTAAAGCCATCGGAAAATACATAATCATATCAGGTATTTACATTCCGAATCATAACTGTAGCAAAATTACAGTTATGAAGTAGCCACCAAAATTATTTTTTGGTTTGGAACTGAATTGCGGGGTCACGGCATTAGAAAGGTTGAGAACCACTGCTTTAAAATGAAGAAACTATAATACATGTAAAAGCACTTTTAAAAATATAAAATCTGACATATGACACCATCGCCAGTAAGACTTTCTGAAATGTAAACCTGATTATGTCACTGCCCACTTTAAAAATCTTTCAGCAGTTCCCCACCACTTAAGCATAAACAGTCCAATCTCCTCAGTATTGCATGCAAGCGTGTTCACGGTTTCTGCTAGCCCCTACCCAACCCCATGCTTTAGCTCTGCATATTATTAGAAGTTTCTATTTAAACACACCTCCCTACTTTTGTCCTTATAGTTCCAGCCCTCTGAAATGGTTTTCCCTTTCACCCTAATTCCAGCAAGCTCTTTAAATCTCACCTTAAGTGGCACTGCCCCTTGGAAACCTTCCAGGCACCCACAGCCTCCCCTTTTCTATCCACGTTAAACAGTCTCCCCTCTGGGTTCTTTTAATGGGTACTTAGAGCCATTACACCTAATCTTTTATACCATGTTGTTTGTCTAGCAAAACATCCATTTATCATATTAGACTATAACTTCTTTAAAGGCAAAACTATGTGCTTTTCTGCATTTTATTCCAGGGATTCAATAAATATTAAATGTGAGTTAATTATGGTATTCACAGACCATATAGTGTGGTTTGTTTTTTTTTAGCTCTAGACATTTTCATATTCAATTCCATTTTTATGATCTTAAAAACAAAAATATTGCCTGACCAGGCGGTGGCGCAGTGGATAGAGCGTCGGACTAGGATACAGAGGACCTAGGTTCGAGACCCCGAGGTCACCAGCTTGGGCATGGGCTCATCTGGCTTGAACAAAAAGCTCACCAGCTTGGACCCAAGCTCACTGGCTTGAGCAAGGGGTTACTCAGTGTGCTGAAGGCCCGCAGTCAAGGCATATATGAGAAAGCAATCAATGAAAAACTAAGGTGTCGCAACAAAAAACTGATGATTGATGCTTTTCATCTCTCTCTGTTCCTGTCTGTCTGTCCCTATCTATCCCTCTCTCTGTCCCTGTAAAAAAACAACAACAAAAAACACAGGCCCTGGCCAGTTGGCTCAGTGGTAGAGCGTCAGCCTGGCGTGCAGGAGTCCCGGGTTCGATTCCTGACCAGGGCACACAGGAGAAGCGCCTATCTGCTTCTCCACCCCTCCCCCTCTCCTTCCTCTCTGTCTCTCTCTTCCCCTCCTGCAGCCAAGGCTCCATTGGAGCAAAGTTGGCCTGGGCGCTGAGGATGGCTCCATGGCCTCTGCCTCAGGCGCTAGAATGGCTCTGGTTGCGACAGAGCAATGCCCCAGATGGGCAGAGCATCACCCCCTGGTGGGCATGCCGGGTGGATCCCGGTGGGGCACATGCGGGAGTCTGACTGCCTCCCCATTTCAAACTTCAGAAAAAAAAAAAACACACACACAAAAATATTAAACTTTCAAATTCTTTATTACAAAGTGATAAACACTGTGGACATTTTCACACCATTTCTGAACCTCATCCTATCGCTTACTAGTGATGAATTTCAGAGATGAGGTGAGCTTTAAGCAGAATGAGAATGTCTAATAAAATTAGAAGTTGAAATCTTAACATTATGTTTTCAAACTATTCACAGCACAGAACTGCCTCAGATGCCAAGTTGCCTGATCCTCACACTGGGTGATCAGTGGTGAATTTAACAGATACTATATATGAATTTCATAATTTAGTCACATTGTAATTAAACAGATATTTGCGGGCTGGCCCCAAATCTATGTTCCGTGTATGATTATTGATTATAATTGGTACAGCAAATATATTTTTACCACTGTTTATTTTAAACACAGTAGTACACTTCTATACTAGAGCTGCTTGTTCTGTTTGTGGTTTAATTTTGTTGTGTTCTATTGTTATTAATATAATCTTAAAAGTATGTAACTTTGAGGTCTGAATGCATCAACTACCACTAACTTCATAGCTATCCTCACAAATCTCTCAACGAACATCTTACAAAACGTACGACGTGACTGCCCTCACGGAGTTTAGTCTACTAGTATCAGCATCTGCTTGTCCAGTGCATCCCATTAGAGCCCAAGTTCTTTCACACCTGAGTGCACACTTAGTCACTTCCACCAGCTTCCCTTGACAGTCCGCCTAGTAGTCTTCCTCAAATAACATAATTTCATTTCCTCTGATATACATCTACACTGTTCTTTCAAAACCCTTTCCTTCACTACCAAAATCAAGATACCCACCTCTGCCACCACTGTCAAGTCTCTCAAGCTGAACACACCTTCTACTTAACATAAAAATGCATGGGATACAAGCATCACAGTCTGATGCCCCCAACTTTCCACAAAGCCCCAACAACTCCTCTCACCATCCTCCTTTTACCTGTCTCTCAAGCTGAACACATCTTCTACTTAACATAAAAATGCATGGGATACAAGCATCCCAATCTGATGCCCCCGACTTTCCACAAAGCCCCAACAACTCCTCTCACCATCCTCCTTTTACCTGCCTTCCCTTTCTTCTGAACCAAACATCTGATACCTGCACTCTCCCTCCTGATGCCTCAGACTTGCTGGGGGGCAGGCAAGGTGTGGCTCAGTAAGACAAAAAGGCCTCGGTGACTGAACACGTTCTGGTACTCCAGGAGGGTGCTGAGAGCCAGGACTGCCCCGGGTCTCCCAAGCCAGCCCAGCCCTGCTCACTCGCCCTTGCCCTCGGCTCCCAGTCTCTCCATCCTCCATCCTGCCTCCTCCTCTCCTTGCCCCACTCCACCCAGCCTCTTCAAAGGCCTGGGTGAGACCAGCCAGCATCTCACAACACAAGCCAGAAGAAGCTCATGGCTGTTGCCCCAGAAACCCAGAACAGAGAATGGCTGGCTGGGCGCTGTTTGTTTTTCCTGTAATCAGAAAATCCCACTGGGGGGACTCTAGGGGGACTCTCAGCTGCCAAGGTGGCTGGGATCCTGGCTGGTCCCCTACAGCCCCCTCAGAGGAAGATAAAGTAACAACTTTGCTTTACCAAAGGAAGCAAAAGAAACTGAGTGGGGGGGGGGGGGGGAGGCAGAGTTGAGAGTAGGGGAGGGGGTGGGCAGGGAGTCTGACCTGCTGGCTACAAACCAATTTGGAAAAACAGCTGGCCTTTGGCCTTTACAAGAGAGCCCCAAGGACATACTCCATCCTCTCTCATTATTACCATTTCCAAGAGAGAAAAAAAAATTAAAGGAAGGGAGGAACAGCCACCCCAGGAAGCAACTTTCATGCACAGAACATAGACACACACACCACACAGGCAATGCAGGGTTGGAAGATTGATTTCCAAGGTGTTCTCAGCTTTCAGCTAAGTAAGACAAGCCATCACTTCTGGTTCGACTTTTACAGGCAGTGCAAGGGAACACCAGGCTAACACAGAACAGAAACATTGGCACCTGCCATATATTAATTAATCAGGAATGCATGATGGCTAAAACCCTCAAAAGCAAAAGGGGCAATACGCAGCTACAGGCACAAACAAGATGCTGACAGAGACGCTACACTAAAAATAATAATACTAACAGACACAGCATCTGAGTTGCTGGAATGCCCTCTGCATCCTGGGTACCAAACAGCAGGGCTCTACCCTGGTTAATCTGCGTAGCTCAGTGCTCCCAGGAAGAGATGAAAATGCAGGCTCTCATAGCTTCCAGCAAATACACTAAAGTTAATACTGTAGTTTCAGAGTGCTACTGCATGTAAATAGGAAAGTTTAATGCAGATGTGTGTAAATATCTCTTTGCTTTTCAAAGGGATCGATTCATCCAGCCAGAAGACAGGGCCAAACAGCTTAGTCACCAGCAGGCAGGGCAAATCGCTCTACCGATAAATGGGCATAAAGTAAACATGGTCCTCCTCCTCCCCCACCTTGAGCACAAATCTGTGCCCAGTGCCTCCTCTCCCAGATATTGCTCCCCGCTCCTACCCACTCCCACCCTCCATGGAGGAGATGGGTGCATTTCCCAACTCTCATCCTGGCTCCATCCCTGCCCCACGCTCTTACCTGCTATCCTGAGCACTGCCCTCTCAGCGGGGTCCAGCACCGAGCCCCCGTGAATCTTTCTTTTCGATCTCTCGTGTTTAGGCAAATTCCAGGGTAAGGTGTCTCCAGGAGCTGGAGATGCCGAGCCGGATTTCTGGCTGAAATCATCCTCATCGGAAAAATCCGCGGAGGAAGACATAGAGCAGCGATAGGACGCGTTCCCGGAACTCTACAGAGGATGACACAGAAAAAAGCATTCACTACCAAACGCTCACAGATGCTCATCGGTTTCAACAGCCCCCTCCCGGTTCCCATACTGAGTCTGGCATCCTGCACCCTCCTCAGCGCTGACAGGACACACAAACAAGAAATGAAACCCAGGGCTCACCATCTTTTCCTGGCCACAACTCCGACAGGAGAAACAATACCCAGGCAGTTCCAAGACATGGACGATTTACACAGAAGTGTGTGGCCTGCGGTCCGGCCACCAGCTCACAAATGACTGGCCCAACAATGAAGCCAGAATCAACAGCCTTCCTGTTACAAATCTATAGTATTTGGCTCCCCCACCAGGACGGGAGAAACATTTTCCATTACTAGACTGCTGGTTAATTCATTAATGCAACTAACTTGAAGTTTCAAAACAAAGCACAAACGCAGGATGTTGAGTCCCAACTCCTTCCCGTTTCAGGTCGCCTCACCGCCGGAGACTCCTTTCGGACCAGTTTTGAACGCCTGTGTTCTTTATTTAATTTCCTTCGTGAGAGTGAAGCAGGTTACCAGAAAAGAGCAAGGAGGGAGGGAGGGCCGATTCTGAGAAGAGCCTTTTCTTAAGGCTGGGGGAACACAAAAGACGGTTTTCTGGAAGCCTAGGGCAGCTCCAATAAACAAACAGCTGAACTCAGTTTAGAGTTCTTGAGATAATTTAAACTTCTAGCAAAGTAGCGGCTGCCCATGATGTAAATGAGAATGAAGCAGCACAGTGACAGGAAACAGCTCTTCTCAGCTCCTGGTCATTACACGGTGGGATGGGAAACACGATGCTTTTAACCAAGCCCTTCCCCCTGAAGGTTAGTCATCTCTTCGTCTAAGGGGAGCCAATCTGCAGGGACGTACCTCACATAAAAGGGTTATAGCTTCCACGCAGAGAAGAGGCACACCGTGTTATTCCTTCCTTCTCTACTAGGTTAACTTTGTGACTATTTAGAGAGCTTACAATGGAAACAGGGATGCTGACCACCTATGCTGTGAACGCTATAAATAAAAAACTATCCAAGGGAAATCTTCACTTTCCCGTTTAGAATTCCACTTTGCTGAAACTCATGGCGAAGATGCCAACATTGGTAGAAACCAGAATTCCTGAAACGTAACTTGCAGCCACAGATGCCTGAGATGCAAGTAAAGGGCATAAATCAGTGAAGCATGTTCCAGTTTGAAGAAGTCTGAGCTGCTCAGTGACAACTACAGCAAAAACAGGCTGTGTGAGTGACACCCCAACGCGCTCACTGAAGGCGTGTGACATAAACGACAAGAGAATCAGGACTATCGACCTTACCTCAATCTATTCAGACACACTGCTGCATGGGGTCGACACCATCATCTTAAAAGTACACAATATTTCCCACAAAATAAAGCATCTAAGATTTATCTTTACTTATATTCTTTCCTGAAAAAAAAAAAAACGGGTTCCATTTTATTTCACCTAAAATATCATCACCCTGGCAAATTTATTTATTTAAATTTTATATGTTTTCCTAGTGGCAATAATGTAGGTAGACACTCTTGCGGCAAATAAATAAAATTGATTTTCTGTATTGTAGCTAAACTCCACAGGGAGTTGTGAGTGGCCTTAAGTCAGGCACCAAATGCTATCATCAAGCTGATTTATTTTCCATGCTTTTCTGGAACTTCATCTTGAGCTCTCTGAGGCTGGCTTGTTGGCTGGTTCTGTGTAAGTGGGTGACATTCTTAAAGACTTTCAAAAGGGTATTGGGTTTCTTTGGTTGCCTTCTGTCTTCCTTAAAAAGGCTTCCTACCTGTCCTTACTTAAGGTCACCCTTTATCTGTGAGATTATATTTCTTCTTGTTGCCTGAACTATTTTCAATGAGTATGGTAATTTGATTGTTTATCTTTACAAACAGACTTGGAGAATAACAAAGAACTGCTCCCTTCCAAAAAAAAACATGGGTTATTGATTTTTGTAGACTAAATTTTTTTAATGGCCAGAGTCTCAGCTGATTGAACAGCAAAATGGTATTTATGCCATGACATAAATACCATTAATCACACGCAGCCAGATGGGAACAATTACTACCCCTGGACCCAAGGGTGTCGACTGGTGCAGCCTCTAATCTGGTAATGTCATTGGTAAACAGCTAAAAGGGAAAAGGGGGAAAAGAGACAATCAGCAACAGCTCTTTCAGCAATATATCACAGAAAAATATAGACACACACAGAGAGAATAAAAGAAATCATACATATTTATAAATGGTAAAGTCTCTGGTGGGCTACATGGTTCTAGCATTTGAACAATTAAAGTATTAGATTTTTTTCCCCACCATAATTTTCATAAATCCTTTCAAAAATAAAAGGTAAACTATATAAAATTAGGCCCATTTGAATTCTAAAAACTGAGAAGTGATATCTTTAAATAAAGCTGCTTAGAAGTCTATCGATCCTCTAAAACTGTTATACTCTTTAATGATTTGAAATGACTTGCCAATTCATGTCACTACGTTAAGATTTAGAGACAAGAGAATAAAAAACAGTTCTCTTTTTATTTTGGAAAAAGCAAACATGTTCTCTGACCCAAAGTCCAGAGCCTAACCTTTGATGTGGGGCTTGGAGGGGTAAGACAAAAGAACAGGGTGCTTGTGACCAGAAAAAGCCCCGAGTTCCTATCTCTTCTGCTCTTGTTGCCTAAGGTTTGATACCTACAGAAATACAAAGATCTGTGTCCACCAATAGGGGTTCCATAAATTAGAGTTTATACATAAAGTAGACTACTCTGCAGCAATTAAACAAAAATTTTATTGACTTCCATTTAGCAAAGTGGAAAGAATTCATATAGAATGATTTCTTTAAGGAAAAAAAAAGGCCCTGGCCGGTTTGCTCAGTGGTAGAGCATCAGCCTGGCCTTTGGAAGTCCGAGGTTCGATTCCCAGCCAGGGCATACAGGAGAAGTGCTCATCTGCTTCTGCACCCTTCCCCCACTCCTTTCTCTCTATCTCTCTCTTCCCCTCCCACAGCTAAGGCTCCATTGGAGCAAAGTTGGCCTGGACGGTGAGGATGGCTGCACGGCCTCCACCTCAGGTGCTAGAATGGCTCCTGTTGCAGCGGAGCAATGCCCCAGATGGGCCGAGCATCACCCCCTGGTGGGCGTGCTGGGTGTATCCCAGCTGGGCACATGCGGGAGTCAGTCTGTCTGTCTCCCGCCCCTTCTCACTTCGGAAAAATATAAATAAATAAATAAATGTATGTCTGTGCGTGTAGGTGGGTGTCCAAACAGAGATAATTGATAGATTAACAGGTGATAACTAATAACTGTATTAATATATAAAGAGGATTATTTCTGAGTGATGACTATATTATAAATGGATTCTATTTTATTCCTTCTAATTTTATAGTCTACAAGTATACAAAAATGATTACAAAAAATAAAAAATAAAAATATACTGTATCAAGGGTCAGAGACAATATCAAAGTAACTATTTAAGCCTGTGCTTGTAACCATTTTCGGCCCAAAACCACACCAGAAAAGTTGATATAATATATGGAAATTTCTTTGCAAATATAGCTTTTAAGTAACTATACAACAACCTTGCATATATCTTTAAGGGATGCATTGACCTACTGACCCCAGGTTAAGACCCCAATTTACACTATCATCTGTCATCACCATTTAGCATGTGTGCTGAAAACAAAAGAAACAGGAAAGAGCTATGGAGTCCAAGAAAAGAGGAGAAAGGGTAATTAAGATTATCAAGGCAAAGGTAACATAAGCCATAATATTGTTAACATTGGTGGTGGTTTTTTTAATAAAAGACTATGAGCCTCCTATAGACTGATGTTGGATCTCTACAACCAAAAACAAACAAACATTAGTTTGTGAGAAACCAAAAAAAAAAAACCTTGTATTGTGTCTTATTACAACTTAGTTGTTAAAGCAGTTTTAACAATTGAATTAGATCACCAAAAGCTTTCAAAGGACTTTCCTAATAGCCAATTCATTCACCGGGTATAAAAACAACCCAAATCTCCTAAGCCAGGATAATTACATAATGCAACATTTTTAGAAAAAGAACCAAACAATAACTTCTCTAATTGAAACCTGGTGGGAGCTCAGAGATAAGTACAATAGAATTGCCTAAATTGGAAGTTGCCCAGCCTTAGCACCCAGATCCTACAGGAAAGGGCCAGGAAATGGTCTCGCACTGGGCACTTTCTAAATGCAACAGAGAAACAAGTGCAGAGATAAGGGTTTGTGCAGCCAGACTTATAGAATCCCAGAGGTTGGAAACTTCAACTTTCACAAACCCGCATACTTATTTATGATTTGTGCATAATTCCATAAGTATACTCCCAAAAATTTTACAAAATTTTACAAAATACAAAATACATACATATTTTTTAAAACAAAAAGCACATGAGGAAACAATTGGGCAAATCTAGATTGTGAGGCGTTCTACAAATTATCCTGCATTCTTCAAAAAGGTCAATGCCATGAAAAATATACACTCAAAAAGCAGGGACTATTCTAAATTAAAAAGAAAAAAAGCATGACAGCAAATTCATGCACCTTGACTGGATTCTGGTTTCTTCTGTTTAAGCGAAAAAGGCATGCTAAGGACAACTGGGGAAAGCTGAGCATGGATCACCCATCTTTCATGAGGAAACAGTGGGAAATTCTTGTTAATTTCCGGAAGTGTGGTAAGGATATTGTTGTTATGTAGGAAAATGTTCTTAACCTAGAAGACACAGACTGAAGAAATGCATGACATCTGCATTTATTTTCAATTGTTTCTGTAAAAACAGAAAGAATCCATGAATGCGGCAAAAGGTAAACAAAAAGTATTCGTCGTATTACTCTTTGAACTTTTCTGTAAATTTGAATATTTTCAAAATGGAGAGTTGGAGGGAGACACAAAAACAAGGCTTTGTTCACCTTTGTAAAAATGTCGCTGTAGTTAGACCTGTGTGCACAAGCTCTAGACCCCCAGGTTGTCCATGGACAGTCTCCTGTCTCATCGCTTCACTTCACATACCCTCAGAGAAGCGCTCAAGCGCTGGCCCAGGTCAACAGGACACCAGAGAAAGGCCATCCGCTTGCCCCAGTCCTAGCACAGGTTTAGACAGAAGGAAATAAAAGAAGCTCCTGTTATTAATTTAATATACAATCTAGTGAACACACAAATTGGCTCATTATCATATCGTTCTTTATATTTTATGTAAACCAAAACAGACATCAAGATTTCAATGAAGTGAAGTTCCAATTTTGATCCTCTTGACTAAGTAAGTCACGAACACTAACTTCCTACATATAGCATAAAAACACAGGGCCTGGCCCACGACTAGCCTTTCTTATATACTAAGCTTTTTAATTTAAAAATAAGTTGAAAAGCAAAAGCACATTATCCGGTTTCAGAGATTCCAAGAAACACAATCTCTACCACAAATAAATAGACATAGAAGGAAACAGTTAAGGAAAATATAAGAAAATGTGTCTCATTCTTGAAGACAAAGTTAGTGATGATAAATTTGAGGACAGGGTGTTAATTTGAACTTTTTTTTTTTTTTTCAAAACTAGTGGAACAATTCAGGCACTCTGTTACAAATAAATAGCTCTTAATTAACCTCTCAACTGAAAATCACCTTTAAATAGTAAGCGGAAGAGGGCTCTCTGGGTTGGTGAGGCCTCAGTCCCCCCCTCTTTCGGGAGAGTACCATGGGAGCCCTGAACTGAGAGAGGAAGAGGAGCTGGGTGGGTCCTGGGAGGAAAGGGAGGTCAGAGGGAGAGGAAGCTGGAAGGTTCCTGGATCTGACTCAAGGGAAGAGGCTTTGGGAAAAGAGTCAAGGAACTCAAAGTTTCTTTCCAGGTGGAAAGGCTCAGGTCTCCACCTATGAAAGACCACCCCTAGAATTCAAGACACAAACTCTCTAGGGCAGGGGTCCCCAAACTTTTTACACAAGGGACCAGTTCACTGTCCCTCAGACCGTTGGAGGGCCGGCACATACAGTGCTCCTCTCACTGACCACCAATGAAAGAGGTGCCCCTTCTGGAAGTGCGGTGGGGGGGGGGGGCGGATAAATGGCCTCAGGGGGCCACATGCAGCCCACTGGCCGTAGTTTGGGGACGCCTGCTCTAGGGTATAAAGATTGTGCATTGGTTAAGTGACCCTGGTATTATATTCCTGGGGAAAATGAGCTCACTGTTGGGATACAGGAAGGAGAAAATTTCCAATATCATTTTCCTTTATCTGTGTAGGAACTTCTACAAGATAAGTAATAAAAAGACTCATTTACATGAGGAGCATGGCTTCAGATTCTAGGCGGTCTGGGCTTAGTCCTAAGGCATTCTGGACTTTCAATTTAACTACCAGTCTGTTCTAATTTAACTAGCCTATTCCAACTATACAGATCATTAATTGAATGACTATAGTCCGGGACTGTATGAAGCCTTTTCCCTAACTATCCTATTTAGCACTCAGAGTAACATAATAAGGAAACTGATCCTCGGCAAAGTTAAGTATCTTGTCCACAGCCATCCTGTCACCATGAGGTGGAGTCAGGATTTCCAACTGGGTCCTTTGGACCCCAAAGCCTATGCTCTTAACCATGTGTTATTAAGTGCTGTAAAATGTGGACCCAGATACTGAGAGGAACCTATCACATACCCACAGCTCTCAAAGATCTTACCACGTATTTGGGAAGCCCAAAAAGATTAGACTTGTTCTGTGCTCAGTACTAGGCCAAAGGCATGGAAATGACCGGAGACAGGTATCACTTCACAGTCAATAAAAACTATCCAGCCCTGGCCGGTTGGCTCAGTGGTAGAGCGTCGGCCTGGCGTGCAGAAGTCCCAGGTTCGATTCCCGGTCAGGGCACACAGGAGAAGCGCCCATCTGCTTCTCCACCCCTCCCCCTCTCCTTCCTCTCTGTCTCTCTCTTCCTCTCCCGCAGCCGAGGCTCCATTGGAGCAAAGATGGCCCGGGTGCTGGGGATGGCTCCTTGGCCTCTGCCCCAGGTGCTGGAGTGGTTCTGGTCGTGACAGAGCGACGCCCGGGAGGGGCAGAGCATCACCCCCTGGTGGGCGTGCCGGTTGGATCCCGGTCGGGGGTCGGGCGCATGCGGGAGTCTGTCTGACTGTCTATCCCCGTTTCTCCAGCTTCAGAAAAATACAAAAAAAAAAAAAAGAAAAAAAAAGAAAACCTACCCAAAAATATGCAACTACCCAAAAGTGGAAAGGACTGCTTTGTGTGGTAGTGAGCACTTTCCTACTTCGAGGAACCAAGCCTTCACTGAGTGAAATGTTGACTTGACTCCATGCTGTCTTCTAAAATTCTTCAGTCCTATGTTCTCCTACACCTCCATAAAACTTTTCCCCAAATAGATTACAAATGAAAGAAAAACAATATTAAATATCAAAATACTAAAATTGCAAAAAATATCTTTCAAAAGAGCATAGACACCTATTTCTTTTTGCAAGTCTACCTTAATTCAATCATATAAAAATTACAGAAATAGAGACACCAAGAACTAGTTTGCTTTTAAACATCTGCAAATAGTCTTTGCAAACTGGGAGGAAACTTTAATTTGCCTAAAAGAAAAGCAAACATAACTCTGAAAACAGCCTCACAAAACAGAAACATATTAGGAAGACAAACTCAAATACTGAAAACATCTCTTTAACTAGAGAATACTTAATCTTATATTTTAAAGGGGTGTTTATTTACAACAGTCAATTAAAAATATGTCTTGAGCACCCACAGGCTTCTGCTTCCGAGGAGCTTAAAATCTAATTGGGGCCCTGGCCAGTTGGCTCAGAGGTGGAGCATCGGCCTGGCGTGCAGGAGTCCCGGGTTCGATTCCTGGCCAGGGCACACAGGAGAAGTGCCCATCTGCTTCTCCACCCCTACCCCTCTCCTTCCTCTCTGTCTCTCTCTTCCCCTCCCGCAGCCAAGGCTCCACTGGAGCAAGGTTTGCCTGGGCACTGAGGATGGCTCTGTGGCCTCTGCCTCAGGTGCTAGAGTGGCTCTGGTTGTGGCAGAGCAGAGCCCCAAGATGGGCAGGGCATCTCCCCCTGGTGGGCATGCCGGGTGGATCCCAGTCGGGTGCATGCGGGAGTCTGTCTGACTGCTTCCCCGTTTCCAACTTCAGAAAAATACCAAAAAAAAAAAAAAAAAAAAAGTCAACTTATACTTAAATATTATCATCTTGCTATATTATGCTGCAAAATATGTCTTCCAGTGGAATAATATAAAGACATACATAAACTACGGTTTACAGTATCAAGTCAGTTATGGGGGAGAAAGCCACTGGAGCATCCACAGTCCCTTTGGAAGCCAGGATGGAGATACAGTGTTCCCTGCCTCCCTCACTCCTCAAACAGTATCATTTCCAAAATTATTGACCACTGGTAGAGCCATCCTGTATATGTGTTGGGAATGCACTGCTCATTAAAAAAAAAAAAAAAAACAGGCCCTGGCCGGTTGGCTCAGTGGTAGAGCGTCGGCCTAGCGTGCAGGAGTCCCGGGTTCGATTCCTGGCCAGGGCACAAAGGAGAAGCACCCATCTGCTTCTCCACCCCTCCCCCTCTCCTTCCTCTCTGTCTCTCTCTTCCCCTCCTGCAGCGAGGCTCCATTGGAGCAAAGATGGCCCAGGCACTGGGGATGGCTCCTTGGCCTCTTCCCCAGGCGCTAGAGTGGTTCTGGTTGCAGCAGAGCAACGCCCCAGATGGGCAGAGCATCACCGCCTGGTGGGCATGCCAGGTGGATTCCGGTCGGGCACATGCGGGAGTCTGACTGCCTCCCCATTTCCAACTTCAGAAAAATACAAAAAACAAAACAAAACAAACAAAAAACCCCAATAACCATATTTCCCCATGTTTAAGACTCTCCCATGTATAAGACATACCTTAATTTGGGGGCCTGAAATTTGAAAAAAAAAATGTATCACATAAAGTTATTGAACTCAAGTTTTATTCATCATAAAATTCATACAACTCCTCATCTGCCCGAAAAAGCAGGAAATGCAAGTAAAAAGTCTCCAACCACTGTATAAGATGCACCCAGATTTCAGACCCCAAATTTTTCAAAAAAGGTGCATCTAATACATGGGAAAATACGGTAATGGCAAACATTTAAAAATTAAAAATTTTACATTAAAATTCAGATGTGGAACATTGGGCCTAGTAGGAGTTTCCCCTAGTGAGGAAGGATATATGCTTTCCTTCTGACACCATCCTTACCTTACCATGCCCACTTCATTCATGTAGCATACCTGGGCCCTGCAGGCATGTGAGTTTGGGGGCCCTGGCATCAGTTAAGGAATGGGCGACATTGTTGCATTTAGAGAGTAAAGAAACGGGGGTGGGGTGAGAGTAGGAATAATGGTAATCAATAAAAAGGCATGACATTGCAAAAATAAAAAGAAAACTCCAGGGTAGGAAATGAAACAAAACAATAAGAGGGCAGCCCTGGCCGGTTGGCTCAGTGGTAGAGCGTAGGCCTGGCGTGCAGGAGTCCCGGGTTCGATTCCCGGCCAGGGCACACAGGAGAGGTGCCCATCTGCTTCTCCACCCCTCCCCTTCTCCTTCCTCTCTGTCTCTCTCTTCCCCTCCCGCAGCCGAGGCTCCATTGGAGCAAAGTTGGCCCAGGCACTGGGGATGGCTCTGTGGCCTCTGCCTCAGGCGCTAGAATGGCTCTGGTTGCAACAGAGCAACGCCCCAGATGGGCAGAGCATCGCCCCCTGGTGGGCGTGCCTGGTGGATCCCAGTCGGGCGCATGTGGGAGTCTGTCTGACTGCCTCCCTGTTTCCAACTTCAGAAAAAATACAAAAAAAAAAAAGGGGGGGGCTACCCAAAGATTCTAGTTGAATTAGAGTCAAACAGAATTAGGTGACACTACGTTCCTCCTGACATCCAAAGGCTGATCTATCCATCTGCTCCAAGTATTCATTCTGCTCCATCCCAAGAACCCTGGTTAACATTTCAAATGCCCAGGAAATAAAACTAAACTGTATGACTCAGGAAATGCTGGCTCATGTTCTCCGTGTATCTAGCTGAACCACCCATTCGTCACTACTGCTGCCGACTCCTGCCTTCTCCTACCCATGGTCAACGCTGCTCCCCACCTGTCTCTCCTACTCTAGTCTAGGTCATGGAGGAGATTTAATACCAAGGACTTCAGACAGCTAGAAGATGGCTCTGACTGCTGTTGGAAAAAAAATGGACTATGATCACTCACATGGGCCCCAAAGGTATAAACACAGGATGTTTGCAGAGACCAAACCGCAACTATCGTTTTTCCTACCTACTTACAAAGTTAAAATATGTGCATGCCATGCCAAAGATTACAAGTTGCAAAAAGCTGTATGGTCTTGGAAAACTGCTTGGCCTCTCTGGGCTTGGGTTTTCTCATCTGAGAAATGGCAAATATAATAGTACATAAGACATAGGGCTGTTGTAACAGAATAAATAATACTTGAAAAGTGCTAAGAGCAATGCCCGAAATGTAGAAAGCATTAAGGAAACTTTGGTATTAAGTAATGTCATCTATTCACACTGGTCTGACCCAGGGGTAGATAAATGACTCCAGTGGAACCAATATGATGGGCACTCCAGGACATGTGGAACAACACACTGAAACACGGAGCTGGCGGTTACTGGGAGACAAGGCCAGTATATAATAGTTCCCATACCCATCCTTCCGAAGCTTGGTTGCCTAACCTTCTATTCTCTGGAAATGCCCTTGTATCTTTCTAATACACTGCTTTTCTTTTTTTTCTTTTAAACTCAGGTTTTTTTTCTTTTAAATTCATTGTTCCCATTGTTGGAGACAACAAAAACTTCGCTATACGCATTATCTTTAAAAAGCAATTATATTCAATTCTTCCCTGTTGAAACATACGCAGGGTTATATCTTTATCTGTTCATTTTCATTACCTGTCTTTATTGATGAGACTTCAGAAAATTGCTTCCGATAATAGCTTTTTACATAGTTGTTTTCTCACTTCACTTATTACTTCAATCAAGTGGAAGAATTACTTTTTCATTTAAAAAAGAAAAGTTTTCATTGCCCTAAAGCTAAGTCCATAAGACTTTAAGTACCTAGCACTTCCCTTGCCCCTTTCTGATGAAAACATGGCTTCTTCCAGCTGTGCAAAGTGAAAATAACCTACCACAAGCCATAACTGAATGGCACCAACCTGCAGTTCCAAGACACAAAGAGGCCCACTGCCTCCGAGCTGTTCGGTGGAAGACTGCCCGGCCGGATGCTGCACACTGGATGGTGGCAACCCAGTTCAACTGCAGCCTCCCTTCTGGGGAATAAATGCCAAGTGCATTACAAATGCCCTTAACTAATATTTGGGTCTCCCTGAGATCTGCTCCACGTTCCAGGCTTAGAGCACTTGTGATCTGTCCAGAACAATCTCGTGGCCCGAAGCCCCCACATCTCTGTGAGGGCTGCCTCAGGGTTCATTTTTGTCTGTGTACTAGACTGCTCCCCCAGAAGGAAATGGGGCCACGCCCCTCTTGCTTTAACCCTAGGGAAAGTTGTGCCTCAGGGCAGGAAGCAGAAACACACTGTAAGCATTCCTGCCTTTTATTATCCACACACCTAAAACCACCCCAGCTACGGCTATAGAAAAGGAAAAAGGGCCCCAGAGGAAAAGACTGTCCCAGCCTACAGAGGTTAGGAGTGTCTGTGGATCCTGGCACAGGGGACTCTGTGAACCTCAGGAGACCCTGAAAGAGATGGGTGCCCGGGGTGTCTAGGAGGGACAGACACATAGTTAACCTTTCAAAAGATCCCTGTGTCCTGAGAGCAACCCAGAGCAGCCTGCAAGGCCCCGTGGGGCGGCCACGGGGGGCATGTCAACAGGACCTGCAGGCACCGATGCTGCCTCCTATCTGCTGACACTTCGGCATCTTCAAGACCCCAGAACCATAAGGAAACTCCAAGGTGGAGGAAATGAGGAGCACCAGGCCTGGAAAAATGGAAGACTGGGAGTCAGAACCTAAGTTGAGATGAAAATAAAAAGAACCAAAGAAACAAGAAAAGTGATCTACCTTACACCAGAGTTTAGAGACTAACATTCAAACCCACTGTGTGGGCAGTGACTGTGCGTCTGCTTTGTATTCCCAGCTGCTGGGAGGGGCCCGGCGACTGTGGGGAATGAATCCATTAGTTTGGCAACTCAGCTTCAGCGGCTGGGTCCCTGTGTAGAGACTGAGAGAGGAAGCTCTGCCAACAAGGGCTAGAAATGCCGAGCAGCTGTCTGTCTGTCTGTCTCTCAAACACACACACACACACACACACACACACACACACACACACACACACATCACCACAGCAGCTATCTCCTCCTCCAATTCCTTCCCTCAGCATCGTTCTTCATTTTAAGGCTACTTTGAGTTACTCCGGAACCAGAGAAAACGGGAAATGCATATACTTGCTTGCTTGCTCATTGCCACCTTATTCCAAAACGGGTATTAAGGTAACTAATAAGAAGACCGTGGGGAGGGGGAGAAGGATGTCAGGAGCTAGGACTGCTCCAAGCAGTGCCCCAGAATGAGACATGGGAAATGGTAAGGCACTTAGAAACCTAAGGTAGAAATGTCAGCAGATGAGGCCGTGGAATCAGGTGGAAGGTGGGGATCATGGAGGGGCCGCCTGGAATGCTGGGATTTGGACTTGACCTGGTAGGAGCCGGATGATTGCTGAAGGGGTAGCAGTGGTTTGCTCTGAGAGACGGGGACTCCGACGGCCATGAGGAGAATGGACTGGAGAGGAGTCAACCTCAGACAAGATGAGGTGGTAGTTAGTGTCACGGTCCGGCAAATGATGACAGCCCGAACTAAATCACTGACATGAGGGATGGATAGGAGAGGGTGGACCTGAGCAATATTTAGAGCTGGAAAAAGAAGGCAAGGAGAAGTCCGGGCTGTGGCTGACAGAGTAGGAAGTTAGGGTAGCTGACCTAGAACGAATGAGAAGAAGGTCAGAAGTCAGGTGGGTGTAAGAGCGGAGACAAGAGAAGAGCAGTAGAAAAATGAATGGGTCCCTGACCAGTAATACAAAGAGGCTTGAGATGTCAGGTCTCCCTGATAAGAATATATGGTGACTCAGACTGTTTAAAGTAAAAAGGTGACTAGACCCCAATTTCCCAGAGACCTGCGTTTCCCTCTAACTCCAGGCCTGGCCCCGGGCACTGAAGGAACGGACTGAGAAAACCGGCCCCTAGAGAAACTGCAGCTGGTCAGTGCCATGCAGGGTCTGCCGAGACAGTGGCGCGCTGGTACCAAAGCACCACTGAGTCACTCGAGCCTTCACCTGTCTTCCTCATACACACAAAGAACAGGAGTGTATAAACCGCCTTGCTCATCATCCCGTTTCACACAGGGGCTGTTCTGTAGAATATAACAGACATGCCATTTACACATATTTTTGTAACATGCTATGAGCCATGACCTTTATGTTAACTAAAAACAAAAATAGTAATACTCCTATTTTTCTTCTAATAGTCTGATAAGAAAATAAGTATACTCTTCCCATTGGGCTTTTAAAGCAAATTCATTCATTCTTTCAACGCAAGGCTCTCTCATCAGCTACGACCGTGTGCTCCAGCTGTGCAGACCGCCCCCTCTCCTCCTTCGTCACACGGCGCACTGACGATCTGGGTGACTCCCAGTCGCCTGACCTTCCTCCCCTTCCCAGTGGTGCACTTGATGCTGGAATATTGCTTAAGATTTTTTTTTCTCTCCTCTCTTTCTCAACTCGTACTTTCCCAGCCGACCTAATAGCTTCCTCCAACAACAACATAAAATGAGAAAGATTTTTAAAAACGTAGATCCATGTCCAGAAAACAATATGATGAAACACACACACACACACACACACACACACACACTCACACACACACACTCACACACAGAGCATGCAATAAACCAACAGCTGCTCCCTTGTGCCTGCGTCATTTCCTCCTGAATGAGTTCTCTGTCTGGAGCCTGGAAACAGCTAGAAAGTTAGCAGGTAAAGAAGTCAGATACTTTCAAAAATCTATTTGGTGAAAATCACTGTTTATTGGTATGATGGCTCATTTCATGTGTCAAGTTAATACAGCTCTGGCACCCAGTTTTAAGTGAAACCCCAGTCTAGATGTTGCTGTGGAGGTCTTTTTTTTTTTAGAAGTGATTTCAAATAAAGAATATTCTCTGTAGTATGGGTGGCCTCATCCAAATCAAAGGTCTTACGAGCAAAGGCTAAGATTTCCCAAAGATGAAGGAATTTTAGTCAGGACCACGACACAGAAACCCTACCTGAGCTTCCTGCCGGGTGCCTGGTGAAATTCAGACTCCAGACTGCAACATCAATGCTCATCTGAATCTCTAGCCCACAGACCTGCCTGCCCTACGGAGTTTGGATTTGCGAGCCCCATAATCACATGAACCAAATTCCTAAAGTGCATGTGTGTGTGTGTGTGCGTGTGTGTGTGTGTGTGTGTGTCCTATTGGTTTGGTTTCTCTATCCCTAATAAATACAATTGGCTACAATATTACTTTATATAAGAGTTGTATGAGTCACCTTTACTACATTTCAGGGAAGTAGAAACAAGGGCTATAATGTATGCACTATCCAATTTAACGGAAAGAAAGATCATGCAAAACTCTTATCAGGCTCAGTTAGGAGCCCCATACTCGCTACCCATAGTTCCTCTCTGATTCACTCATATTCTGAATGTGGATAACCACACTTACTTCACTGGATGTTAGACCATGTTAAAGAGATATGTATGTAAGGCCTCTAATGCGATGCCTGCCTAGCATAATACTCAAAATATTTTTATAGCATTTCATTCTAGGGTAAAAAGATAAAAATGAAAACCAGGTAAAAAGTACTTAAAATATCAATGATTATAGTTATAGTACCAAAAAGCATATCATTTTAAGGACTAGAAAAGAAAAATATTCACCTCCCTTCATATCACCTGCCACTGATGCCAACAATTAGTTTAAAGCTATATATTTCTTTTCAAGCTTCTAACAGATATAAAGTATTAAGCAATATCAGTCATTTTATACCTAAGTGTGAATAAGGTCATCAGGCTACAGCCTGAAGAAATATTTTGATAAAAGTTAGAGGGCATATTGAGGCTCCTAGAAGTAAAGCATGATAAACATTGCATAACAACATTTCCTAGAGTCAGTCCTGACTCTCACAGAGACAGAGACTCAAGGAGCCAAGTGAGTCTTTGTACAAACAGAAACACAGCCTGGCCCTAATTCATACTGCTGCTCGGGAGAAATACTGCCCGAGGTACATGCTCTTCATTTGAATGCGACAATCCACCCCGCTGTTTCCCTAGTTCAGAGTCCAGGCTCGTCACCACCACAAGGCTGAGATACGAAGACAGACGGCCTTCTCTTCTGCCCTGCCTTCCTGATTCTCCATGGAGAACACCACCTTTCATGGGATCTGATGCAGGCAGAAGACCCTACCGAACGCTGGGGCCGCAATGTCTGAGACTCTCCCATTAGAGATGCACTCTTCAACGTTCCTCTCCCTGTGACGAGCCTCTCAAATGCACATACTCATAGGAGGGAGAATAAAAAATATTAAGTCACCCTGAGCTATTCGTCACTTATCAGGCAATTTCTTCCAGAAAGGATGACGTGCATCACCCGAAAGCAAGCAGAGCCAAGGGGGAGAAGGCAGAGAGGCGAAGAGGAGAAAAATGGCTCACAATTTTGTAAATTCTCTGCCTTACTCATAAGTAAGCAGCAGGTCCACAGATTTGGGCCTCAATTCCCAGTTCTGTCACTTACTAGCTCTGGGGCCTGGTTGCAAGTCACTAAGTCACAGCCTTTGTGAACCTTGGATTTCTCATCTACAAATGGGGATGATACCTACCTCTCAGAGCCGTTATATAAGAGTGACATAGTCAATGCACTTAGGACCACATCTGGAGTACAAGAGGACACCCTAAATGACAGCTGGCATTTTAAAGAACTGTCCCCAAATTGTCAATTTGATAGAGAGTTCCTACAGTTGTAGCTGTGGGGCGTTAGGTGAATTTTTAAACCACTGGGAGTGTTTTAGTCCCATCATCTGCACAGGGCTAACTTAATTCAACTCAATTCCTGAAACGATTGGAAGTGATATACATCAAATACACAGTAAACATTGAACAAATGACAATGACTTCTTATCCTAGGTCACATTTTCTCCCTGACCCTCAACAGTCTTTTCCGCATACAGAAGCTAGATGGAGTCTTTAAAAGCCCAGCTCGGAGTAAATCACGCCTGTGCTGCAGTTGTGCCAGCAGCTTCCCACCTCACTCGGGGTAAAACCCGAAGCCTGTATTGGGCTTGCAAGGCCACAAGATCTGTCTTTAGATGCCTGCTCAAATGTCACCTTTGTAAAGAAAGTTTTTCCCAAACAGCCTTGTGTAATATTACTCTCACCTCCGTCATTCTAGACCCGATAACCTGCCTCAATCTTCCCAAAGCACTAGTCCCCAGCTGCCATGTTACATATTTTCGTGTTAATCCGTGTGGTGTCTGCCTCCCCTGCTGGATAACAAGCTCTGGGAGGACACGGACTTTGCTTTACTTACAGCTCCTAACACAGTGATAAACCCACAACAGGAGCTCAGTAAATACTTGTGGGGTGGAAACATGACTAGGGAGTGATCTTTGCAAAAGCTTCTGTACTGTCCAACGCACAGCGATTGCTCAGTAAATACCCATTTCCTTCAATAAGCATTACCTCTTTCTTATCCTCAGTCATTGCCTGTCTTGGAAAAAAAGAGGTTAAAGCATTAACATAGTCTCACAACTCGCTGAGAAACTTTCCTAACCACAACCAGAATAAAACTGCTCTCAGCAAGCTAACTGGGGAGAACGAACTGAGGTCAGAGGAGGCCCTGGACTGGCAGACCAGTCTGCTTCCTAGCCCAGCTTCCCCACTTACTAGCTTCATAAGCTTTTTTTTTTTTTAAGAGAGGAAGAGGGGAGGGAGGAGACAGAGAGATAGAGAGAGAGAGACACCAATTTGTTGTTCTACTTATCTATGCATTCATTGGTCAATTCTTGCATGTGCCCTGACTGGAGATGGAAATCCCAACCTTGGTGTATCGGGACGTTACTCTAACCAGCTGAGCTACCTGGCCAGGGCGCTACTGAGCTTTTCTAATCCATAAAAAACTCTACTGCATACCGTTGCTGTGAGGGTGGAGTGAGCTCACGCCCATTGCCTAGCACAGCGTGTGGCTCACGGTGCTTAAGAAACACCAGCTAGTGTTACTATTACCATTAGTTAGCAACAATAAAAATGCTGCTGACACAAAATATGTGCCTTATAACTTCATTTCTTGTACAGTTTTACTGACTAATGGTTATCTCTGGAGCTACAGAAAGCCGATGATGTTTCAAAAGAGTTTTAATTGGATTAAAAAACAGGAAATAATGAGAGTCATTTGTTTATAAAAAGCGACATTCTCGGTTCAGAAGAGGGTTTTTTCCCACTTCCCTAGTGCCCTGAAACGTCTACATCTCAGACTTCCTGATTCCGTTGCTCTGATCAACAGACAAATTTGCCTGGAGTCATGGTGATGACACATATTGTAGAAATAAACTTCAGAAATCTGTGTTGCCTGATTAATATTCCTACAAATTCTAAGGATTATTATATATTTTTTACATTTTTCCATGGGTTTGAGAGAGAGAGGTAAAGAGGAGAGTGAGGAGGGGGAGAAAGAGAGAAGCATCAATTTTTTGTTCCACTTAATTGCTCCATTTAGTTGTGCACTCATTGATTGCTTCTCGTACCTTCCCTGACCAGGGATCAAACCCATGACCTAGGAGTGCTGGGATGACGCTTAATTCACTAGGCTACCTGGCCATGGCCTATAGATTTTTTAATGTAAAATATTTGGATTATTAAAATTAATTTTAAACATGGAGGGAGGTCAGTTCATTTTGCAAAACACTAATTTTTTTTTAAATTTTCACAAGTGAAAAATTCAAAATGCTTTGCCAAACACGGCATATCATGAGGGAAATAGTGCCGGAGGGTAGAGTGTGTTCAACCCAGAGGTCATGTTTCCAGCTGTGACTCTGAATGTAAAAGGACATGATGTTTGGAATCTCAGGTCACTTTTCTGGGTCATTTTGTTTCCTCAAAGTGACAACCATGGTGAATAGTTTTTAAGATCCCTAAATTGTCCATGAGTCCAGCCATCATCTCTAAAGTTCTTTTAATGCCCAAATTCCAGAATCTTTAATGTTTTGTCTTCCAACTTAGACAAAGCCTATTTATATGTTTATCCTGAACTAAGTTTAAAAGCTAATGAACTAGAGACATCATGCACTGAGTATCACATGTAAGAAAGAAAATAGAAAGCATCCCCTCCTAATCCCCTAACTTATCCTCCCCTCTAGGGAAAAAAAAAAAAAAGCTGTATTTTGGACTATTATATATTTTTAGAAAGTTGCTGATTACCAAAAACAATAAATAAAAATTAACAAATAAAATAACTTGTTTTTATTTGTTGGAAATTAATAAATAAAATAAGCTTATTAAAATAAAATAAATATCAAAATTAATAAATAAAATAACTTGTTTTTTATAATCAAAAGATACTGCCTAATTGTGCTCCAAAATGTCGGTACCAAAAGTGTGTGTGAGTGTGTACAAGTCAGTTTTGCTCTGATTTTAAGTCAAAGAAAACTGATCCGTACATAATTACAGAATATCAATTCTAGAAATTCTACTTTTATTAGTGTGAGTTAGAATAAAGCCTCTCATGAAGTTTAAAGAATTTCTAAATGAAAATTTACACTTTAGGACACATTACAATTAATCGTTTTAAAAAACTGCATCCCGGCCCTGGCCGATTGGCTCAATGGTAGAGCATCAGCCTGGTGTGCAGGAGTCCCGGGTTCGATTCCCAGCCAGGGCACACAGGAGAAGCGCCCATCTGCTTCTCCACCCCTCCCCCTCTCCTTCCTCTCTGTCTCTCTCTTCCCCTCCCACAGCCAAGGCTCAATTGGAGCAAAGCTGGTCCAGGCGCTAAGGATGGCTCTGTGGCCTCTGCCTCAGGCACTATAATGGCCCTGGTTGCAACAGAGTGATGCCCCAGATGGGCAGAGCATCATCCCCTGGTGGGCATGCCGGGTGGATCCCGGTCGGGCGTATGCAGGAGTCTGTCTGACTGCCTCCCCGTTTCCAACTTCAGGAAAAAAAGAAAAAAAAAAAACTGCATCCTTTTACCAGAGCTATTTTATAATTTATTTGAATTTTTTGTCATAAAAAAATGCATAAATATTTTTCTCTATTTGAGGTTTTATGTTCAACTCCAAAATATGACAATTAGAAAGTTGACTTGGCTGTGCTAAAATAGCGAATATGTACTGAAATTGGAGATTTGAAAATGAATCACTAGAGTACTTCTCAATACCCTATGGGAGCGTGATTTTACCATCTGCAGGAAATGAAGGTGCTGTGTCATGTGCTCGAGACTAAGAGATGAGAAACAGCTGGCTCAATGTCCTACTTCCCAGTCCTAATCAGAAATAAAATTACTAGAAAGGAGACTTAAGTCATGCCTCGGCTCCCTGGTTGGGGGTAGGCAGGGGTGTATTTGACAATGATGTCTAAAATTTTTCATTCTCAATGGCCCTAGGATGGAAGCTAGAATGTTGAGGTACATAGAGCTCTGATCTGAGAGGAACCAGTCTGGAGAACCTCTTTAGTCTTGCAAAAATAAGACAAGGGTTTCTCAGATATATTGCAGACGTGACAGCCTAACAAGCCTCCTACTACACAATCTCTAAAAGTGCTAGATAAAATAACAACAACATACAGATATATACACACAAAATTTTTAATGCATCAGACAGTTGGCAGGAAAATAATGAAAATCCTCAAAAGCAAGAAAGATAGCAAAGCCAAAGCACAACACAGAGATGGTGCATTGATCCCTGTGACCTAAATCTTCCCTCTTGAAGGCCAGGCACTGGGGCAGGGACAGGAAAAAAAAAAAAAAAAAAGACAAGAAAATCTGACTAGAACATTTGCAAATAAAGTGAGAGAAAAACAAATGAGAAAAAAAAAACAAAAAACTATCCTCAGATAATAAGGACATTCACCTGTCTCAAGCCTGAGGCCTCATGAAGTAGGAAAAACATTTTTATGATTAGCTGGTTCTCCTGTGTTCTGTGGCCAGTTACACTACCTATGCTGTATCAAAACCTTTAACACTGACAATTTATTTCCCATGGTGAATGGAGACTGGCAGAAAGAAAAGAAAAGCCTTTCTGGAGAAATGTACCTTCAATCCAAGCCACAGAAATAACCACAAAGTCCCAGCAAAGGAAAGTTCATGATAAAAAGAGTTGAACACAGGAGTAGGAGTGAGAGAAATGGGTGAAGGGAGTCAAAAAGTACAAACTTCCTGTTATCAAATCAATGAGCAGAAGAGATGTAATGCACAGCATGGCAACTGTACTTGATAATACTGTATTGCATATTTTTTTTTTTTTACTTTCTGAAGCTGGAAATGGGGAGAGACAGTCAGACAGTCTCCCCACATGCGCCCGACCGGGATCCACCCGGCACGCCCACCAGGGGCCATGCTCTGCCCACCAGGGGGCGATGCTCTGCCCCTCTGGGGCGTCGCTCTGCCGCGACCAGAGCCACTCTAGCACCTGGGGCAGAGGCCAAGGAGCCATTCCCAGCGCCTGGGCCATCTTTGCTCCAATGGAGCCTTGGCAGCGGGAGGGGAAGAGAGAGACAGAGAGAAAGGAGGGGGGTGGAGAAGCAAATGGGCGCTTCTCCTATGTGCCCTGGCCGGGAATCGAACCCGGGTCCCCCGCACGTCAGGCCGATGCTCTACCGCTGAGCCAACCGGCCAGGGCCTGTATTGCATATTTTAAAGTTGCTAACAGTACAACTTAAAAGTTTCGATCACAAGAAAAAATATCCGATAACCATGTATGGTGACGATGTTAACTAGACTTGTGCTGATTACTTCACGCTATATACAGACATCAAATCATTATTTTGTATAACTGAAACTAGCATAACATCATGTTGTATGTCAATTATACCTCAACTTTTTTTAAGTTGAAAAACATGTGATCACACAAGGCCTCACAGGTGGGGCTACAGAAACGACAGACACAACCCACAGACAATACTTCAGGCATATTAATTATCAGATGGTAAATATAAAATATATTTTGTATTTTAAAAAATGGAAAAGGGCATCAAAAGCAGGAGTCAGGGGTAAGAGATTATCAAAAATAACCAAGAATGAAAAATATCGTAATTTAAATTGAAGCCCAGTGAACAGAAATATAAAGAACTCCTACAAATCAGTAGGAGAAGCACAAACAACCAAATGAGGAAAAGAGCAAATGAAAGGGACAAACAGACATTTTGCAGAAATGCAAACACATCTCCTAATAGACATATGAGGAGATGTTTGTCATCATGGATGGTGGGAGTAAAGTACAGTGTGTCCGTAAAGTCATGGTGAACTTTTGACCGGTCACAGGAAAGCAACAAAAAACGATAGAAATGTGAAATCTGCACCAAATAAAAGGAAAACCCTCCCAGTTTCTGTAGGATGATGTGGCAGTATATGAGCATGTGCAGATGATGACGTAACACCGTGTACAGCGGAGCAGCCCACGGCCATGCCAGTCGAGATGTGGACGGTACAGAGGAAAGTTCAGTGTGTTCTGTGGCTCACTAGATTTGAATCTGTGACCAAAGTGCAACATGAATATCGGTGCGTTTAGAACAAAGCGCCACCACATAGAAATAACATTATTCGGTGGGATAAGCGGTTGAAGGAAACCGGCAGTTGGTGGAGAAACCCCATTCTGGTAGGCCATCAGTCAGTGACAAGTCTGTAGAGGCTATATGGAATAGCTACCTAAGGAGCCCTAAAAAATCTGTGTGTGAGCCCACATCGAACTGCACTGAATAGGTATGAAACTGGGAGAGTTTTCCTTTTATTTGGTGCAGATTTCACATTTCTATCGTCTTTTGTTGCTTTCCTGTGACTGGTCAAAAGTGCACCATGACTTTACGGACACAGTGTATAGCCAATCCACAGTGATATAACAAATTATATGTATTCAATTGGCAAACCAAGTTAAAGCCTACTATTACTATGTGCCCAAAAGAACATGGCTCATAGCTGATAGAAGTATAAGTGATGCAAGTACTCTGAAAACCAGTTTGGCCCTGTTGCCTAAAATTCAGCTCTCAGGTGCACCCAATGAAATGTATACTTGTATACATGTATACATCCATTAAGCACATACCCAAGAAAAACCCGTGCACATGCAGAGTAAGAGTATGTACAAGAAAACTTGAAATAGCAGCCAAATGATTTGTCAAGGCCTAGAATCGAATGTGCATTTATGAGTGAGAAACTGAACAAACTAGGATCAGGCGTCCCCAAACTACGGCCCGCGGGCCGCATGCAGCCCCCTGAGGCCATTTATCCGGCCCACGCTGCACTTCCGGAAGGGGCACCTCTTTCATTGGTGGTCAGTGAGAGGAGCACTGTATGTGGCGGCCCTCCAGCGGTCTGAGGGACAGTGAACTGGCCCCCTGTGTAAAAAGTTTGGGGACCCCTGACAGTCACACAAAATTCTAACTGAATACACTACAGTGACATGAAAGTATATAGCTAAGTACTAGCAATGCGATTTTAAGTGAAAGAGTGAGTTCCAGATAATTATATAAACAATAGCCATCTTTTTTATTAAGCTACAAACAACTAAAATTGTAAAATATCAACTTCAAAGAAATAGAGAGAGATGTAACAGACACTGTGGAAAGGGAAGCTAGAATGACAAAGGTGCTTCGGAATGACGGTCGCCTTGAATAGGAGAATCAGGTGGCTGGAAGGGAGAGATCGTATGGTGAGATACAGGTTCCTGCCAAAGCCATTGCTTTTGTTTCGAATGGGGGTTGTGGGTACTTATCAGATTAATTCATTAATTAATAAAACCAGGCTTGCATCAGCCAGTGATGACAGTGTGTCATAAATCAGCCATCTTACTCTCTTTTAATCCTTCTTCATACAACCTAGAACCCCTATCGATTGTAACTACCTTTGTGGGGCATTTATATCAAAAAAACTTTGTCAAAATATTACGTCCTTTAACCCCTTGCAACAATCCTATGAGGTATATATTGCTTTTAATCTCACTCTATATCACTGAAAATTACAGCTCAAAGAGATGAAGTTATTGTTACCATTTCAATCTAGGTCTTAAAACTCCAAATTCTGTATTCTTCCATCCATGAGCCTAAAGAATGCCTATCCTTTCTAATGCTTCCAATCACCTACTTCAAATCATGTGATATTTAAGAGATCGCAAAGAAACCATAAAACTATGCTTCCAAATCACCAAAGACAAATGCTGACACTAATGCCTTTGAGAAAGAAGATTCCTCGGAATACCAGCAAGGTCCCGTTCCCAACCATTTGAAGAGGGAGGCCTGCCTATCTTTACTCACACCATTTTCAACTGCACACAAACACCTGTTGAACAACTCCTCACTGAAGTTCTATTGGGAACCCAAGCCAAAGATGTGTGATGTTCTCAGGGTCCTGACACTTCTTTATATATCATCAGATACAAGGCATGACCAGACACAAATAGTATACTTTCCCCTTAAACATTTGAAGGGGTTTTATTATTTAAATAAATTTAAAAGTATTGCTTGTAATTTTAAATTTTATTTATGTACAATTATATAAAAGTTAAATCGCAACTGCCCAGTTAAAATAATGTTATCTTTTGTGGTCATTTAATCAAAGACCATTGTTAAAGTTCAAGTTTCAAACTTCATATTTTAGTATCAAGAATATATTTAAGCCTGACCGGGCGGTGGCGCAGTGGATGGAGTGTCGGACTGGGATGCGGAGGGCCCAGGTTCGAGACCCCGGGGTCGCCAGCTTGTGCGCGGGCTCATCTGGTTTCAGCAAGGGCTCACCAGCTTGGACCCAGGGTCGCTGGCTCGAGCAAGGGGTTGCTCGGTCTGCTGGAGGCCCACGGTTAGGGCACATGTGAGAGAGCAGTCAACGAACAACTAGGGTGTCGCAATGAAAAACTGATGATTGATGCTTCTCATCTCTCTGTTCCTGTCTGTCTGTCCCTGTCTATCCCTCTCTCTGACTCTCTCATTTAGGTTTTGGTTATCCCAAAAAGCCTCTGCAGAGTTCACATGCTAAACAAAGACTAGAGTGTGTCTACTGGACACAGCAGCTGGCCAGAAGCAAAGGCTAGACTCCTGGCAGGGAGAGCTGAGGGCTCCCTCTGGCTCCCTGAGGTCCATCCCTAGATCTCAGCACAGGTGAGCATACCTGCCACACAGCTCGTCCCCGCCATCCCTGGTCACTGCCCCAAATTCAAGCCCCACAGGCAACTCTCCTTGCAAAGACTGTCATCCTCCTGCTGTCTGTACCTCCCCCAGGGCTGCTCTCCTGGGCAACTTTTTCTAGGTGTCCTGTGGAACCTTCATTTCACTGTCAACAAGCTGTCCCTCTTCACAGGAAGTGCCATCTCCCCGGCTTGTCTTACTTTCATCATTGAGAAAGTGCCTACTCCTGCACCCCGAGATTCCTCAAGCAGAGGCTGCTCTTTCTCCCAAGCATCCCGTCAAAGCCTTGCCCCTCTCTGAAGTCTAAGTCATATCCAACCCCAATCTCTCTTCCTCTCTCTGAACTGTCTGACCTCTGGCCACACCCCTCATTCACTGAGGGCTTTGGCATCTGACTCACTGCCCTTTCTCCAGGTTGAGTGTCATCTTCAACCGGGAAGATTTCCACATCAGTTGGATGAGCCATCTAACATGTCAGCCACAGACGTTCCGAAGCTCCTGAACTCAGATAATCTTCGCCTTCTCTTTTGTCTCTTGGCCCCTCTCTCTGGATGACATCACCTAGAACTGAATCGACTCTGAAACTGTGGTAGGCGGTTAGACGGACCTGAGCAGAGTCAGGAATATAGGCCAGGCACAGAAGGCTACCAGGGCAAAAAGTCCCAGGTGCCTAGCAATGTGCAAAGCTAGAACAACAAGGATCTCACCCCTAGAGTAAACTTTCCACCCCTGGCATGTTGCTGGTCAAGAGCATTAGACTCCCTTAGCAAGGGAGTGAACAGGGGCTAAACAACAGCCCTTGGGCATTAACCCCTAGGAATAACACCTAGGCCTCTGTTGTGTTTCAGCTCCAGGCCCAGAAAAGCAGCAAATCTAGACAAGCAATGCTACAGCTGACCTTAGGATCAGCTACAATAATGACCTCTGCCCTGGCACTGACCAATCAGTAGAGACCATGATCCTAGAAGGACACACCTGGAAAGCTGCTGAATATTCTGTTGAGACCCTCCCCTGAGACCTCCCCTGAAATCTCCACCCTTACAAGCCCTTAGGACAGAGGACCCAGCGCACACTCCCTTCCAGGAGCACACCCACACCTTTCTCCTCCTCCCTCTCTTCCTCCCCATAACCGTGCTTTCCTTGCCTCTCTGTTTCTCCTAAGCTTCCCGGTGAGGCTTGCAACCAGGGGAGCAGTGGGCACTGGCAGCTCATGCCAGGCTGACCCCATGAACCTGTCTCCAAGGCCCCCTTTCCTCTGACTTTTCTCCTACACAGCCAGTAAATTCTTCCTTTACTTGTACACTTTGTCTCTTGATTGAATTCCTTCCCTCACGAAGACAAGAGTCGAGGTCTCATCATTTTGCAGTAACAAATGATGATCCAACCACATGATCTCAAATTTCCGGCTCTCCAATTCTCTCACTCCTTTTCAAGTGCATCAGTCTCCCAATCCTCTCTGTTTCTGGCCAGACCCATGACTGCCCTTGTGATTTCCTGTCCTTCCTCACCTGGTCCATGATGCATCATTTCAAGCATTTTCTTGTCGTCAGTCTCCCAGCCACCTTCTCTAGAGCTAACCCTTCCACCCTCCATCTTGAATCAGCCAAAACATTCACCTTAATTCCTGATCCTAAACTACTGGAACCTACTTTGAAAACATCGTGCCACCAAGCAGTTTGATACCTCGGCAAATATAAAAGTACCTAACATCATCTGGCCCCCAGCACCGTTCCTGCTTACCATCTATAAATCCCAAAATGTATGTATTTCTGCTCTTCTCCTCACAGTCATTCTGACCAGACCCAGAGAAGGCCCCTTTCTTCTCACCAAAACATTTCACATCTCCTGTTTTCAGAAAGACCTTTCTGAATCTTACATGCTCCTTAGCTTACTGCCTAACTGCCTCCTTCTCTTCTCAGGCAAATTTCTTTAAAAAGTAATCTACAAATGCTCACTCCATCTCCTCATCTCCCATTCATTTTTCACCATCTGTTTTTAAATTGACTTATATTTTATCAAAGTAAGACATGATCTTAAGTTAAGAAGCAAATAATGCTAAAAAGCATTTGGTCTAAAAGGCTCTTACTCAGATACATGGTTCAATCACTGATACTGATCAAATGTCACATTATTAAAGAATATTCCCTGGCCATGTGTAAAGCCAGTAGCCACGGCCACCATCACAGCCGCCTGGCCAATGCAGGTTCGCATTTGATTTGAACAGACAGTAATGAAACAATGGAGCCAAAAACTAGTGGGCCATTAGCTTTAATCCTAGCTTGCACCTGGAGGGCAAGAAACATACACAGTGGGGAAACACTTCCCTTTCCATTCAGGGCTCCCAAAGCCACTGACTTATCCGAGTTTCCTAGAATCAAAGGTTTCTAGCTCACCAGCCTTATTCACTTCTGTTCCCCATCTCCTTCTCTCTGCACAAGCTCTGCACAAACTGGCTTCTCCTTCAGCACTCTGCCATCTTGGCTGCTTCTCCTCTCCTCCACACAGCCTTTCTCTGCTCTCTGCTCTCTAATGCTAATCTGAGGAACTGAGAGAGAGCAAGCTACTGGTCTGCCCCATTTTATAGTGTAGAAATCCAAACCTTTAATCCAATATACAAACAAGGAAATCTCTGATACAAAGTCACTTGTCTGAGGCATAAATGGGATTCCTCATAAGAGTGCACCACCCCCTATCATGCAACAGTCAAGGGTGTGGGGAAAAGCTTAGTTTTAAAACTAAGCCTTAGGATATAATGACTTTGCCAGCTTACAGCCTGTCTCCCACACCCATGGTGAACAAACATATATGTCATATTTAAATATTATTTGACCAACACCATGCAATCTAAAACTACAGCCCCATCTCACTTCCAATGTTCTCTTGCTCCTTACCTCAGCATTTTTTTCACATCACTTATTTCCTACCATAATATATATTTAATTACTTAGTATCTCTCACCCATTTCTAGAATGGGAGCTCTATTTGTATAGGATCTGTGTCACAGAGTAGATGTGTGTGTGTGTGTATTAATGAAGAATTACGATAATCATAATAAAAAATTAAACTAGAACTTTTTTTGGTCTGTTTTAGCTGATGCCCCCAAAACCAAGAATGATATAGTAAGTGCCACTATCCTCCAAACCTAAAAGAAAGTGCTAGAACAGTTCAAAATATGCCCTTGGACTAGTGCCACTCTGATAACTGTTTTCACTGGCTTGCTACAGGTAAATACAGAAATTGAGAGTACTCAGAAACCTTTTAAATAATTTGACATCACCTTGAAAGCGCAACCATCGGTAGACTTGCCTCGTTAACCCGACCACTTCAGGGGCTTGTTCAACTCATGCCCCTTCACCTGAAGACCAGTCATGCATTAAAGAATCAGATGTAGATACTCAATGGATTAGAATTTTTTAAAATCTTCCCCCAAAATGCAAAGGCACAGTGCTAGACCTAGATCTATGAAGGCCATGTTAAATAACCATAATACCTAATTAGCAACCAGGGCCCATCACCCACTGTAAGACAGGTGGATGAAGCTGGAAACCAAAGAAGACTGCTTTGGAGAAAGCTCCTGGAAGTGGGGTTGGGGTGCTAACCCTGTGCCGTAAACCAAAGAAGAAGCCTTCGAGGAGGCCTCTTAAAGGGCACCATGTGTCTCCCCTGAGGTTAGGGAACGTCTGTCTGGAATATAACTCTCACTGAGAGAATCTAAAGTTTTCCTCTGTGGAGTTGATTTAGACAAAGACACCAATGATGAGGAAAAAATAGTTGGACTTCAGAACCATACTGGAAGATTTAAGACAATGGAGTACTGCCCTCGAAATTCTGAGCAGAAATGATTTCTAACTCAGAACGTTATACCCAAGCTGTCAATAAAGTGTGAGTATAAACAAATTTTCATACTTGCAGGGATTCACACAATTTATCTCGTGTGAACCTTTCTCACTTGATGAACTGAAGATGTGTTCTCTCAAATGATTCAATAAAACAAGGAAAGAGAAAGGCGTGGGATCTAGAAACTGAGATCTAACACAGGAAGGCGAGGAAGAGAATCTGTAGGACGATGACAAAGGATGGCCCCAACATCGTACCTGAGCTGCAGACCTAGGGAGCTGAGACGGGAACAGGAGAATGAGGATTCCAAAAAAGTTTCTGCACGAATAAAAATGGAATGCATTTGCTCAAATGGAAAGTTTACTTTGGGAGTTTTACAGAGCTCTTAGTAGGTGTCAGAATCCAGACTTTTAAACAATTCCTATTTGCAGTCATCACCGCATTTCTGCGTGCAACATAGCCCGGTGACATCTATTCCTGACCCTGTCCAGAACGCTGAGAAAGGCGCAGTGGTTAGGGTGTCTGTGAACATTTCCTCCTCCTGGCAAAGTCATTTACCTTTCTCCATTTGCTTTCATCTTTATGTATTGTGGTTCAAGATTACAAATTCTCTCGCTTTCATCAAAGATTTTGTCTTTTAGTTTCTTGTATTCTTTGTTGTTCTGGAGTAGTTTTGTGAGAAGAGTCAGAAATTGAAAGGTTTTTACTTGCCATCTTGAAATCAAATACCCTGCATACATACTCTTTAACCCACTGAAATCTGGTTTCTACCCAACATTATACATCTAACTTTTCCTCTGCCCAAAATGCTAATTTTCTTTTCCTTGCTTAAAATTCAAAGCACAAATTCAGTTAAAAAAAAAATATTATTGAACCTGACTGGTGGTGGTGCAGTGGATAGAGTGTCAACCTGGGATGCTAAGGACCCAGGTTCAAAACCCCACGGTTGCCAGCTTCAGCGCAGGCTTATCCAGCTTGAGTGCATGCTCACCAACTTGAGTGTGGGATCATAAACATGGTCTCATTGTTGCTGGCTTGAGCCCAAAGGTTGCTGCTGGCTTGAGCCCAAGGTCACTGGCTTGAGGAAAGGGTTACTGATTCGGCTGAGCCACCCAGTCAAGGCACATATGAAAAGCAATCAATGAACAACTGATGTACCTCAACTATGAGTTGATGCTTCTAATCTCTCTCCCTTCCTGTCTGTCTGTCTCTCTCTCTCTCAAAAAAAATTATTATTGAATTTATTGGGGTGACATTGGTTAATAAAATTATATAGGTCTCAGGGGCACAATTCCACACTACATCATCTGTACACTGCACTGTGGGTTCATCACACAAAGTATCCTTCCATGCAATTCAGTTTTCACCCTTCTTGACTTCTTGGTAATATTTTATGTCATTATCACTCCTTTCTTCACATTCTTCTTCTCTTGCTTCTATGACACCATTCTCCACCAGTTTTTCTCTCTTTGCTCCTTCTGTTTGTTCCATCCTGATGGCTTTCTCTCCCACCACTTAACCCTCATACATTATTATCCAGAATCTCAGCATATTACTGGGATCTCATCTTCCTTTCTCATTCTATAGGCTCTCCTGACTATGAGAGTTTTTGTTCATTCTCATAGCTTTAATATCATTTTATTTGCTGATGACTACCAAATCTATCTTGCCAACTTTTTCTCTTCCTGTGAATTCCATATTCTCATATCTAACTGTTTTCTAGACATCACCCTTGGATGTCTTACAGGCACTTCTAAATCAACACATACAAAATCCAACATATCTTCCCCTCCCCTAAACCACACCCTGTTCCTCTCATCTTCCTTTATTCCCATTTTGGTTAATAACTCTGGAATCTACCCATTAAATAAAGCTAGAAATAAAAATATATTTTAAAAATGAATTAGATATATGAATATATATATATTTCTCCTTTTTCCTCACGCCACATAATATGTGTTACCAAGTTACATTTATTCTAATCCTTCATAGCTCTCAAAGTAACTCCTCTCTTCTCACATTATTACTATCTTAATTCAGGCCCTAATCATTTTAGATGGACCAAAGCATTAGTCTCCCTACTCTAGCCGTGTCTTCTTCCACTCCAGTGCTTCACTGGCATAACACTAATCTTTCTAATCCGAAATTCTCATCCCAACCATCCCTATTCACAGACCTTCAGAGGCCCCCAATACCAAAGATAAAAGTCCAAACTCTTTGACATGGAAAACAGTGCCTTTGTGGCCTCACCTATCACCAGCCTCATACTCTATACAGGCTTCCTTAGGAACTATTTCTATTTCCCCAAAAGGAACAGGGTAGAGAGAGAGAGAGAGAGAGTGTGTGTGTGTGTGTGCGCGCGCACGCACGCGTGCGTGCATGCATGTGTTTCTTTGTCACTGCTACTTTAAAACATCCTACTCACTCTATTTGAATGGCTTTTCCTTATTTCTTCAGTCGTCCTTCAATACTCAGCTCAGCAATACTTCTTCCAGAAAGCCTTCTCTGAACTTCCTACTTGGAGATAAGTGACTCTCTAATATTCTAGAGGACTCTCTATCATCCTACATTGTAACCACCTGTCTACCCACTTCCACAAGACTGTAAAACCTCTAATATCAGAAACCTTATGTTATTCACCTCCATATTTTCAGTACATTTAGAACCCTCTCCCACACCAAGGTTGTTAAATAATAATGGTAAACAGATACAGCACTCCCTCTTTGCCAAGTGCTGTTTTGAGCACTATACACAGATGAATCTTCTCACAAACCTTATACAGTTATGAGCCACACTCTACAATTGAGGAATCTGAGTCATTTGGAGCTGAATAACTCACTGTGCCAATGGCACTGAGCTAGTAAGTGCTAAAGACCGAACTTGCGCTCACAAAGGCCCGTGGCTCCAGAACACCCTCTCAGCCACTCATCACACTGCTTATGCCCGCCGAAAGGTTAACTGGCTCAAGCAAAATCAAGCTGGGCCCACCTGGCCGGTTGGCTCAGTAGTAGAGCGTCAGCCTGGCTTGCGGGGGACCCGGGTTCGATTCTTGGCCAGGGTGCTTCTCTGGGGATGGCTCCTTGGCCTCTGCCCCAGGCGCTAGAGTGGCTCTGGTCTCGGCAGAGCGACGCCCCGGAGGGGCAGAGCATCGCCCCCTGGTGGGCAGAGCGTCGCCCCCTGGTGGGCAGAGCATCGCCCCTGGTGGGCGTGCTGGGTGGATCCCAGTCGGGCGCATGCGGGAGTCTGACTGTCTCTCCCTGTTTCCAGCTTCAGAAAAATACAAAAAAAGAAAAAAAAATCAAGCTGGGCCCAGCCCATTAATAACCCAGATGCTCTTGTATCATATGATATAAAAAACTTTTCATTTCTGTTCCCATGATGAATAGATACCACTCAAAGGAGTATCAAGAAAGGTACTTCCAGACACATAAAATATAATCTAACATGGCAATCTGCCATAATAACTGAGCCTATAATTTTCCTTTTCTCCATTCCTCCACACTCTGACTTCTCAACTTACAACTTCCTCTTACTCCAGGATGGTTAAGCAATAACTAACTATTCAGAAAAAAAGCGGACCAGAGATTCATGATTAAAAATTTATTGAAATCCCACAATACCCTAGGGCTAAGGTTTAGAGCACAAAGCACAGTCTCTTGATTGTAAGGTGACATAATTCTTCTCAGCATTAAAATCAGAACAAGAGACAGAACTGCAGTGAAGAAACGACTTTGGAAAAACAATTTTCACCTATTTCTGAGAAAGCGGTGCGGCTTTGTTTTTCAACTTACCTGGCTCCACAAATTAATATAAAAGGCATTTTAAAATATCAACTAGTGTAATCCTTCTACAGTGCCTAGTAGTATAAAGTCTTCTCTTTCTCAAAGTTATTCATACTGAGGGAAACAAAAAGAACCCATGAAAACAACTAAGAACACCAAGCACACGCTAACTCAGGGGTCCCCAAACTTTGTACAAAGGGGGCCAGTTCACTGTCCCTCAGACTGTTGGAGGGCTGGACTATAAAAAAAATATAAACAAATCCCTGTGCACATTGCACATATCTTATTTTAAAATAAAAAACAAAACGGGAACAAATACAATATTTAAAATAAAGAACAAGTAAATTTAAATCAACAAACTGACCAGTATTTCAATGGGAACTATGCTCCTCTCACTGACCACCAATGAAAGAGGTGACCCTTCCGGAAATGCGGTGGGGGCCGGATAAATGGCCTCAGGGGGCCGCATGTGGCCCGCGGGCTGTAGTTTGGGGACCCCTGCGCTAACTGGTTGCCGAAAGAGTCCGATGATGCCTGACATCCAACCGACTCATCTTCCCACTTCACCTCCCACCGTTAGACCAACAGTTTACTTTATATTTAAAAAGGGACCATTCGGCCTGACCTGTGGTGGCGCAGTGGAGAAAGCATCAACCTGGAACGCTGAGGCTGCCAGTTCGAAACCCTGGGCTCGCCTGGTCAAGACACATATGGGAGTTGATGCTTCCTGCTCCTCCCCCCTTCTCTCTCTCTCTCTCTCACTCTACCCCCTCTCTAAAATGAATAAATTTTCTAAAATTTAAAAGGAACCATTCAGGTTTTTAAGAGTAGATCACAGTATTCTAAAACTCTTCAACCATATTCAGACTTTTATCCCTGAAAATAGAAAATAACACAACTTAAAAGCAGATCAATAATCAGATATTTAATGCAAGTGGTTTTTCTTTATTGGTGAAAATCATAAATTTCAATAATCTGTTATTACTGGAAGAAATCAAGTCTGACTAACTCTAGTTCACACTTCATTTAACGAGAGGCTTAGTTTCTGTTTCTGAGACAAAAACAAGAACAAACAAACAAAACAACCACCAAGGAATAGAAAAATGTGCCAAAATCCTGGCTGATGACTTTCCTGTTTTCTTTTCTTTATAATTCCAAAGAGGTGAATGAAGACAGAGCTTCCCTTTAGGCGTCCCCAAACTAGGGCCCCCCCGCAGGCAGCATGTGGCCCCCTGAGGCCATTTATCCGGCCCCCCACCACACTTGCAGAAGGGGCACCTCTCTCACTGGTGGTCAGTGAGAGGAGCACTGTATGTGGCGGCCCTCCAGGGGTCTGAGGGACAGTGAACTGGCCCCCTGTGTAAAAAGTTTGGGGACCCCTGCAAGTTTAAAGTATACATTTAGAGGAGAAAAAGGGGGCTGGGGAGAGGTAAACAAGGGTACAGGGGGATAGAGGTGATGGAGAGGGACTTGACTTGGGGTGGTGAACACACAGTGCAGTGGACAGATGATGTGTTATGGAGCTGTACACCTGAAACCTATATGATTTTATTAACCAACCTCACCCCAATAAATTCAATAAAAAATTTTTAATAAAAAAATGTTTATGCCTGACCTGTGGTGGCACAGTGGATAATGCTTCGACCTGGAAATGCTGAGGTCGCTGGTTTGAAACCCTGGGCTTGCCTGGTCAAGGCACATATGGAAGTTGATGCTCCAGCTCCTCCCCCCTTCTCTCTCTCTCTCTCTCCCTCTCTCTTTCTCTAAAAATGAATAAAGAAAAAAAATTTTTTTAAAAATAAATGTATTACATTTTAAAAAAAAGTTTATGTTCAGGTTGAATGTATCATTTCTGCTGTCTGAACTCTTGGGGGAAAGGTGTCTGCTCAATGATGTCTAACCTTCTTGGACTGTGGAAGGGAAAAGGGTGAAAGGGATCTGTCACAACCGATTATAATCACAGTTCAAGGGAAGCGGTCGCTTTGACAGCTCAGAAAAGGGAGCTCATTTTCAACAACTATGCTGGCTATTTAAAAAGAATTATTTTTCTGCAGCTGCAAGTTATAAAAATTAATAGCATGAAAGCACAGATCCTGTAAAGAGCCATTGCTTCATAAAGACCCATGCCTCGCTATCCAATTTTAGTGAAGGTGAATGAAGTAATGTTTTTCCCATTTGGCAAAGCAGCTGAAAATTATAATTTGTTATCAATTATTGATGCCCATTTCTAACAGGACTAATATATAAATAAAATTCACAGATGATTTCAAAGCACCTAACTAATGATAGTCTCAAGTTTTCTTAAATAAGCTTTAAACAGAGGTAGAAATGTGTAAATCATCATCTCGCCTCCCTATTTAGCAACAGAAAAGTAGATGCATGAACAGCAAGATGAAAGCAAAGCAATCTACCTCTGGAAAACCACCTCCTGAATAGAGTCACATAATGGAATGTGATGTCAATCTTAAAGATTAGCTCAAATCGATTCAATAGCTTGCATTTCTGACATCATCAAAATTTCATGAGCTCTGGGGGAAGATACAAGTGTAATGTGCTGAAAAAAAGCACTGCTGTAACATGAGGATTCTACTTACTACAAAAAAAAGTGTAAGACTAGGTAGGTATCAACTGAGTTTCAGCAAGACAATGTCAAGCAAAGTGATGATGGCATGTTGCCTTTTGGTCCGTTTTGTTTCAATAATAATTCTGTTTTCATATCAATACAGCTACAAAGAACAAACAAATGCCCTTTTAGATATTAAAATGGAAGATTATGCTTCTATGATTCCTTGTCTGTTTTACATTATTGGTTTAAATTTTAAATCAGTACATTTTTACACTGTGCACCAACATGATATTATGAAGTGTTCTAAGTAAAAAGCTGATAAATAAGCAAATAGGGGGGAAAAAAATAAAAGACAGGCATGGGAATATTGCCCCCTTTCTTCTACCTGTCTAAAAACCTTGTAACGGTAAATATCTGAAATCGGGAAATATTATTAACCAAAAAATAGGCTCAATCTATGAGAAACAAAAACCAGAAGAGGAACTTTAACAATGTAAAGTGTTGATGATGTAAATTTCAAATAAAGATGTGTTTCTTTTTTTAAAAAAGATTCCATTGATTTGAGAGAGAGAAAAGAGGGAGAAGGGAAAGGGAGAGAGAAAGAGAAAGAGAAGAATCAACTCGCTGTTCCACTTAGTTGTTCCACTTAGTTCTGCACTCACTGGTTGTTCTTGCATCTTCCCTGACACGGGGATAGAACCTGTGTCTTTAGGATGACGTTCTAGCCACTGACCCATCTGGCCAGGGTGAGGATGTGTTTCTCTTTTTTCAATGCCTTAAATCTTCCATTATGGACAATTTCAAGCTTTTACAACAATAAAACAAATACTATAAAAAACTAACATTCACATACCACCCAGATTCAAAAATTACCAAATCTTGGTAGGTGTTGTCTGGACTATATTCCTACCACATTTCCTCCACTACCCCACTGAATTGTTTTTAAGCAAATCCTAGGGATCTTATTATTTCATTACTAAGTATTTCAGTACTTATCTCTAAAAGGTAAGGACTACTTTGAACAAAATCACAATACTATTACCAATCTAAAATATTAATATATATTCTTAATATCATCAAATATCTAGCCAGTCCCCAGTTTTCTCAAGAATTCTTTTTGTGCATTTGGTTTGTTCATCCAAAGAAGGTCTACATGTTCTATTTGGGCAGTAGGCCCCTTAAACCTCTTCTAACCTATAGATTACTCCTCTTGCTTTTTTTTTTCCTTATACTTTATTTGAAGAAATTGGAGTGTTTGTTCCGAAGTTTCCCATAGTCCAGATTTTGCTAACTGTATCTTCAGCATATCATTGAACATCCTCCTCTGTCCTCTGTATTTTGTATAAATCTGTAATTAGTACTAGCAGTGTGATCTGAGGTAGGTCCCATGTTTTTCACAAGAATACTTCTAAGTGTCATTATGTATTTTCATCAGGAGGCACATAACGTGTGCTTGTCTCTCTTACAGGAGAGAGCAGTTACGATCACTGTGTAGGTTTATTATTTCATTGGGGTTTGCGAAATGGTAACATTCTGATGTCATTATTCCTTCTATCTCAGCAACTATTTGATTATGGAGTAAAATAATTCTTACAGCAAAGACTGGATAATGCTTAATTCTTTCCCTTTACCATTGTTCAAAAAAGTGAGTTGGTTCATTTAGCATTCCCCAAAGATCAACAAGGTGTTGTTGTTGTTGTTGTTTTTAATCATAAAGTCATGGATTTTAAATATACTGATGGGTTTAAATCCACCGCAATTATTATTCATATTGACTGGGCAGTGGGAGCATCTGCAAGTTTACTCCTGACCCTTCGGACAAGACCACAGTAATCTCTGATGCTTCCGACAGCTGGGCTCATTCTACATGGCTTGTTCCAGATCTGGCATCAGCCATTTCTCCAAGGAGTCTGCCATGGCTGCTGTGGCTGCCAAGACCAGATCCCCTCCACCCAGCCAGTGAGCTCCCAGCTGCTGCAACTGCTGGCTGCTAATAGCTCACAGTTCCCCTTCTTCAAAGAACTCCCCAGGCTGAAGGGAGCTTCCTCACACCCCACCTCAGTATCTCACAGCCAACAACTTGCTTCAAGTTAAGACTAATCTGTAGTGCAACTCCTGCCCCAGAGCCCAGTGTACAGCCAGGCGAAAGCTAGTCTCCAGCCAAGCCTGCATCCTTGCTCACTAGCCCCTACCCTATCCTGCTTCTTTTATTCTCCTTTTGACAGCTCTCCCCTAATAAATCACTTTCAGAAGAATGCCCTTCTCAGGCTCTACTTAAGAAACTCAACTGAAGACACAGCCTTGGTTTGTTTCAGTAAGAAATGACATTAGGATACCGTAATATGTACTGCTACTGGACTGGTCATTGTTTCCAGACTTGTTTGGTAGACAAGACCAGAAAATACATTTTTTTAATGAAAAAATTAATTACCAGTTCAAACTGATATTTCCAATTCAATTCTAGGATGATAGGGATTTACTTAACTTCTCTGATTTTATACCTATATCTCTTCTCTCAGCCACTAAAATCCTGGCACCTAACAACATCAATGTCTCTATTTGCTAAATGAAGTTTCTGAAGTTTTTTGATACAAGAACCTAAACTGAACATGAAGTAATACAGTCCTTTTAATTAATATGCAAGTTTACAGTCTTTTAGATCAGTATTGTTTACTCCAGAATGCCTTAACTCAGAGGTCTCAAACTCAACTCAGCATGTGGGCCGCAGAGCAAGATCACAGCCTTTCGGCGGGCCGCACTAGGTCTACAAAAGGCAACTGTTACGCAACACTTTTCTCACTGCAGTTGAAAACAAAAAAAAAATCAGTACAACAAGCACAATCGTACATGCAGTTTACTCAGTGTCACAAAACGACCAGAAACTGTAGTTCGCATCAAACCTGCTGTTAACTAAGCTAATATCTAGCTAGGATGCTAGAGAAATGAAAAATACAAGTAGGCCCGTAGGCTTACTTAATTTTATCCAAAATATTTTGAACTTCGTGGATTAGTCTGCGGGCCGCACAAAATTGTTCGGCGGGCTGCATGCGGCCCGCGGGCCGCAAGTTTGAGACCCCTGCCTTAATTCATATGGAAGGACAATATACATATACAATAGCCCTTAAAACCTCAACTAAGAGTTTACATTCTTAGTAGTGTCTCTTAAGAATAACGATACCGGCCCTGGCCGGTTGGCTCAGTGGTAGAGCGTCGGCCTGGTGTGCAGAAGTCCCAGGTTCGATTCCCGGCCAGGGCACACAGGAGAAGCGCCCATCTGCTTCTCTACCCCTCCCCCTCTCCTTCCTCTCTGTCTCTCTCTTCCCCTCCCGCAGCCGAGGCTCCATTGGAGCAGAGATGGCCCAGGCGCTGGGGATGGCTCCTTGGCCTCTGCCCCAGGTGCTAGAGTGGCTCTGGTCGCGGCAGAGCGCCCCCCCACCCCCGACTGAGCATCGCCCCCTGGTGGGCAGAGCATCGCCCCCTGGTGGGCGTGCCGGGTGGATCCCGGTCGGGCGCATGCGGGAGTCTGTCTGACTGTCTCTCCCCATTTCTAGCTTCAGAAAAATACAAAAAAAAAAAAAAAAAAGAATAACGATACCAACGGTCGTTACATTCAAATAAAACATGTCTTGCCATCTGATATTCATTCAATCCACAGTCACACCCACACTCTGTGTATAAAAGCATGTCTTTAGTAATTAGACTTTTTCTTAGCGTTTGCTACTGGTAATTACCTGTTTGTGTTGTGCCTTGCATACCTCATGATATCGTTTTATTTAAAATAAGCTAAAGGGCCTGATCAGTGGTGGTTCAGCGAATAAAGCATCAACCCAGAACGCTGAGGTATGCAATTCGAAACTCTAAGGTCACCAGCTTGAGTGCGTGCTTGTCAACTTGAGCACAGGGTCATAGACATGACCCTAAGATCACTAGTTTGAGCCCCTGAGTCAAGGCACATACAAGAAGCAATCAATAAACAACTCAAGTGAAGCAACTAGGAGTTGATCCTTCTCACTCTCCCTCCATTTCTCTCTCTTCCTCTCTTTCTCTCTCTCTTCCTCTCTCTCTCAAATCAATAAATTAAAATTTAAATAAATAAATAAATAAAATAAGCTAAATGTATGTTCTTATCATTTGGGCCCTTATTCTATGAACCTTTATTGTTATTCTTCTGCCTCCTTGCCTGCAATGACTATTAAAATTAAATTTCTCTTTAATTTTGGTAAAATACACAATATATAAAATAACCATCATAACCTTTAAATGTATTATAACACCTGTTAAATATTCAGTAGTGTCGAGTACATTACATTGTTGCAACCAATCTCCAGAATTCTTTTCATCTTTTAAAACTAAAACTCTACGCTCATTAAACAACTCCCATTCCCTTCTCCCATCAGTCCCTGGTAACCACCATGCTAGTCCCGCTTCGATGACTTGGCTCCTCTAGGTACCTCTCATACAGTATTCCCGTTCTTGTGACTTGCTTATTTCACTTAATATAAAGTCCGCAAGGGCCATCCATATTGTAGCACATGTCAGAACTTCCTTCCGTTTTCAGGCTGAATGACGTTCCATCATATATAATATATTTCACATGACTTTATTCATTCATCAGTCGGTGGACACTTGGGTTTCTCCTACTTCTTGGCTAGTGTGAATAATGCCAGTATGAAATGCATATACAAGCATCTCGTTGAGACCCTGCTTTCAGTTCTTTGAGGTGTATATCCAGTAGTGGCATGGCTAGATCTTATGGTAAATTTATTTTGAATTTTTTGAGGAAGTGCCATACTGTTTTCCATAGCAGCTGCACAATTTACATTCCCGGTAACAGTGCAAAGAGTATTTAAACCTAATTGTAACGCCAGGTCAAATTGGGTATCTGATCTAATCCCATTTTAGAGATGCAATCTGTACGTGGGGGTGGGGTATCAGGGGTGATAAATTAGTGACAATCAGAGTTGATAGCCCACTTGACATTTGCTAATTGAGCAGGAAGTGCGGAGGCTGCAGCATGGACTTGGTAGTATTAGACTAACGTGCACTTGCCAAAGCCTTGGTACTCGAGGGCGGCCGGTACAGATAATGCAAGCTGTGAGCAGTCTCTCAAAGATATATAACTACTCCCTGGGAATGAGTCAGGTAGAGAAAAATGAGTAATTCCTCCAGTCTACTGACATCTAAATTCTTGTCCCTGAAATTTCTCACCCAATTCCCCAAGTGTTATCTGAGGTAGAGCTTTCACGAACAGACAGACTGCAAGGGTATGAATACCTGCCTCTACTGTATCTGGACCTGTGACCTTGGGTCAGTCCCTTGCTCTCTGAGACTCAGTTTTTTCAGGTTGGGTTAGTCATATATAACCTACCCAAGCACATGTTGGTTGTGCAGATTAAATGAGATAATGAATATGAGCAGACTTTTTTTTTTTTTTCCTGAAGCTGGAAACGGGGAGGCAGTCAGACAGACTCCAGCATGCTCCTGACCGGGATCCATCCGGCACGCCCACCAGGGGGCGATGCTCTGCCCCTCCGGGGCGTCACTCTATCACGACCAGAGCCACTCTAGCGCCTGAGGCAGAGGCCCAGGAGCCATCCCCAGCGCCCGGGCCATCTTTTGCTCCAATGGAGCCTCAGCTGTGGGAGGGGAAGAGAGAGACAGAGAGGAAGGAGAGGGGAAGGGGTGGAGAAGCAGATGAGCGCTTCTCCTGTGTGCCCTGGCCGGGAATCGAACCCGGGACTTCAGCACGCCAGGCCGACGCTCTACCACCAAGCTAACCGGCCAGGGCCTGAGCAGACTTTTAAAAATATGAAGTACTGCTCGACTACCAAGTGACTCTGCAAAGCAGTCATTTTCCAGAAACATTACTGTCATTTCCAGAACTGACCTCTCCTCTCCCACGACACAAACTGAATGATTTCCTTGGACCACACTCATCATCTCACAACTATTTTTGAACAATAAAATGAGGCACTATTGAGAAATGAGAGAGATGCCTGCCACAGAGGAATGCAACAAAAGTGATGTTTGGAAAAATTGAGAATTAGATGTAAGAGAAAAGATCCAGAAAAATGGAACCCTGAGCCTAAAAAAGAAAGCTTCTTAATTCTCAAGTACAATTAACTTGATACTAATTAGAGCTATCTAACAATAGGAGATCTTATCACTAAAGTACTCAAGCGATGAAGAATCTAACATTAGCAGAATGTTGAATCAGACAAACTCTAAGATTTCCTCAAACTTGAACATTTTGATTTCATAAGAACTGATGGTAACACATAGCAGATGGGCTAACCTTGACCTTCTTCACAGATAATACAACAGGAAATGGTCTTAAATTGAACCCATGGTATTTAGGACAAAGATCAAGGAGTCATTTGAGGCAAAGACAGTTGTTAAAAGTCAACCAGGGCTCCAAGGAAAACAATGCCTGTATCCTTCAAAATAAAAGACCTTAGGCATTCTCTTTCTTGGAAGCATGCCCACGCCTTTTCTCCTCTCTACTAACCCCTGGGCATCATTCCTTTGCCCTTCTCTCTCCTAAGCCCCAAGGGCCCTTCTTCTGCCTCTGTAACTTGTTTCCTTGTCTATGCAAACCAGCTGGCTCACTTCTACTACCTCTGTAACTTTCTACATAAACTTCCTCATAATTTGTAAAATAAAATAATTTACACCCATTCTCCTGGAACAATTTAAAGATTGTTCTGGTTAGACGTGAAGTAACACCAGTGTTTTTCAAAGGCTGGTCTGTGGACTGGTCTGTCAGAATTCCCCGCCAGTCCACAAAAGAGTTAACCACCCTGATAGTGTATGAAGATTAGAGACCCTTTACGTATCAATGTTTCTGAGTTTTTGGGATATATACCCAGTAGAGGGATTGCTGGGTCATAAGGTAGTTCTATTTTCAGTTTTTTGAGGAACCACCATACTTTCTTCCATAATGGTTGTACTACTTTACATTCCCACCAACAGTGTATGAGGGTTCCTTTTTCTCCACAGCCTCTCCAACATTTGCTATTACCTGTCTTGCTAATAACAGCTAATCGAACAGGTGTGAGGTGGTATCTCATTGCCGTTTTGATTTGCATTTCTCTAATAGCTAAAGAAGATGAGCATCTTTTCATATATCTGTTGGCCATTTGTATTTCTTCCTGGGAGAAGTGTCTATTCATATCCTCTTCCCATTTTTTTATTGGATTGTTTGTTTGTTTGTTGTTGAGTTTTATAAGTTATTTGTATATTTTGGATATTAGGCCCTTATCTGAGCTGTTGTTTGAAAATATCATTTCCCATTTAGTTGGCTTTCTGTTTATTTTGTTATCAGTTTCTCTTGCTGAGCAAAAACTTCTTAGTCTGATGTAGTCCCATTCATTAATTTTTGCCTTCACTTCTCTTGCCTGTGGAGTCAAATTCATAAAATGCTCTTTAAAACCCAGGTCCATGAGTTGAGTACCTATGTCTTCTTCTATGTACTTAATTGTTTCAGGTCTTATGTTTAGATCTTTGATCCATTTTGAGTTAATTTTTGTACAGGGGGAGAGACTGTAGTCCACTTTCATTCTTTTGCATGTGGCTTTCCAGTTTTCCCAGCACCATTTATTGAAGAGGCTTTCTTTTCTCCATTGTGTGTTGTTGGCCCCTTTATCAAAAATTATTTGACTATATATATGTGGTTTTATTTCTGGACTTTCTATTCTGTTCCATTGGTCTGATTGTCTATTTTTCTGCCAATACCATGTTTATTGCAGCATTGTTCACAGTGGCCAGGACATGGAAACAACCAAAAAGCCCATCAATAGATGACTGGATAAAGAAGATGTGGCACATATACACTATGGAATACTACTCAGCCATAAGAAATGATGACATCGGAACATTTACAGCAAAATGGTGGGATCTTGATAACATGATACGAAGCGAAATAAGTAAATCAGAAAAAAACAGGAACTGTATTATTCCATACGTAGGTGGGACATAATAGTGAAACTAAGAGACATTGATAAGAGTGTGGTGGTTACGGGGGGGAGGGGGGACTGGGGGAATGGGAGAGGGAAAGGGGGTGGGGAGGGGCACAAAGAAAACAAGATAGAAGGTGACAGAGGACAATCTGACTTTGGGTGGTGGGTATGCAACATAATTGAACGACAAGATAACCTGGACTTGTTATCTTTGAATATATGTATCCTGATTTATTGATGTCACCCCATTAAAAAAATAAAATTATTATTAAAAAAAAAAAAAAAAAAAGATTAGAGACCCAATGGTTTTAGCCGAATTCACTTATGCTCACAGTGATTTCTGCCATATCAGTCCCGAAATAATTCTTCTATTTTCACTGGTGCCCAAGTGTAAAAAAGGTCAAAAACCACTGAGCTGCTAGACCACCTTTGAAGGAACCTCCTTTTTAGTTTTTTGATCCTCAGTTGTCCATGAATTATAAGTGGCCATCTAAAAGTTTCATTTACGTTTCTCTTGCTTGGAGCTTAAAGAATGTAAGGGGGGAAAGGAAATGGAAGGGAGGTCCCTGAGTACAAGAAAGACAAAAAGAATGACAAGCAGTCAAAATGCTGACGTTGGGGCCCTGGCCGAGTAACTCAGTTGGTTAGAGCATCGTCCAGATACGCCAAGGTTGTGGGTTTGATCCCTGGTCAGGGCACATACTAGCATCAAGCGATGAATGCATAAATAAGTGGAACAACAAATTGATGTTTCTCTATCTCCCTCATTGCCTCTCTCTCTCTCTCAAATCAATAAAGGAAAAAAAAAATGCTGACCTTGAAGAGGATCAGGAGTTAAAAGGTGTGCTTATATTTGTCCAGGCAGAGCACGCATCCCTTCACCAAGTTAATCTTGGCTTTATGAACTGTTTGAGAAACTGCACTCTATATTAGCACAGTTCATTTAATACAGTCCACCTTCATTGTATGCTCCTGTATATCTATTGATTGCAAATTTATAATAAATGAAATCTTTCGTAAGATTCTGTCGGGGACGCATAGCAATGTGTAGTCAGGACTTGGGAAGTTGAATAAACAGAATTCAATAAAATCCTTTTGAAGCAGTTAGCAAAAGATATTTAACTTTATTAATTCAGTTCATGCTTTAGAATTCCAAAGAAGAAAAGGAAATGAACACTTCCTTTAGGAGCTTTGTATTGGCCAGTTAATTAAGCCAAAGTAAGATATGGGCTGTACGGGCGCTGGGGATGGCTCCTTGGCTGCTGCCCCCGGCGCTAGAGTGGCTCTGGTCGCGGCAGAGCGACCCCCCCCCCCCAGGGGCAGAGCATCGCCCCCTGGTGGGCAGAGCGTGGCCCCTGGTGGGCGGGCGTGCCGGGTGGATCCCGGTTGGGCGCATGCGGGAGTCTGTCTGACCGTCTCTCCCCGTTTCTAGCTTCAGAAAAAATACAAAAAAAAAAAAAAAAAAAACCCACAAAAAGATATGGGCTGTATAATCAAGCCTCCCACAGACAGGACAGTGTCCTGAGGTTTTTCAGATAGAGCTGCCTGCTCTTACAAATTCGAAACGGAAAAGAAAAGGGAAGACGTTTTAATCGTCTAAGCAGGAAAGGAACAGAGAAACATCCTACTATATTTCAACAAGCTCAAGGATGTGTAGTCAGTCTACTCTATATTACAGCAGGTTTCCAACTATAAAAATGACTTAAAATCCTCTTAATATTAATTTAAAAAGAAAAACAACTATGCAGTGTTCCAAAATATACTGCAGCCTACAGCGACCTAAGCTGCAATCAGAAAAGCAGGGAATTTCCCCCGAACTCAAAAGCAAAATCCACAAAGAGAAGGAAAAGAAGGGTGAATTCCAGGAAGTAGAGAAGGAAAGGGAAGGAGTGATCAGTATGTTAGAAAATCCTGCTCTGCTACTTTCTCCAGTTCCTACCTGAGTTGCCTTTCCTCGGCCTACGATGAATATCCTTACATGGAAGTCAGGAGGCCCGGACCCATCTCTGCTGAGGTGGCTGTATTTCTGAGGGAAGAGTTGGAACTTGTGAGGGGCCCTGGCCCTCTCCCCAGCCTCTCAACACTGGAAAATCCGAGGCTCCGTTCTCAACTCTCTTCTTTATCAGTCTTCGCTTCCTGGATCATCCCATGCAGTGTCAAAGATGTGATAATATCAGTGTACAGATGACTCCCAATCCAGATTTATGTCTTCATCAATCCAGACACCAGGATATCTAATAGATATGTCAAACGAAACATATCCAAACTGGAAATCTGATTTCCAGCCCCCAAACCTGTTCTTCCTCGGGGTCATCGTATCGGAGAGCAGAACCACCAATCATCGGCGCCCAGTCTGTCTGTCCTCCAACTCTTACGTCAAACTTATCAGGCTCAATACCTTACTTACTTGTGCAGGGAGCCTCAGAGTGAGAAGACAGAAGCTCACAGGCCTAGCAAGGTTTTGCCAGCAGGGGGAGTAAGCGACAGCTTGGATAATGACTGAGGAGTGAGTGCTAGTAACTTTTTCTTTTTTAGTGAGGAGGGGAGGCAGAGACAGACTCCCACATGTGCCCCTACTGCAATCCAGCCAGCAAGCCCACTAGGGGGCGATGCTCTGCCCATCTGGGGCCTTGCTCCGTTGCAACCAGAGCTGTTTTTTAGCACCTGAGGCAGAGGCCATGGAGTCATCCTCAGTACCAGGGGCCAACTTGCTCTAATTGAACTTTGGCTGTAGGAGGGGAGGAGAAGAGAGGAAGAGAGAGAGAGAGAGAGAGAGAAGGAAAGGGAGGCGGAGGGATGGAGAAGCAGATGGGCGCTTCTACTGTGTGCCCTGACCAGGAATCAAACCCAGGACATCCACACACCGGGCTGAGCCAACTGGCCAGGACTATAACTTTCAATTAGATATTCTTTCACCTCCATGAGAAAGTCTGAGATTCTAAGTCATGAGAAAATATACATGATGCTGTCGCAGTGTGCAAAAGCCTGGAATCGGGAAAATGTAGCAGAAAGAGAGACAGTACACCTGATTATTTTTAAGGACTCTAAATTTTCTGTTTTCCCTTATCCCACCCCCAATACCAAACACATAAATTCCTCTTGGGCCTGAGAGTTGTTGTAATCAACAGGTTCGCGTGAGCGGGCTAAAGGGTAGAAGGGCCCGCGCTACTTCCCAGGTGCTCCGCCTCGAAGAGAGGACCGACCAGATCCACGGCAGAAAGGTCTCTGGGGGCGATCCGTGGTTGGCAACACCACTTAAAAATAGGTTTTGAATGGCCCTGGCCGGTTGGCTCAGTGGTAGAGCGTCAGCCTGGCGTGCAGAAGTCCTGGGTTCGATTCCCGGCCAGGGCACACAGGAGAAGCTCCCATCTGCTTCTCCACCCCTCCCCCTCTCCTTCCTCTCTGTCTCTCTTCCCCTCTCGCAGCGAGGCTCCATTGGAGCAAAGATGGCCCGACCGCTGGGGATGGTTCCTTGGCTTCTGCCCCAGGCGCTAGAGTGGCTCTGGTCACGACAGAGCGATGCCCCGGAGGGGCAGAGCATCGCCCCCTGGTGGGCAGAGCGTCGCCCCCTGGTGGGCGTGCCGGGTGGATCCCGGTCGGGCGCATGCGGGAGTCTGTCTGACTGTCTATCCCTGTTTCCAGCTTCAGAAAAATCCAAAAAAAAAAAAAAAGGTTTTGAATGGCCTAATAGTTGAAAGACACAAAGATCTCATCTATAGCTGCCATCTATGCAGGTAGGAAAGCTGAGACTCTGAGTGATTAAAGTACTTTAGGAGGGTTGATTAGGAGAAACATGGAGCAGCAGAAATGTGAGGGCTTGAATTTCTCCATTCTCAACCTGCTCCCGTCAGAGTGCTTGGGCTGAAATCTTAGTTTCATCATCTACCAGCTGTGTGACCTTGACCAGTTTCCTCTTCTGAAAAGCAAGTGCACTTGGCCCAAAGAATTGCTGGGGGGGGGGGGGACAGGGAAGGGCGCAGAAAACAATGTCTACATGCTGCCAGAGTCGGCAGGCAGTAAATGGGGAGCTCTTAATATGATGATGATGATGATGATGATGCTTAAAAACTCTAGGATTCAGACACACACAAAAATATTCTTTGTAATGTCAAAATACTAAAGAACAAATGGGGATCTGGATCTAATTATCTTTTCAGCTTCACGGCGATAGAAAATCCCTAAGTATTTCAGGGTCGTAATATATAGCACAAATCCCAAGGCATGTGTTTCCTAAAAGAAAAGCAGGATACATTTTTAGCTAACTCACCCTTAGAAACATTCCAAAGGCGGGAAATAAAAGGCATGCATATTATTATGTTTATATTAGTGATCTCCATCACAAATTCTTTTAGGCACATTTGAGCATAAATTATGAATCCAGAATCGGTAAACTGGCTAGAGCAGCAAAGATGCTGAAGTGTAATGCCTTCCATGTGGCATTGGCCCATGTCACAAAGAGGACGGGCCTTCTGGAAGTGGCTGAAACTGCACTGTCACGTTTTTCTGATTCATCTCCTCCAAGGCCACATCCTGTTTCAGTCTTTCCCCCTCATGGACCCACTTCTTATCCAGATTGCCACTAGAAATGCCTGGAGATTTTCACGGAATGTCATTCAAATAATCCTGAGTCATCACAGCTGCTTTATTTGTCCGCCAAGCCACTGCCAGAACTGCCTTCACGGCAACGTGTAATAACCCCGGCTTCCTCCAAACGTGGCAATGTGTAATAACCCCGGCTTCCTCCAAACGTGGCAGCTATGAAAAGGCTCCGGCTTCGGGCACAGGCTGAGTAGGGTGGCTCGAGCAGGCACTACTGACTACACCTAACCAAATCCAGAAGAGGGCACAAGGCCTCAGCTCAAGTCCACATAAAATCAAGGAAATGTCAGCAGAGGCCATAAGGTTCCAGAAGGCTGAGCAGGGATCAAGTGAGACTGGGAGCTAAGAGCCTCCTCACTTCCAACTCTAGCAAATTCCAGTCTCCGAGATGACCCCTAGGAGATGCAGGAAGATGAAGGATGTGAGTTCTACCGGCCCCAAAGAACACTCCCCAAGATGTTTCTACTGCCCAAGGAACAGAGAAGACTCCACTGTTATTTCCTGTCTTCTAATTTCTCCCCTTCCAGTTGATCCTTCTGAAGAAGAGAGGGTGAAGGCTATCCTCAGATTCCCCGTCAGCAGTGATCACCAGATGCCGGCAGAGAATGATACAAGTTAGGCCCAAGTTCAGGTCCTGATCACCTCATCCTTACACTCTGCAGGAGCTATTTAGCTGTTCCCCTCTGACTCTTCTGGTCATGTTTCATCTTCCTAAAACCATGCTTTGAACACGCTACTCACCTCTTGTTGTGTCTCCATGAAACACAGGAAATAAAGTTCAAATGCAGTGGTTGCCTAGGATGTATTCTGACCCCAATCTCTTTTCCCAGCTCTGTCCTGTATTTCTCTTATATAAATCCCCACATCCGGCCCTGGCCAGTTGGCTCAGTGGATAGATCATCAGCCTAGCATGCGGAAGTCCCAGGTTCAATCCCCAGTCAGGGCACATATGAGAAGTGACCATCTGCTTCTCTTCCCCCCCCCCTTCTCTCTCTCTTCCACCCCTCAGCCAGTGGCTCAATTTGTTCAAGCGTTGGTCCTGGGTACTGAGGATAGCTTGGTTGATTCTTGTTGGGTGGATCCCAGTTGGGGCACATGCAGGAGTCTGTCTCTTTACCTCCCCTCCTTTCACTAAAAAAAAAAAAAAAAAAATCCCACATCTAGCCAAACAGTTCTCAGTACTTTTGCTTCTCTGTTTCCCAGACTTAACTTCTGCTGCCTAGCCCATTCCTACCCAGATTTCAAAGCCCAACTCAATCCCATCTCTTCCATGAAGTAGTTATTTTCTGACTATCCTATGGGGGGTCGGGGAGTGGGAAAAGAGGAAGAAAGGAGAAAGGAGGAGGAGAAGGAGGAGGGGGAAAAAGAAGAAGAAGAAGAAGAAGAAGAAGAAGAAGAAGAAGAAGAAGAAGAAGAAGAAGAAGAAGAAGGAGGAGGAGGAGGAGGAGGAGGAGGAGGAGGAGGAGGAAGGAGGAGGAGGAGAAGTAGTAGTAGTGGTGAAGGGGAGGAGGAGAGGGAGGAGGAGGAGGAAGAGGAGAAGGAGGAGGGGAGGAGAAAGAGGGGGAGGAGAAGGGGGAAGGAAGGGGAGGAGGAGGGGAGGAGGGGGAAGAGGAGGAGAGGAGGAGGAGGGAAGGAGGAAGAAGAAGAGAAAGAGGAGGAAGGGGGGAGAAGGGGGAGGGAGGAGGGAGGACGAGGAGGAGGAGGAGAGGAAGAAGAAACCCTCTCCATTCTCTAAATTCCTATTCTGCATAAGTATATGTCATATATAAATATAATTCATTCATTCACTTAATAAAATGCATCCAGATGAGATATTCTAGAGCAGATGATATGGCCCCCAAAGAGGTCAAGGTCTAGAGGAAGAAAGGATAGGAAGGAATTCCATTTGTTGAGAGTTTATTCTAAGCAGGTCACTGTGTCATCAATGTCCATATGTCAGCTCAGGTCATCCTCACAACTCAGTGAGGTAGCTATTGTTATTATTGCTTGACAATAAGACAGCTGTCTCAAAGAGTTGAGCAACTGGCAAAGATTACCCCGTATGCTTTTTATTCTCCACTGGTCCTGGCCCATCTCAGGGTCTCTGCCCATCTCTGCCTTGCTTTGTCTTTGTGATGCCGACCTCTAGAATCTGCATCTCTCACGCTCCCCAGCCCAGCAGCTTCCAGGTAGGCTGGATGAACAGAAAGTGCCAGCGGTACACTCACTGGCCCTGATCCCTTCCTGACTCACCGGTCTGGCCGTGGCTGCACTCTCAGCCACAGCTCCTGGGAAGGGGTCTTCCACGGCTCAGCTCTTTCTACCAGGACCTAGTAAGACCATTATCTTCCGGTTAGGAGCGGTAGGGAGGTTCCATCTGAAGGTTGGTGAAACACCTTAGCCCTGACCACACCTCTGTAAATCGTCCTTTTACTAAACTCTCTTAGTGTGCCAACTACTTCTTTTCTGATACATACAGCAGGACTTGAACCCATGTCTGTTTTACTACACACCTGCCTTTTTCACCTGAATAACTGCTATGCAGGAGATCTGTACAAAGTGCCCAGGATCAGAGCAAAGGGCACCTTACTCTGATCACAAGGATCAGAAAAAAACCTTTCCGACAGTCGCGTGAGTGTGAGCCAGTCTTAAGAGGTGAATTGAAATTCACCAGGAAAACAAAGAGTGAGGACTGGCACTCAAGGGCAAAACAGATGCCAAGTTCAAAGTCACCGAGGCAAAAGGAATCCATCGTAGTTCCTCAGGCAGTTATGTCCAGTGCTCAGAAGAGAATAATGGTGGCCAAGGATTTCTAAACTGAAGATTATCCTCTCCATTCTGATCCACATGGAAAGATCAGAAGAAGCAAAGAATTAGCTGGCTTCTGAGTGACAGAGCTAGTGTGCCTACCTCTGATCTTCAACAGATCCCCATCACAGACAGTAAATACAGATATTTCACATAATATGCAAACCCTCAGTGACCTGGCCCTGCCTGACCCATCCAGTCTCACCCACCAGCACCACCTTGAGCTGGGCCCTGCGAGCCGTTCCCTTCCGTGCTCTGTGATTTTGTACATGCTCTTCTCATTAGAGATATCTACCTCCACTTTCCACCTGATAAACCTCTTGTCTTCAGGGCTCATCTTGGGCATCTGCTTCTCAGTAAATATTTCTGGTCCTCTAAGGTGCTTCCACAGTGCCTTGTGCATAACTCTACCATGGTATTTTCAGAACACAGACATACATTATGTTTGCTTGTTTACATGTCTACTTACTCAACTGTGAGTTCCTAGAGGCCAGGTACTCTAAGAAGGCAGCAGACTGTAGAGGTAAGTAAGTACTTGGGCTCTGAAGGCAAGCTGCCTAGATTCAAATCCTAGACTTTGCCCCCAAACAACATAAGTACACTTAGGCAAGTTACTAACCTTCTCTGGACCTCAGTTTCATCATCCATAAAATGGGGACAATAACAACATCTACATCATAGCGTTGTTAAGTGAATCACACAGAATAATTCTGGTTACACAGTAAGCTGTCAGTAACTATTTGTTAGTGATATATGTTCACCCCTTATTTCCTGAATAAAAGTGTTGGTTAAAGGAATAAGTTTTCCTACTATTTACTATTTCATATTGCCCCACATAGATACCAAATTCTACTTAGCCTTTGTTTTATTAAAATACAAAAAGAAGACTCATGTCTAAATACAGGGGTGGGCAAAAGTGGGTTTACAGTTGTTCATATGGAAAATATAGTAATACAAGAATTAAATAAAACTGTATTTATAATAAGCAAATAAACTGGATTCCGTGTACTCACAGCTGTAAACCTACTTATGCCTCCCCGTAAAGCCTCACTTTACAGGTGGTTCAAGTTAAACAGGACCTTTTCTTGCCGTTCTCCTCGGCCCAGTGACTGAGTCGGACATTCTCCTGGCTCTGCGGCCATCACCACAGATGCTGCCACACATTTACCCCACAGAAGGGCAGTTCTGTTTCAGTGATTCATAAAGATGTATCATCACATCAGATCTTGATGGCTCCCCTAGGCTGCCGTGAGGAACGGCAAAACCCGGCTCCCTGCAGTATAGGAGCCAGCCACAGGCAACCTTTCATGAATGCTAAAGCAACGCGAAATTATGGCAGCCATGAAATAGTTTTTTTAAAGCTTTAAAGTGGCATTGCTAAACCCGAATCTTTAACTGTCACAATGTTGTAAAAAGTCTACATGTACAAATCCCCACCTCCTTTTTTGTACCAAACACAGGAAAAAGATGTGTTTGGTTAGGGATAAAAAAAAAAGAAAAAAATCAGAGCACATAGAACAATGCGCTCAGGCGGGGAGCAGGAGGTGGAGCCCCGCTTCCGGCTGAGCCCTGAACGTCCAGTGAAGGCAGCACTGTGGCCCACAGAGACACGGGGCACCGGGTTAAAAAAAAAAAAAAAGACAACACTCAGGCGGCCGTGGGCCAACACTCAGGCCACCGGAGAAGCCCAGCTCCCTCCGAGTCGGCCTGCCCAGCAGAGGGCGCCGCAGCCCTTGCCGGTGCAGAAGCCACCATCCACCCCCCCATCCCCCTCCCCGGGCTCAGCCCCACCCCAGACTCCAGACCCGCCCTTCCCAGCCTGACACTGGCTCGCTGTCACCCTCTGCGCACCTCTGACCTGTCCTAAGTACCTCAAGCTCCTCGGCCCCTTGCCCAGTCTAGACCCTGGCTCAGAAGTCTCCAGTTTTTAACTGATGTCTGGCTAACCCGGGTGTCTCTGCCGACTCTGTCCCCACGGCCTCTGCGAAACCGGTGCCACCACATTCCTTGCGGGAACGCATGTGAGTTCACCCTCACTTGTTGAGGAGAAGAAGAGGAAAACCTGGTTAAAGTTAACCTGATCATTTTTTAAAACGAAGAGAATGACCACGCCATCAGACACTGTCTTTAGTGTCCTCGTAAATGACAGTTCTCTACTTACAGGCCTCCTGGTCACGGCGCCTTGCACCGAGTGATAGAATTCTGGCTGGACTCGGCTATTTTTCTTGATCCTGCGCTTCCTGGCCGAGGCGTCCTGCTCGCTCTGCTGGTGGACCTCCAGCACGGGCTTGGCCTCCTCCAGACGGGCCGCAGCGGCGGCGGCTGCGGCCGCGCGCCTTCTGATGTGCCGGGGGCTTGCTCTGAATCCCTGCGGAAGACACAACCCAACAAATCCCGGTTGGTACTGAGATCATTAGGAAGTTCTCTGGAGCTAATTCTGTAGAGAGCTCCCAGAGTCACCCAGCTCAGTGAGGTCGCTTACATCCCCAATGTGAGCACAGGGAAGAAAGGAATCTAACATGCCCGTGAGACTAATCCACCAGTGTCCTCCAACACCTCCTGTTTCAGGGCCCAGAGTTACTCCACTTTGAGAAATGCTCTAAATCCCATAAAGCCAGTCCAAACAACACAGAGGGCAGGTGACACACTGCTTTACTTATGTACACAGAAATCAGAGTACCGTGGAGAAGGGTGTTTCCACGTAGGCATGAGGCAGGGCAGGGGGCTGGCCTGTCATTCCTGGGTTAAGAGCCACTCTACACTCTGGAAACCAGACTCTTTAAAGGGGGAGAGCAGGAAGGCAAAGCATCATTATAAAATACCACAACACGAAGCTCTAGATCTAAACGGAGGCAAATCGGGGGAGTGAGTATGGGTTTTGGGGTCAGATGAGCCTCGGTCCAAACCCCGTGTAGGTATAATCTGTTCATTATACCTACACGCTTATTAAACATTTATGAGTCTAACTTTTTTTTTTTTTTAGAGAGGAGAAAGAGTGAGAGAGAGAAGGGGGAGGGAGGAGCAGGAAGCATCAACTCCCATATGTGCCTTGACCAGGCAAGCCCAGGGTTTTGAACCGGCAACCTCAGTGTTCCAGGTTGACGCTTTATCCACTGCGCCACCACAGGTCAGGTGAGTCTAACTTTTCTAATGTAAGAAATGGAGAGCAGTCTACTCACCGGGTTTTTAAGATTTAGATGAGGTAATATATGTAAAATTCTAAGCACAGTATCTGGGCAATATCAAGTACTCGATAAAATATTAATTTTCCTTTCCTCTTCGAGGAAGGTGAGTATAAGGACAACTTGCTAGCAATGGAAGTGAGTTCAGCTGAGCCATAAAATGTATCTGGGAATGTGCAAACAATTTTGGAAAACACCCAAGAGTTACATAAAATGAATTCTGTCCCATGCCGCTACAATTTAGCAAAGAGCAGATGAAGAAGTCCCACACACCAGAACATGCAATCAAGGGTGAGAGGAGGCATGTGAGGACTCTCAGTGCCGGCTGATCTCAGAGAAGGACTCAATAAATAAGTGAAACTGAGAATCGTCTATAGTGGGCTTAGCTGAGTGGGTGGCATTTGAAATTTTTATTCTAGTCCAAGGAAACAGCGTAAGGAATGAATGAATAAGTAAAATGATGGACGGAAGAATGGATAGAATATTTATGCAGCAATAAGAAACATTATTTGATGATGTGTCAGGATGCTAGCACAGGCGACACACAAAGTATGGAGGGAAAGGGGAAGGGCTGAGGTGTGAATGCTCCAGGGAGAGCTCCTTTGAAATCGTGGGTCTTCTGGGTTTTAAAAGATGCCTAAAAACCTAAAGATGGCAGTAAAGGCATAAAGAATGGAGAGTAAGAATTTCAGGGGGAGAAGCAGTATGACAAAAGGCTTGAGCATGATTCTGTGGGATACTGGAAGATTAATGTCTATGAGGGATTCTCACTGAGGAACACGGGAGAAGGTCTGGAGTCTCATTACGGACACCCCGAATGCCAGGCTGAAGGATATGAAGAAAGAGACAGAAGTGGGGGGTGGCCCACAGAGTCCAAAGTAGCACCAACGTCAACAGAAATAAATAAGAAGGAAATGCAAATGGATTTGGTCATGATTTGGGCAATTTCCTTTCAACTCCAAACTTACAGCCTGTTCCCATCCTTCCTCTGAGTGCAAGCTCACCTGGATCCCCTCCAACCCAAAATAGCTCCAGAAGCTCCCTGAAGCTTCCACATAACCCACAAGCTACTATACAGCAGCTGCCAGTGAAGAGAACAACAGAGAGCTGAGCAATTTCTAAACGGTGTTCTAGAGCAGTTAGGACCAAATGCTTAAGAAGAAACAACCACATGGGCTGCTTTTAAATATGCGGGTTCCTAGACACTGCCTCATCTCTGTCTCTCTTTCTCTCTCTCTCTTTTTCTTCCCTTCCCCAACCTTTACTTCCTCTCCCCTCATACCTTCCTTCTGAATTAGACTCACTAGCAGTAAGATCAAGAACCTGATTTCTTGACAAGTTCCTCTGTGCTAACTTTCAGCTCTTTGAAGACAGAACCTTTAGGACAGGGGTCGGGAACCTTCTTGGCTGAGAGAGCCATGAACGCCACATATTTTAAAATGTAATTCCATGAGAACCATACAATGACCCATGTACATTATGCATTATCCAATAAAAATTTGGTGTTGTCCCGGAGGACAGCTGTGATTGGCTCCAGCCACCCACAACCATGAACATGAGTGGTAGGAAATGAATGAATTGTAATACATGAGAATGTTTTATATTTTTAACGTTATTATTATTTTTTATTAAAGATTTGTCTGCGAGCCAGATGCAACCATCAAAAGAGCCACATCTGGCTCTTCAGCCATAGGTTCCCAACCCCTGCTCTAGGAGCTGAAGTTTAGTCTGACCACTAGGTGGCACTAACTTTCATTATCCTTGTACTGTTTCTAGTTCAGAAATGTGTGTGCTGGTAGAATTAATTAACAAAGTATTTGATAATATACTAGCTTCTGTTATAGTAGGGTGAGTCGAGTATATATCTTTGGTAATAATGCAGATTCTCCTCTTATGAAGGCTCTTATAAATAATAATCAAACAAATTTCGCTTAACTTGTATTATTACGAATAGTCTGTTGTGGCTTACAAATTTTAGAAACATTTAGGAAAAACACTACATAAAACTCCCTTAAACTGACAAAAAATTAAAACATGTTGGTAAAGCCATTCTGAGGGCAATAAGCCAGTAAATCCACATCCCTGTATCTAGTCTAGAGAAATTCTTCTAAGTATGTCTAAGAATATATTGAATCATTACTTAATAATAAAAATTAAAGACAGTTTAAATCAGTCTTTCTTAAGCTACAGTCATTTTCATTTCACATATACTGTTTTCAAGATCTGAGCACCACCATGTAAACCTCTATGATTTCTCTCATATCCAAACACACTTGAACTGTTTTTAAATAACTTTTTATAATCACTGTAGTATAATATGCAGACATCAGCCACACTATCTGGGTTCAAATACATACTGCCTTTGTGACTTCTTCATTGTGTGATCTTGGATAGTTAATTAACCATTTCCCTGTCTGGAAAATGGGGTTCAAACTAGTATTTCATAGCAATGTTGAGGAGAAAATGAACTAATCTAGGTAAAGTACTTAGAAGAGCATCTGGCACATAATGCTATATACATGTTGTCTATGATTATTATGTATATGACATATGAATAAAAGAGTCTCAAAGACAAAAGTGTGTTCTTTTCAAATGTAAAAAGGAAAATGAATCACTACAAGTGTTCCTTGCTGCAGATACCAACCACTCTGATCACCAGGAGAGAGTTCTTTGCTCCGGAGAGTTCCAAGCACTTACTCTCCAGTGAGTCAAACTCTCTGGCTTCAATGCCATCTCTCTTATGACTTACTTAGGTGTGCAATCCTAGCCAAGTTACTTCTCTGTGTCCCAGTTTCTTCCTCTGTCAAATGCATCTAATAATACCTCTCTCGCATTATTATGATGGTGTTTAAATGAGATCATCTGCATTAGGTATGCAGAACAGTATACAGATTATATCAATAGTCAACAAATTAGCACCATTTTTACTATTTCACCTCCCGGCTGTTAAGGCAGCAATTCACATACCAGCAATCAAGAGCCATGACTGCAAACACTATAAACAACATGAAGTCATAAGTAGGCAATTACCTTTTTGTTTCTCTAAATCCCTGTGTAGAATGACAGGTCCTTGGTTTATTATACTTGCTTGTCCTAAATACTAGTTTAAAAAATAAGCCACAACTTTTAACAGAGGGAAATTTTATTTTAAAACAGTAGGTGGTGCTATAACCTCTTACAGGTGTTAACCAAATTTGACAGTGGAGTATAAAATCCATTTCTCTCTTGCTTGTTTGATTTTTGCCTGGATACCCCTTAACCAATAGGTGACAGACACTTGGCAGTCTCCTGGTAGTGGACTTCTGTCACTTTTTTTTTTTAGGCCACTCAATTTATCAGCACCTTTTGAGTAATTGTCAAGATGTGCCGTCTTGCTACATAGCTAAGTCAGGGAGATCCCCAGCCCGCTCTAGATCTTGCCTCTTCAGAACCTGGTCCAGTTCATGAGTAGGCACACGGCCAAGGCTCAAGCAGCCAAAATCTCTCTGCTTGGATATTGAATATTACATGGAGGAATAGAAAGACTAAAAAAATACGAAGGAGTTCATCAGTTCTAGTGGCTGCACCAGGGACCTTCTAAACCTGCCTAAGCTTTGTCTGTTACAACCAGTCAGTCAGTCTTGACTGGGGATTCTATCATATATTTGTAATACAGTCTCTTTTGGCTTAAGTCAGATTCAGTTCCCTACAAACAAAAACCTTGGAGCATACTCTTTCTGTTACGCTTTTCAGATGGTTAGCTATTTTCTCCCGAGGCTGAATGAATACTCAGACTTCATTAGGCTGTTTGGCTGGGTAGACTGGCATAAAAAGGGAGGAGATATTAATAGCAATACTTTACTAAGCACCATTCAGGTATTAAGCTTATTATATTCATTTTATAGACCAGCAAACTGAGGCTTATCAGGGTTAAATAATCTACCTAAAGCAAAAGTTTGCAATTGGAATAGCTCCATATTAGAACCCAGTTATACCTAACTCTAAACCAATGCCTTATCACTCTGGTCTTACACGGAGATTGTGAAGCAGAAACTCCTTCAGAGCTAATCTTCTGTATGTATTCACAGGCCTGGGCACCGAGGAAGTGTTCAGGAATATATGCTGGCTGATTAAAACAAGTCTATAAACAAAAATAAGTGAGACATAAATTGAAAGAGTTAACACTGTCAGGTAAGAATTACTGTTTTCTGAGATCCAACTATCATCCAGTTTTTTTGTTTGTTTTGTTCTGTTTTTGTATTTTTCTGAAGTTGGAAACAAGGAGGCAGACAGACTCCTGCATGCGCCCGACTGGGATCCACCCAGCATGCCCACCAGGGGGCGATGCCCTGCCCATCTGGGGCGTTGCTCTGTTGCAACCAGAGCCATTCTAGCACCTGAAGCAGAGGCCATGGAGCCATCCTCAGCGCCCGGGCCAACTTTGCTCCAATGGAGTCTCAGCTGCGGGAGGGGAAGAGAGAGACAGAGAGGAGGAGAGGGGGAGGGGTGGAGAAGCAGATAGGCGCTTCTCCTGTGTGCCCCGGCTGGGAATCGAACCCGGGACTCCTGCATGCCAGGCCAACGCTCTACCACTGAGCCAACCGGCCAGGGCCTATCATCCATTTTATTGATGAAGCATCTAAACTAATGGTAGTCAACCTGGTCCCCACCGCCCACTAGTGGGTGTTACAGCTTTCATGGTGGGCAGCAGTGGAGCAACCAAGTATAAATAAAAAGATAGATTTAACTATAGTAAGTTGTTTTATAATGATTTATTCTGCCAAACAGTGAAAATCCGACATAAAGTACTTGGTAAGTAATTATTATTATATGTTTAACTTGCTGTAACTCTGCTTTACAAATTTTATAAAGTTATTTCTCTATTATAAATCACCATTACTATGGAACCGGTGGGCAGTTAGAAAATTTTACTACTAATAGAGATATAAAAGTGGGCAATAGGTATAAAAAGGTTGACTACCCCTGATCTAAACAAATGGAAACTGAAAGTATTGAATCATTGAGCATTCACACAGAATTGCTTTTATGTTATTGTTGTACTGGAAAAACTAAGGTTTCTAAGTACATAAGATACAGATTTATCATATAAAAATATTATGAAGCTTAATGAGCTGATGTTTACAAAGCATATAATAACCCTGTAAAAACTCTGTGATTTTTCTCATCTAACACGAGACATAAAAGGTATAGCAGAAGTTCTTGGGTCTATGACTAAAACTCAAGGCAGATGGGAAAGGCAGTCAGTAAACTTGGATAGGGAAAAATTATGCCTTTTATTTTCATTAACCGCTAATTTACATTACTACTCAATTATAAATGTAGGTCATAAACTTGGCATTATTAGCAGTACCTTTGATTTTTGCCACCAAAAGAAATCACAAATATCTAAATATTAAATTATAGTGGCTGCAGATATTTTGAAATATCATTTACACTGTGTTACTTCAAACTCACAGCAGTTAGTAAATCTGCTACTAGGTGTTGTTATTTAATATATTAATAAAGTAGTACCTATATTTTTCAGTCAGAAATGATTTTAATAATTCATAATTAGGCCTTGGCTGCCCATTCAGTGGACAGAGCATTGTCCCAGCCTATGGACGTTCCAGATTCAATCCTTGGTGAGAAGTGACCATTTGCTTCTCTTCCTCTCCCTTTCCCCCTTCTCTCTCTCTTCCTCTCCCACACAGTGGCTCGATTGGTTCAAGCATTGGCCCCAGGCACTGAGGATAGCTTGGTTGATTCGAGCATCGGCCCCAGACAGAGGTTGCCAAGTGGATACCAGTCAGGGTGCATGCGGGAGTCTGTCTCACTATCTCACTTAAAAATAATAATTTATTATTATATTTCAATATAACCGGCTTCCTTTGTAATTTTGTTTATTATTTTATACATTTTAAAACAGTCTGAGAATGAGTTTGTGACTTTCACCAGACTGTCAAAGAAGTTTATGGAATAAAATAGGTCCAAAATACAAAAAATCTCAGAAATTACCATAAAGAGTTTCTGACAAGAGACTGCTATCTGCTCACCTAAGTTCATATTTCCCTCTTTTTCTTGGTCACAAGCTTGACTACATTTCGCAGCCTCCCTTGCAGGGCCATGTGACTGAGTCCTAGACAGTAGAATGTGTAGACATTAATAATTATACCATTTCTGGACCTAGCCCATAAACACCTTCCAGATTCACATCCTCATGCTCCTCTCTTTTGGTTAGCATGACCTTCAGAGCAACCCTGAAGGTCACATATTAAAGATGACAGTGCCTTTGTCAGTCTGAGTCCTTGTATAACTGCAAGGAAGAGGCCATTCTGCCAACCTGTTCACCTCCTGTACCTTTCAGTGCACAACAAATATACTTCCGTTTTGTTATACATTGAAGCATGTATTTGCTCCAGGAGTTGGCACTATTCTAATCAGCGGTTCTCACACTTTATCAAGCATCAGAGCCAGCAGCAAGGCTGATAAAAACACAGATTGCTGGGCCTCACCCTCAGAGCTTCCAGCTGAGAACTCTGGGATGGAGCTGATAATTTGCATCTCTAAGGAGTCCTCACGTGCTGCTGATGCTGCCATCCCAGGACTACAGCATCACTACAGTATCAGAATCCCTGTTCTAATACCAGCTCCTGCCACCTACCGTGTGGTCACTGAGCAATTTTGGTCATAATAACACTGGTCCCCATTGTGCTGTGTGCAGCAGGACGTCAAGATTAAAGCGACTTTGTCCTTTGTGGTTTTAACAACCCTACATTAAAAGAATGGCCATGGAAACCACTCAGTGGGCTGGGTAAGAATATAATGTATCTAAAACTACCTTCTGTTTTCAGAAAGAATGTATTCCCTGACAAATACGGGATAAGGGGGCAAAATAGTACTTTTAAAGCCTTATTTTCTAATTATTATTCATTCTTTGGTAAAGATCACACAAAATGCTATTTTTAATCTTTGCAAAGTCCAAGGAAGTATACATTTACCTTAGACAAAGTTCCACAGATGAATAATGTAATGTTTCTTTTATACTGAATGACATATGAACTGGTTATTAGTTCCTGCTGATCAGGAAATCTAACTGGCAGAGAGCCTTGATGGTTTTTTCAAATCGCAGATAAATTACAGCTTAAATACAGTTTTTGTAAAGAGAAATCTATTTCAATCTCTTAATGACGTCAATCATTCTTTGGACATATGCCCCCAGTCCCTGTTGCCTGGGAGAGAGTTTTAAACAATAACCCCCCAATTCCACCAGCAGGTATGGTTATTGGGTCTTGATACTTCGCCAGAGTCTCTCCCTTGAGTTTGGTAGAGAAATACCAAGAGCCAGAGCCACTTAGCACAGAAGTTAAAACTGAAAAAAAAAAAAAAATTATTCTGTAGACCAATATATATATATATATGCAGAGCCTATGGTTCTTATTAAAATGCAGATTCTGAATTTCCTTTTCTTTTTTATAAATTGTATTTATTCTTTTTTTTTTTTTTTGAGGGGGGAGAGGAGCAGGAAGCATCAACTCCCATATGTGCCTTGACCAGGCAAGCCCAGGGTTTCGAACCAGCAACCTCAGCGTTCCAGGTCGATGTTTTTTTTTGTTTGTTTTTGTTTTAATTTTTTATTTATTTATTTTATTTTTTTAACAGAGACAGAGAGAGTCAGAGAGAGAAATAGACAGGGACAGACAGACAGGAATGGAGAGATGAGAAGCATCAATCATTAGTTTTTTGTTGCGCGTTGCAACACCTTAGTTGTTCATTGATTGCTTTCTCATATGTGCCTTGACCGCGGCCTTCAGCAGACCGAATAACCCCTTGCTGGAGCCAGCGATCTTGGGTCCAAGCTGGTGAGCTTTTGCTCAAACCAGATGAGCCCGCGCTCAAGCTGGTGACCTTGGGGTCTCGAACCTGGGTCCTTCCACGTCCCAGTCCGACGCTTCATCCGCTGCGCCACCACCTGGTCAGGCCAGGTCGATGTTTTATCCGCTGCACCACTATAGCCAGGCAGATCCTGAATTTCTAACAAACTCCCAGGGGATCCCAATGTTGCTGGTCTGTAGACCAAACATTGGGTAAAAAGGATGTAGAGGCCTGACGAAGACCGAGTGGCCCTTGTATAGACTGAGGGTAACAGTATCGAAACCATGGTGAGCAGAGGTAACAGTATCGAAACCATGGTGAGCGGAGGTAACAGTATCGAAACCATGGTGAGCGGAGGTAACAGTATCGAAACCATGGTGAGCGGAGGTAACAGTATCGAAACCATGGTGAGCGGAGGTAACAGTATCGAAACCATGGTGAGCGGAGGTAACAGTATCAAAACCATGGTGAGCGGAGGTAACAGTATCGAAACCATGGTGAGCGGAGGTAACAGTATCGAAACCATGGTGAGTGGAGGTAACAGTATTGAAACCATGGTGAGCAGAGGTAACAGTATCGAAACCATGGTGAGCAGAAGGAAAAGCAGCTAGAGGAGCCCAGGTGAATCACTCCTGTGGCATTGCACTGCAGCGAGAGGCCTTAAGTCCACAGCGACTCTGAACTCTGTGAAGCCGGACACCATCACGGGTCTTTTTCTTGAAGTCCATTAACTGACACATATATCCTTACGACATACAGTAGATCTCTGATTCTGTACCCAAATGAGTATAATACACAAATATGGCCTCCACAATAGGACTGGGGAAAAGAATAAAAGGAGACTTTGAGGTTTAAACTACTTGAGATATAGCATCTTTTCCTTCCAGGGGCTGAAAGTGCTTTTTAATTATAACTGCTAGATTAACTCAAACAAAGATCACAGAGTACACTCAGAAAACTAACTGTATTCTCTCTCCTGCTGTCCTTCAAACCCAGAATAAGGATTAGTTTTCTCCCAACCCTACATAATATTTGGGGTAGATTCCATATTTTTTTTCTGGTCTTTCTTGAATAATTAAAAAGTCTTCTAGCCACTTCTAATCTCCAAAACAGTATCATTCCAATGAGGTTGTATCGCAGCCCCGGCTTCTTCTTGGACAGGGTTTAGAGCAGGGGTCCCCAAACTTTTTACACAGGGGGCCAGTTCACTGTCCCTCAGACCGTTGGAGGGCTGGACTATAAAAAAAAACTATGAACAAATCCCTATGCACACTGCACATATCTTATTTTAAAGTAAAAAAACAAAACAGAAACAAATCCAATATTTAAAATAAAGAACAAGTAAATTTAAATCAACAAACTGACCAGTATTTCAATGAGAACTATGCTCCTCTCACTGACCACCAATGAAAGAGGTGCCCCTTCCGGAAGTGCGGCAGGGGCCGGATAAATGGCCTCAGGGGGCCGCATGCAGCCCGCGGGCCGTAGTTTGGAGACCCCTGGGTTAGAGTCTGGGTTCCTTCTCCCAAGAGATCCATGAGAAATACTCTTGTGTCCTTTGCCCCAACATATTTGGGAGAGCAGGCTGTTCCCAGCGCAGCCACCTCCACTTGCTCAACCGTTAGAGCAGACAGTCAGACACTGTCCCTGGTCCTTCAGAATTGTCACATGTGGTCTGTTCCCAGCCTGACCACACAGATGCTGAAGATACAAGTCAGCTTTCCTAGTGGTTTCCTTAAAGTTGCTCTCACTGGCCCTGGCCAGTTGACTCAGCGGTACAGCGTCGGGCCCGTGTATAGAAGTCCCTCCCAGGTTTGATTCCCGGCCAGGGCACACAGGAGAAGTGCCCATCTGCTTCTCTCTATCTCTTTCTTCACCTCTCGCAGCCGAGGCTCCACTGGAGCAAAGCTGGCCCGCGCACTGAGGATGGCTCCATGGCCTCCGCCTCGGGCGCTGGAATGGCTTGGGTTGCAAGCAACGCCCCAGATGGGCAGAGCATCACCCCCTGGTAGGCATGCCCGGTGGATCCCAGTTGGGCAAATGCGGGAGTCTGTCTCTTTGCCTCCCCGCTTCTCACTTCAGAAAAATACCAAGAACAAAAAGAAAGCTGCTCTCACTAAGGCTTAAAGGGACTGTGGTGAGACTCAGAGCACTGCCAGGAAACTTTCCAGTCTCTAGCCCAAGCTATTCCATTGGGTAGCCACTAGCCACATATGGCTATTTGCATTTAATTAAAATTAAACTAAAAATTCAGTTCTTCAGGGCCTACTAGCCATATCCCAAGGGCTCGATACCATATGTGACTAGTGGTTACTGTACCGGACGATGCAGATAAAACATTTCCATTACCGCAGAAAGTTCTATTGAACAGCATTGCTCTAACCTCTCATAACGTTATCCATACTGCCTAAAGCTGGTGATGGGTGACTATAGATGTCAGGGTAGGCTACGTGCTGCAGCAAGCAACAACAAACCTCAGGATCCGCGCACAGTAAAAAGTTCTCTCTCTCTCTCTCTCTCTCTCTCTCTGTCGAGGCACAGTCACACGTGGCTCGGCAAGGGGATTAGTGCTCTGTTCCATTTGGTCATGCAGGGCACCAAGCACCTGCTGTCCTCAACGTCCTCCCCACTCTGCTAGTTTATGGGAAAAGAGCCAGGATTGCGTGAGGATGGTTTCATTGGGGCAGGCTCACAAACAGCGCACATCTCCTCTCCTTACATTTCATCAATCCGAACTCAGTTCCAGCCATCACCTAACTGCAAGAGAAGCTAAGAAACGTAAGCTGGCCATGTGTCCAGAAGAGGACAATACAGAGAGTGGGAAGCCACAGCAGACACGGCCACAAAAATAGTGGCAAAACCAATTTTATAGCCGCTCGTTTTGCAAGTCCTGCAGAGCGGTCTTAAGTCTTCTCTCTGGCAATGTGATCCTCATCAACGGCAATACTTGAGGCCTCGGACAACACCAAGACCGAAAGACTGCCATTTACACATCTTATTACACAGTCAAACATAATTTGAGCCCCATTTACTTAATACTTTTCAACATTGTTTAGCTGGTTAACTATATCCAACTCTAACTCATTACAGTTAAATAAAAATTTCTAGTTATCAAACACTTTCTACCTGCCCAACACTGGGCCATGCACTGTCTCATTATTTCTTATAATATTCCTTGGAGGTAAATATTATTTTATTGCTCATTTTATAGACATAAAATAGACACTTAAAAGTCTGCCTAAGACTTAGTATCACAGGTCAGCAAATTATGGTCCTCAGGTCAAATCTATCTATCATGCAAAGTTTTATTAGAATACAGCATGCCCATTCATGTACATATTGTCTATGGATATTTCTCTCTTTTTTTTTTTTTTTTGTATTTTTCCAAAGGTAGAAATGGGGAGGCAGTCAGACAGACTCCCACATGCGCCCGACCGGGATACACCCGGCACGCCCACCAGGGGGTGATGCTCTGCCTATCTGGGGTGTTGTTCCATTGCCTCCGGAGCCATTCTAGTGCCTGAGGCAGAGGCCATGGAGCCGTCCTCAGTGCCCAGGTCAACTTTGCTACAATGGAACCTTGGCTGTACGAGGGGGAGAGAGAGAGAGAGAAGGGGAGGGGGAAGGGTGGAGAAGCAGATGGGCACTGGCCAGGAATCAAATCCAGGACTTCCACATGCTGGGCCGACACTCTACCACTGAGCCAACCGGCCAGGGCTGTGGCTATTTCTGTTACACAAGCAGAGTTGAGCAGTTGCCACATAGCCCATATGGCATGCAAAGTCAAAAATCTTTAACAGGTGGTCCTTTACATAAAAACTTTGCCAATCCCTCTTTCTACTGTCCTGCAGGGCCTGGAGCACTCTGCTTCTATCACAAACTGAAACTTAATTTTGACTCCATGTTTTGGTCTCCTAATCTGTGCTCTCCAACAGTGACCTGGTCTGTGATACATGAGATCACTCTAATTTCACTCCGGCCACCATGTCTACTCTGTTTGTAGTTTCACAGGCAGATTAAACAACATATGTTATACTGTTTCTTCAAACACAGAAATGTTACTATGCGGACACACTTGGGTTATTTTACTAATAATGATTATGCCTATCCCCAGATGATTTTTTATATTTGGATTGTCATTACCAAGCAAAAGATTTGCACAAATTTCTCTACTGCTTTTGTTGTAAAGTAACCAGCGAGTTCCACAAAGACACCAAGTCCAGATGAATTTTTGAGGAGTTTAATAGCTGGTGACTACAGGGGGCTAGGGCTAACCCAAATCCTGCAGCCCCCCACACAGCTCTGAGGTCCCTTTTTATAGACAAAATTACACACTGGCTGGGCTTGGGAGGAGCATGGTACAAAAGTCATTGATCTCATTAACAAGCTCATTGAATTGTACTGCCTTGTTACTATGTTTATCTATAGGATCTATCAAAAGGAGAACATTGCTATACCCTAAAGGCTTTTAAAAAAAGAGAAGTGAAGGGATTCTCAGATAAGTTCCATCTTTCTTGCTCTATGTGGGTCAAATAAGTTTGCAAATATGGTATATATGTTTGCTCACTTATAGTTTGCAGTGGGTGAGGGAGACAGGCTGTAAGCAGGCAGGGTCCTTATAGCCTAAGGCCGTGCTGGTGAATCTTTTTATAAAAACCGCCCGCTTTTACCCTGGCTGGTTGGCTCAGTGGTAGAGCATCGGCCTGGCGTGCAGGAGTCCCAGGTTCGATTCCCGGCCAGGGCACACAGGAGAAGTGCCCATCTGCTTTTCCACCCTTCCCCCCTCTTTCCTCTCTGTCTCTCTCTTCCCCTCCCACAGCCAAGGCTCCATTGGAGCGAAGTTGGCCCGGGCGCTGAGGATGGCTCCATGGCCTCTGCCTCAGGTACTAGAATGGCTCTGGTTGCAACAGAGCGATGCCCCGGATGGGCAGAGCATCGCCCTCTGGTGGGCTTGCTGGGTGGATCCCGGTCAGGCACATGCGGGAGTCTGTCTGACTGCCTCCCCGTTTCCAGCTTCAGAAAAATACAAAAAAAAAACCAACCGCCCACTTTTGCAGTGCTGGTCAACCTGGTCCCTCCCACCAACTAGTGGGCCTTCTAGCTTTCCTGGTGAGTGGGGGCAGCGAAGCAACCAAACGGCTCTGCGATTGGCCCACCATAAAAGCTGGATCGTCCACTAGTGGGCAGGAGGGACCAGGTTGACCAGCACTGCAAAAGTGAGTGGTTTTTATAAAAAGGTTCGCCATCACGAGCCTAAGGCTATAAATTAAGGCTGTTAGTTTTAAGGCTAAGCCTTTCCCACCCTTTTAATACTAAGATTTTTTCAAAATTAAGCTTTACCCCACACCCTTGACTGTTGCATGATGTGGGGTGGTGCCCTCTTATGAGGAATCCCATTTATGCCTCAGATAAGTGGCTTGTATCAGAGACTTCTTTATTTGTATACTGGCCTAAAGGCTTTAATTTCTACACTATAAAATAAGGGACACCAGAGGGTCTCTCTCTCTCTCAGTTCCTGAAATTGCAGAGGAGAAGCAGCCAAGATGGCGGAGTGCTGAAGGAGAAGCCAGTTTGTGCAGAGAGAAGGAAGGAGATGGGGAACAGAGGTGAATAAGGCTGGTGAGGTAGAAACCTTTGATTTTAGGATACTTGGATAAGTCAGTGGCTTTGGGATCCCTGAATGGAAATGGAAGTGTTTTCCCACTGTGTGTATTTCTCGCCTGCCGGGTGCGAGCTAGGATTAAAGATAATGGCCAACCAATTCTTGGCTCCATTGTTTCATTACCGTCTGTCCGAATCAAATGCGAACCTACACAGGCCAGGCGGCTGTGATGGTGGCTGTAGCTACTGGCTTTACACTCTGTAGTTAAATTATGACTTAGCTGACCCAGTTGCTCTTGCAAGCCCTTCCTCCTACATTCTTCTCTTTCCTTTCTCCACAGAAAGGAGGGGGTAAAAGGTCTGACTTTTCCTCTTTAAAATGGCATTGCTAATGTTAAGTTTTATAGTTTCTTGGTACCTTCTCACACTTTTGGTCTAACATGTTTCATATGATCACCCTTGCCACCTCCTTCTTTAGTTTTTAGAGATAAAGCCACCAGTAGAGTGACAGTAAATAATGAATTTTACAGAGTGGCTGTCCAGAAAGGCAAAACATAGTCTGTTGAAACTGGCCTATACTCTATTTTATCTTAGATGGAATTCATTAATATCATGTTTTGTACCAAAATTAACTATAAAAAGAAAATAAATATGCTTGGCTTTTAAAGAGATTCTCCAAATGAATATGGAATCCTCATTGCATTTCTTTTAAAATCGAGTTAAATTAGGCCCTAGCTGGGCAGCTCAGTTAGAGCATTGTCCCGATACACCAAGGCTGAGGGTTCAATCCCTGGTCAGGGCACATAAAAGAATCAACCAATGAATGCACAACTAAGTGGAACAACCAAGACATGTTTCCCTCCCTCTCTCTCTTTCTCTCCCTTTCTTTCTCTCTAAAATCAACTCTTAAAATATCAAGTTAAACCATCCCAAGAACATGTGAATGGCTGCTGTAGGGCCCCGCCCAAGCCTCATTCACAAGAAGGGCACTCATTTCCCCAAAGCCAGCACTGGTGGCAGTTCCGGGGTTTCTGCGGAATTCCTATGTGGGAATGACCCCCAGCCTGAGAGCTAGCTGCCTGGCCAGGGTCACACCCACTCCCCTAGGGCTCATGCTGGTCACTGAAACAGGGAGAGTGCTTGCCTCATATAGGAGCAACTTTTAGGAGCCTCTTAGCTCTAGAACTTGCCTGGGATCAGCTTGAGGCCTTTGCTGCATGTACATCACAATTCAACTTCTCTCTGGGTCCAATTCCGCATCCCTCACTCCCTTTAAGTGTTATACCAAGTGCACTGCCCCTCCCACAAGCCCATCAACCTCCTGCACATAATCTTCTCAAAGTCTCGTCCCCTGGGTAGCTGACCTGCAAGGAGCATGAAGTCCGATTTCCTAAAGAGTGCCATCAATAACTTCTAAGCTGTATCTAACACTCAGTGGCAGAAAAGAATTGCAATGAAGACTGTCTAGAAGACAGCAAATCCATCAGTACAAAAAAGTGACAGTAACAGCAACATATCGAGCAGTATATACATCAAAACCAGTCAGCAACAGGATAGAGAAGCAGTGGCCATTTGGAGAAGGGAATTGGGGGGGGGGGGTAGACAGTTCTGGAGGGAAGCTGACATGCCTCTCAGAGCTGCGGAGAGCCGTGGGGCAGGCTGCCTGGGAAAAGGGGGCGCCGTCTGCTCTCCCACAACTGGAGCTCAGCCCCTCTAGGCAGCCAGGAAGCCAGGCAGGCAGCCAGGCACCCGGCCCGGGGCACAGACAGTCATGCGCAGTGACGGGCTCTATAAATAGCAGAGCAACCAGCACATCATAACCCAGCCTTCACAACGACAGACTGAGGGGTCTTCTAGATGAATCTCTAAATGTGAATACAATCTGTTTGAGTGCAGTCCTTTTCTGAGCTACCCACTCACAAGACAACACCACTAGTGACCATGTCTACAAGTCACAGTTTAAAATATAAATCCGCCTGGGACAATGTCTTTGTCAAAATAAGAAGCTAGGAAATATAAACTAAGGAAACGTGGCTTACTGGATGTCTCACCACTTGCCAACTGCAAATACTAAGAAGCCAAATAGCACCCAAGCAGTAAGATTTCTGAAGTGGTAAATGGTCGCACTATGCAAAGGACATTAGTCACACCAAGCAAAGGCCACAGAGACCAGTCCTGAGAAAGAAGGCAGCCTGAGGGCGTATGAGGTGGGGGGGGGGGGGCAGGATGAGAAAAAAGAGCCCCAGAAAGCACAAAGGGAGATGGGTGGCGCTGCCCAGTCCACCGAGTCTGCAGGAGGAAACACGGTGGTGGGCCGGGTGGGAAAGAAAAGATGGAAAACAAGAGGAGAATAAGGAAGGGGATGAAAACAACGTGGGCTAATTTGCAACAAGTCACAGAAAACTCCTAACACCAGATGGTCACAAAGTCTCTTTCAAGGACATCCCAAAGTGCCTGTGAATACCCATTATAAAATCAGAGTCTTTAAGAATCCAGTCAATATACCAGACAATGCACCTGAAACATCTCAAAGCACAGACAGGATAATGGACTGAGCCCAAGAGGCTGAAATAGAGACTGAAACACATATGCAAACTGAGATGCTATCACTAGACACAAAGGAAGAACAAGTGGTTACACTAACCTTCCGACTCCAGCTCTATCAGTAGAATCCTAATAAGCTAATTCATCTCAAGTAATAACTTAGTCTTCAGGTCCATCTTAAGCCCAGTAAGGTACTATTTCTGTAAGAAATCCCAAAATTGAGTCCAGCCCTGTCACGAGCCAGGCAGGCTCAGCCACTAGCCAGGTGGGGCCTCACTCATTCACGTGGCAGACAGGTGAGGGGGGCAGGCAGCAAGCCAGACCTGCTAAGGGTCACAAGTAAGTACAGGCAAGAACCAGTGAGTCAGCCAAGCCAAGCCATCAGAGACTCCAAGCGCCACATACTCAAAGCCAGGCGGGCAGGAACATTAGGGACTAAGTTCAGGCAGAGCAGGAGCTGGGCAGCCAGAAGTGGTGGTGGCCCCAAGGGCCGTGAGTGCCCTCCCTGTTGCTCACCCCACCACCACCACTCTCCAACCTCCCCCAGGATTTAGCATCATTGTAAAAGGTTCTTCATGTGGCATCTGTTCTGATTGGTCAGCGCCCACTTTCTACTGGTTGTTAAATACATTGTGACCATCACCCCGCCAATGTATAAAGTGAACCAAAGCTATTCAGGCTTTGGGGCGGGAGTTCGGGGCAGGATTTCAAGTCCCAAAGGTGAGCAACAACACTACATCAGGAGAGCGAGGCAGGGAGTTGTTCACTGAGCCCCCAGGCCAGGGGTCATCGGAGGAATGCTTGTCAAGCTCACTATCAGCCCCAGGCACAATGCCTGTGAGGCAAGACTAATACCATGACGGGGAGGCTTCCAGCACAAACTGCTCTGACCAGACATGTCTGAGAAACATCAACAGCCCCGACGGAGGACGCGCAGAGCGGGAGGACTGGCCATTCCTGCTTTCTGTCTGGAGACTGAATCTCTGCCCCTTAAAAGACCAGTTCAATGTGTATTTTGGTCGGTGTTCAAGTCTTCAATGCCCTTCTGGCAGCACACTCCCCCTCAGAACGTGCTTGCCCTGAAGACACACTTATCAACAAGAAGGGAAAAAATGTTTCTATGACCTAAAGTCTTCAGATTTTTTTTTTAAGATTTTACTTATTGATTTTATTTATTTATTTATTTATTTATTTTGTATTTTTCTGAAGCTGGAAATGGGGAGAGACAGTCAGACAGACTCCTGCATGTGCCCGACCAGGATCCACCCGGCATGCCCACCAGGGGCAATGCTCTGCCCACCAGGGGGCGATGCTCTGCCCCTCCGGGGCACTGCTCTGTCGAGACCAGAGCCACTCTAGCGCCTGGGGCAGAGGCCAAGGAGCCATCCCCAGCGCCCGGGCCATCTTTGCTCCAATGAAGCCTTTGCTGCGGAAGGGGAAGAGAGAGACAGAGAGGAAGGAGGGGGGTGGGGGTGGAGAAGCAAATGGGCGCCTCTCCCACGCGCCCTGGCCGGGAATCGAACCCGGGTCCCCCGCACGCCAGGCCGACGCTCCACCGCTGAGCCAACCGGCCAGGGCCTACTTATTGATTTTAGAGAAGGGTGAGAGAGTGAGAGATGGAAAGGCAGAGGGGAGAAGCAGGAAGCATCAACCCATAGTTGCTTCTCGCATGTGCCCTGACCAGGCAGGCCTGGGGTTTCAAACCGGTGACCTCAGCGCTCCAGGCCGATGCCCTATCCTCTGTGCCACCACAGGTCAGGCTCTTCCAATATTTTTATACTGTGAGAGAGAGTAAAAGGAATAGAGAGAGCTAACAGGGACAGGGTCCAAACAAAGATGGTAAAGTAGAGGTTTGTGTGAAATATTTGTGGCTAGTCTAGTTTGACATCTTTTATTGTGCATTTCTGATCACATGGACATCAGCTAAAACTCTGCATTAGGAGTCACCTTGCAGTCACTCTTTCTCCTAAGGCAATGTTATTGAATAGTAGCCAAAAGCTTTAAAGATTTTGTTACCTTCTCTTGCAATTATTTGGGCAAGAGCTATGAACCTTTTAACCTAGATCATATGATCCTGCTGACTTTTTCCAGTACATTGATTTAAGTGGTGTTTATTTCAATGTGGCTTTTTTATAGCATTTATCACAGTTTGACTTAACTAAACTTTGTGGATATGAGGACTGAAACATGCTCCTTTTTCCTTAGAATCTTGTGTTTTTGCTACTTTTATGGGACATAAAGTTGATTTTTCATACATTTTGGTTTCAATTTTTCTTTTTTTTTTAAGATCTACTTGTCTAAAAATTACAGAAAAGAACAAATTAGATACTCAAACCGACCAAAAGGAGTATACCACACTGTTGGGCAGATAAAATATATTATGCTCACTTTGTTAATGATGGTGCTGCCCACATGGAAGCCCGTCGCCCAGGTGATGGTATTGGTTGCCCTTCTTCCTTGGAATGGGCGTGATTATGTTAAATGTGTTGGGGGTGGGCTGTGAGTAGGCAAGATCTTTGTTGCCTGGGGCTTGGTTTTGGGACTAAACCTTTCCCAGCCTTTTTGATGTGGGGTGGTGCAATCTCATGAGGAATCCCATTATGCCTCAGATAACTGACTTTGTATCAGAGACTTCCTTGTTTGTATATTGGATCATAGGTTTTGGTTTCTACACTATAAAGTGGGGCAGATGGGGAGCTTACTCTCTCTTGGTTCCTGAGATTAGCATTAGAGGAGAGAGCAGAGAGGAGAGCAGAGAAAGGCCACGTGGGGGAGGCCAGGAGAAGCAGCCAAGATGGCGGAGTGCTGAAAGAGAAGCCAACTTGTGCAGAGTTTGTGCAAGAGAAGGAGATGGGGAACAGAGGTAAATAAGGCTGGTGAGGTAGAAACCTTTGATTCCAGGAAACTTGGATAAGTCAGTGGCTTTGGGAGCCCTGCATGGAAAGGGAAGTGTTTTCCCACTGTGTGTATTTCTTGCCCGCTAGGTACAAGCTAGGATTAAAGGTAATGGCCCACCAGTTCTTGGCTCCGTTGTTTCATTACCAACTGTCTGAATCAAATGCAAACCTGCATGGGCAAGGCGGCTGTGATGGTGGCCGTAGCTACTGTGCTACTGGCCTTACACACACTCACTTTTAAAACTACACAAATAAGTGAATGTCCCTGTTTGGTACCTCCAAATACATCCCTCCAGAGCAGGGGTCCCCAAACTACGGCCCGTGGGCCAGGTGTGGCCCCCTGAGGCCATTTATCCGGCCCCTGCCGCACTTCCGGAAGGGGTACCTCTTTCATTGGTGGTCAGTGAGAGGAGCATAGTTCCCATTGAAATACTGGTCAGTTTGTTGATTTAAATTTACTTGTTCTTTATTTTAAATATTGTATTTGTTCCCGTTTTGGTTTTTTACTTTAAAATAAGATATGTGCAGTGTGCATAGGGATTTGTTCATAGTTTTTTTTTTATAGTCCGGCCCTCCAACGGTCTGAGGGACAGTGAACTGGCCCCTATGTAAAAAGTTTGGGGACCCCTGCTCCAGAGCAATACTGTGAAGTTAGTAAATACCTTGCATTTTTTCCAGTGCTCTCTTGCTGTACATATTGTTTTAAATTTTGCTCTTTTTATTTAATAATAACATAGCATTTCAGATGTATATTCCTTTTAAAAACTGAAAGTCTCTAGTATATGGGTGTGTGATATTTTAGTTAATTATTCCCCAACTGATTAAAACTTGGAATGTTTCCTTTTTTCCTCCATTTTTTGTCTTATAAACAGTGCAATAAACAAGATATATATGTATCTTAGAATTTTCACTTAGAAACAGAAATGCCAAATGATAGAAAAATCACACTGTTAAACTACCACCAAATTTGTCTTTAATAATGTTGAACCCAATTACATTCCGAGCATTAAAGAAGTGCCAGTTTAATCCTAGCCTCATCAACAATATGCAGTATTTACCTTTTTGTCATTGCTGTTGTCAGTCTGATGGGCAAAACACTCATCTTACTTTGCTTTTTTATTAGTAAGGTTGAAAATATTTTTTAAACATTTCTTGTTTGTTCATTTTCTTTGAACTGTCTATTCACATTCTTTGCTCATTTTCCTACAAGTTATATGTATTGATATTTGCCATGTTGATTTGTGGAAGCTTTTTTAATGTAATATGAATACAATTATTTGCTATATATGAAGCAATTATTTTTGCTTGGGTTGCAACCTGTTTCTGAATCTTATTGTACAGAAGTTTACAATTCTTTTATTCAAAATTGCCAATGGTTTCCTTTATGACTTCTAATTTTGCTTCCTAGAAAGTATCTCCCAACTGCAAGAATATAAAATTTTCCCTTATATCTTCTTCTCTACGTTAAATCTTTTAAATGTACATTTATACTCTGAAAAATTAGTTACATGCATATTTTAATCCATCTGAAGTTAATTTTTAACTACCATGTGAGGTATAGACAAATACTATTTTCTCCCAAGTGGGTAACATTATCCACTGAACAATCCATTCTTTCTCAAAAATGTTTCTTCATTTTTTATTTTTATGCGCTTGCTTTTTTTTTAAATCTTTTTTTTCTTTTTTCTTTTTTTTTTTCTTTATTCATTTTTAGAGAGGAGAGAGAGAGGGAGAGAGAGAGCCAGAGAGAGAGAGAAGGGAGGAGGAGCTGGAAGCATCAACTCCCATATGTGCCTTGACCAGGCAAGCCCAGGGTTTCAAACCGGCGACCTCAGCATTTCCAGGTCGACGCGTTATCCACTGCGCCACCACAGGTCAGGCTGTGCTTGCTTTTTATTATTGAAAATTTCAAAATATAATAAAGAAGGTAAGAGCATAAAGAACTCATCACCCAGCTTCAACAGCTATCAGTCCATCTCTATTCATGTCAAATATCATTTTCACTATTTACTAAACCTCTACATATACTTGGCTATATAGCTAAACACTCTGCTTGTAAGGCCAGTAGCCACAGCCACCATCACAGCCGCCTGGCCAATGCAGGTTCGCATTTGATTCAGACAGACGGTAATGAAACAACGGAGCCAAGAACTGGTGGGCCATTAGCTTTAATCCTAGCTTGTACCTAGCGGGCAAGAAATACACACAGTGGGAAAACACTTCCCTTTCCATTCAGGGCTCCCAAAGCCACTGACTTATCCGAGTTTCCTAGAATCAAAGGTTTCTACCTCACCAGCCTTATTCAACTCTGTTCCCCATCTCCTTCTCTCTGCACAAACTCTGCACGAACTAGCTTCTCCTTCAGCACTCCACCATCTTGGCTGCCTCTCCTCTCCTCCACGTGGCCTTTCTCTGCTCTCCTTTCTCTGCTCTCTCCTCTAATGCTAATCTCAGGAACCAAGAGAGAATAAGCTCCCTGTCTGCCCCATTTTATAGTGTAGAAATCAAAACCTTTAATCCAATAAACAAACAAGGAAGTCTCTGATACTTAGGGTGGGAAAGGCTTAGTCTTAAAACTAAGCCTTAGGGCCCTGGCCGGTTGGCTCAGCGGTAGAGCGTCGGCCTGGCGTGCGGGGGACCCGGGTTTGATTGCCGGCCAGGGCACATAGGAGGGGCGCCCATTTGCTTCTCCACTCCCCCCCTCCTTCCTCTCTGTCTCTCTCTTCCCCTCCCGCAACCAAGGCTCCATTGGAGCAAAGATGGCCCAGGTGCTGGGGATGGCTCCTTGGCCTCTGCCCCAGGCGCTAGAGTGGCTCTGGTCGCCGCACAGCGACGCCCCGGAGGGGCAGAGCATCGCCCCCTGGTGGGCAGAGTGTTGCCGGGTGGATCCCGGTCGGGCGCATGTGGGAGTCTGTCTGACTGTCTCTCCCCGTTTCCAGCTTCAGAAAAATACAAAAAAAACCCAAACACTAAGCCTTAGGCTATAACTCTGCCTGCTTACAGTCTGTCCCCCACACCAATGCAAACTATAAGCGAGCAAACATATATATCATATTTACAAACTTATTTGACCAACACTGCTCTATTCTTTTCTGCTTTAATTAATGTGGTTAGTTCTATAGTGATATATAAAAACTTAAATAAACATTCTTATAAAAACAATAAAAATACACTCTCTGTGCTACATTATAATGAGATAGTAAAATACAGGCCAACTACTATAACAAATCGATCTAAAATATAGTGATTTGAACAAGACAAATTCATTTTTCTTGTGGCTATTTCACAGCTGTTAGGTGACTCTGATCAATGGGGTCATCAAGGACCCAGGATCCTACTCTACCATTGCTCTGCCTCCCCCTTGGGTGTTCCCTGCCCACGTAGTTGAAGTTGGCTCACAGCCACCACAATCCCTTTACAGGCCTGGCTTCGAAGAAAGCAAGGGACTAACTGTGGGAGATAAGCAGCTCTCTTTTAAGGACTTGACCTAGAATATGCATACATCACTTCCACTTGGCCAGTAGAGTTTAAAGGAAAATCTAAAGTACAAATGCTTTCTTAAAAAAAAAAAAAAAACTGCCCGACCAGGCAGTGGCACAGTGGATGGAGCATCAGACTGGGATATGGAGGACCCAGGTTCAAAACCCCGAGGTCGCTGGCTTGAGCGTGGGCTCATCTGGTTTGAGCACAGCTTACTAGCTTGAGCCTAAGGTCACTGGCTTGAGCAAGGGATCACTTGGTCTGTTGTAGCCCCCCGGTCAAGGTACATATGAGAAAACGATCAATGAACAACTAAGGAGCCTCAACTAAAAATTGATGCTTCTCATCTCTCTCCCTTCCTGTCTGTCTGTCCCTATCTATCCCTCTCTCTGTCTCTGTCTCTATCTCGGTAATAATAAAAAAATAAAAATAAAAAACTAATTTTATGAGCTAGGAGAAGGGGAACCATGGCATTCCATTTCATGCCAAACTTTGATTGAACTGGTTTACATTATACTCATGTCTGCTTTTTTTCATAGGAATTAAGGATAACTGATTATCGGTACCTTAATAGTTGGCTAATTTTAAAAGGTTTCTTAACATAGGTACTACTGGACTAGCAAGTCACAAAAACTAGATAGTCAAAATAGCACTCACTAGGGAGAATGTTACTTTCTCATTAAATCCTGCAGAGACTGGCAGAACCAGCAGTCATGAGCAAAATTCACATACCCCTCTCAGGGACGGCAGAAGATGAGAAAAGGAGAAAGGCACCACTTCACAGGATGCCTGATGCTAGGGGGTTGGGGAGAAAGGAGGGTGCAAAGTCTAGACCAGGGAAACAAGAAGATAAAATTCCTCTGCTTAGATGTAGAGACCAAGAAATAGAAGAGTTAAAGAATAAAAGAGGCCCTGGCCGGTTGGCTCAGTGGCAGAGCATCCGCCAGGCGTGTGAAAGTCCCGGGTTCAATTCCCGGCCAGGGCACACAGGAAAAGCACCCATCTGCTTCTCCACCCCTCCTCCTCTCCTTCCTCTTTGTCTCTCTCTTCCCCTCCCACAGCCAAGGCTCTATTGGAGCAAAGTTTGCCCGGGCGCTGAGGATGACTCTGTGGCTTCTGCCTCAGGTGCTAAAATGGCTCTGGTCTCAACAGAGCGACGCCCCAGATGGGCAAAGCATCGCCCCCTGGTGGGCATGCCGGGTGGATCCCGGTCGGGTACATGCAGGAGTCTGTCTGTCTACCTCACCACCACCACCCCACCCCGTTTCTCACTTCAGAAAAATACAGAAAAAAAAGAATAAAAGAGATCTATCAACTGGCCTTTGACAGAGCCTTGACTCTCCTCCCTCACCACCATGGACTTTTGAGCATTCAGCCAAATCCTATACTACTAGAATCCTTATTGGGATCCAGTGTGCATTTATTTCAAGGAAAAGAAGGCAGCAGCAGTGGTCTCCACATCGCGTACCCTTTGCAGAGGAGGAGTGTCGCCCTAGGAAAGATGCTCAGCTTCTATCCTGCACCCACATTCCCCACTCCCTCAAGGAAGACAGAACCGAGCACTGTGGGTAGAAATGAAAGCACTCGTACTGCTTTAGAGGGAAGAGTTAGCCTTCTTCTATCTGGATAAGACCAAACTATCTTACCAAAAGGAAGAACACTTCTGAAGTAAGGTTATAGAATCAACAAATTTCTACTTTTTTACTGTCATTGCCATACAATTTTTCCTCCTTTGGAGATCATGCTGAACTCTAAAAAAGAGTAATTTTAACTATTGATACAATTCAATAATAAGTAAAGACATGTATGTAAATCTTCTCCAAACTGTCCCTATATGATTCAGCATGACTAAAAATAGTTTGATACATCGATAAGGAAAGTGGAATAGAAAATATCTTCCTAGAGTACAGAAAAAAGACTATATTGTGATGTACTTTGGGCAGGTAACTTCAGTGAAGCAGCAAAACAAGGATAACAGTGTTTCTATGTTCCTGAATAATTCTGGTGGCTATGGTGGATACAGAGAATTCTAAATCCTCCCTTTATCATCCCAACACAGATTGCCAATTAAAATCCTCCCAGCAGCTCAAGATGGGAAAAAAACTCAAGCTAAACATAATCCCATGCTCCATTTATATTTATACTTTCCAGATGGAGGCATCGTGGAAAGAGCTTTCACTTCTCTCGAACCCCTCGATTTAATCCTCTGCTCCCAGGCCACCTCCTCTCCCAGCAGATCTATTTTCGCATCCCTTATGACTCCCTTTGAACCCCTATCTCTAATATCATCATTTCCTGAAGCAGGATAAAATTTCCTGACACAGGACAGATAAGCACAAGTTGCCTGATACAAAAGGTGAACTATCATACTGCTCCCAGAGGATTTTAGATGGTCACAGCCTTGAAAACTGCCTTCGTGATTTATTCTGATAGACATCTTCTGAGTAAGCAGATTTGGAAAGCATGTTGCTGGAAAAGCCTCTGCAATACAAATGTAAGTGAAATAGAAATTAAATTTACTCAGAATGAAAACATTGTTTACTTTCATACAGTGCAACTAGGTTATTAAACCCCACCTTTTGAAGTCCCTTCAGAGTCCATCTATTCATCAGCCATTCATCTTTCTTTCTCTCCACTTTTTCTTGGCTTCCATTTATTCAGTAACTCATCAAATATTTTCTGAGGCCTCCTATGGGTGCGGCACTATACTAAGGATGGGGAACAAAAACCAAATGTACATAGAACACACGCTTAGGAGCAACCAGCCCTGTGGGGGACGCAGACTAAAACTCAAGTCATGCCATGAAGGTAATGTGAAGAAGTACGCTCAGGAGACAAAACCGGGCAATTGAGGAGGTGGGCAGGTCATGGGGGTGGGGGGTGGGGGGAAGAGGAGTACCACTGCGTGAGAGAAGCCAGGGCCACAGCTTCAAAAGCAAGTGAAGACTGAACAGAGTCAAGGGCAGGGAAAGGCCTGCTGGTCAGAGAAGAGGGTGCATACAGGCACAGAAACTACATGGGGATGCGCTGGGGGACCAGAGATGAGACCAGAAACTTGAATGAGCTGTTGTTTCATCTTTTCCTTTACTCCCTCCAGGGTGGTTAGGTGGTGACCTGGTGTTTTGTTTTTTTTGTTTTTTAAGAAGGCTGGAGACCCTCTAAGGTACCTGAGTGGAAAGCTTATTAAACCCGTTTAACGGAGTCAATGAGAGGATACACTCGCCTCATCCTGGTACCCTTATGCCTCACCTCAAACATAAGTATATTCAGAAAATTTTAAAAAGACAAAAGGGATGCAAAACATAAAGTACCAGGACCCACGATTCTGTGTCATAACTATATGCATAATTCTACTATTAAAATACAAATACTTCCATGCAGGGCCATGTATCAAAAACTGTATCAGTTAGTGGTAGGTAACATCAGCAGGTACTGGTGTCAGAATAAGATAGAGCCTGACCTGTGGTGGCTCAGTGGATAAAGCATCAACCTGGAATGCTGAGGTCGCTGATTCGAAGCCCCAGGCTTGCTGGGTCAAGGCACATATGGGAAGAAACTATGAGTTGTCGCTCCCCTACAACCTACTCCCATCTTTTTCTTTCTCCCCTCTCTCTAGAGTCAATAAATAAAATCTTTTTAATAATAAATAAGTAAAATAAAAAATTTAAGACCCTAGCCAGTTGGCTCTGTGGTAGAGAGTCAGCCCTTTGTGTAAACGTCCCAGGATCAATTTCTAGTCAGGGAACACAGGAGAGGTGCCCATCTACTTCTTTTCATTTCTCTCTCCCTCCCCCCCCTCTCTCTTCCCCTCCTACAACCATGGCTCAACTGGAGCAAGTTAGCCCCAGGCACTGAGGATGGCTCCATGGCTTCCGCCTAAGGCACTACGAAGAGGTCAGTTGCTGACCAACAAAGCAACGCCCCAGATGGGCACAGCATTGCCCCCTAGCGGGCTTGCCGGGTGAATCCCAGTAGGGGCACATGCAGGAATCTCTCTGCCTCCCTTCCACTCACTGAATAAAAAATAAAATAAAATAATTAAAAATGTAAGAATTTATAAAAGGAATATGATGGAAAAGAGGATTTAATGACATAAGAATGAAAATAACTGAGAGATTTAAGTAGAATACGGATTGGATTAAAAAGGCACAAGAGACACACTGCCTATTGCACAGTTTGCCTTGGACCAGCCCTGGTACCCACAAAAGCTTTCCTTGATTAGCCCAGCTAATGCAGCAGCAAACATCATTTTTTGTGGGTTAGTCATTTGGGATTCATTCAATGAAATAGATCTCCCATTATATAATACCAAATCAGCACCAGTCCCAGAGAATCTCATACAGAACTGCCACTAAACCTTAATCAACAAGATAAAACAACAGCAGAAACCTGAAAAGGTTAACTGTTAAATGCTACTTAAACTGTTCCAGAGCTTAGAAAAAACTCAAGGGAAACACAAAATTTTTATAAAGTAAATAGAGCACTGACTAAGCCCTGACTTAGATGACCCGAAAAGAGAAAACTTCAGACCAATTTCATGCATAAATATTAATGCTAAAGTCCTAATGGAAATAGCAGCAAGTAGAATCAGCAGCCCCTTAAAGGAATACACATGATGAAGGGGAATTTATTACAAAAATTCAAGAGGAGACTAGCATTAGAAAATCCATTATTATATTTCATTGGTCTAAAGAAAAAAAAAACCACACAATCATCCTATCCTCACTGGCACAGAAAAAGCACTGGGGGGGGGGGGGTGAGTCAGAAAACAATCTTGATTAAAACATTCAGTGAAACAGGAACAGGTGAGTCATCAGACGGGGTTCTTTCAGGAAAGCAGAAAGAGCATCAGGTATTGATTCAGAGGGCATTTAATAAAGAAAATTGGTCAGCCCAGTGTTGGAGGACTGGAACAGCAGAAAGAGGACACTGAGGTAACAGATAATAATGCGGGAAGCAGCTACCATCTACAGAACTGGGGGACAAAAGGGAAGATATTAGTTTGCAAGAATGTGGGACACCTGTGAGAAGGGCGCCCTGCTCAGGAGCCGTGTGTTCCCCAGGAGCCCAGACGAGGGCAGAGCCTCTGACTCGGGGCTCACAGCTCTGAGCAGGGGGCCTGGCGGGTTGCTGCTGGCCCCTGTGAGGAGGCTGTTTCTGGTATACTCGGGGAAAGCTGAAGGCTGAGCTGAGTGAGACACCTCAATGGGGCACCTCTGACCAGAACAGCAAGAGACAGGAAGTGCTTCTCCTTCATCCCACCTCCCGGGCACCTCTGACCAGAACAGCAAGAGACAGGAAGTGCGTCTCCTTCATCCCACCTCTCAGGGGCCCCTACTGCATCCCCTACTGACAGATCCCAACAAGAAGTTGCTGTCAAAAGCATCTGAGAAATGTATGTAGTAGGCTGCCTCCCAGCTCCAACACCAGAGAGTATAGTATAGAGGAGCGGAGTGAAGTCGAGATACCGAGGGTAAGTGGCCAGTACAGATGGATACTTGTCAAACATATATTTATCTCAACCCCAAAGCCAGCTTCTGCTTCACAGGTAAACACTAGAAACACTCCCAGTGACGTCAGGAACAAAAAAAGAGTACCTATTACAATTCTATAATATTTTTCCGGATGTCCTAGCCAATACAAACAGACAAGTAAAATAAATAAGGAGTTAAAAGTCGAAAAGGAGGGTGCACAATAATCTCTACTTGCAGATGACAACAGTGTCCGCACAGAAAACCTAAAAAATTCCATTGAAAATCCTACAAACAGTAAGATAATTAAATTAGCAGATTATAAGGCTAAGACCATAAAATAGTTTTCATTTATAGAAACTAGAAACAGAAGATACCCACAAACAGTAAAATAATTAAATTAGCAGATTATAAGGCTAAGACCATAAAATAGTTTTTATTTATAGAAACGAGAAACAGAAGATAGGGGAGGGGGGAGACCCACTTTTAATTGCAACCAAAAAGATAAAATACTAGAAGCAATTTCACAAGAAATGTGGAAGAAGTACATGAAAAAGGCTCTTTCACCAAAAAAGAGTTGAACTAACAGAAAGCCTGCCAATTGCTGGATAGGAGAACTCAAAATCATAAAGATTCAATTCTCCTTTAACAAAACTCACATTTAACATGGTCTCATTAAAAATACTAAATTTTTTTTCTTAGAATTAAACAACCTGATTCTAATATTTATATGAAAGAACAAAAAAGGCAGAGCCAAGTGACAGAGTATCCCAATAAGAAGGGACCACATCATATTATAAAACGTTAATAATTAAAACAGACCAATGGAGGGCCATATGATTATTTTTTAAATTGTATTTGTTGGGGGTGAGACTGGTTAACATAATTATACAGGTTTCAGGTGCACAATTGTACAACACATCTCTGCACTATATTGTGTGTTCAGCCCCTGAAGTCAAATCTTCATCCGTCACCAATATTTATCCATACGGAACTATATAAACTTTGACTCCATACTTCTCATTCTGGGAATTCATCCTAAAAATAACATTTGACATGACTACAATTTTACATTTTAGCATTGTTTATAATAAAAAAAGATTAGGAAATTGCCAAATGTCATCAATCAGGGTGGTTAAGTAAATTATCTTCATTGTATACAATGGAATACTATGTAGCTATAAAAAGTAGAGTGCTCTCTTCAGAAAGCTTTCCAAGAAACAGTAAGTAAATAAAATGAGGTGTTAAACAGTTTACACATATGTACTATCCACATAAAAAAGAATAAAAGTAAAAAATTTTATTTCCTTGTATATAAAAAATAAATAATGAAAAGATTCACAAGAAACTAAGAAAAATTGAGAGATTTTCTTAAAACTGAGGAGAAATAACAAGATAAAGAATACTCACTGATGTATTTTTGTTTTCATTTTTAATCATGTGAATGCTTGACCTTTGCAAAAATTAAACTAAAATTAAAATTAAAAATTAAAATAAACAATCATAGCAAATACTCTCAAACTAAATCTTTAATCCCTACAACAAAGAGATACAAATACCACAAAGTTTTTCCTTTTACCTTTCTCTATCCTCCCAATCCTATTACTAAAGTCTTAGGCAGGGGTCCCCAAACTTTTTACACAGGGGGCCAGTTCACTATCCCTCAGACTGTTGGAGGGCCGGACTATAAAAAAAACTATGAACAAATCCCTATGCACACTGCACATATCTTATTTTAAAGTAAAAAAACAAAACAGGAACAAATACAATATTTAAAATAAAGAACAAGTAAATTTAAATCAACAAACTGACCAGTATTTCAATGGGAACTATGCTCCTCTCACTGACCACCAATGAAAGAGGTGCCCCTTCCGGAAGTGCGGCGGGGGCCAGATAAATGGCCTCAGGAGGTTGCATGCGGCCCGCGGGCCGTAGTTTGGGGACCCCTGGTCTTAGGTGTAAAGCCAGAAACAAACAAACAAACAATAACAACCCAATTTATCCTTTGATTCCACAGACAAAACAAAGAACCTCTCAGAAGAATGCAAGTATAACCACAGAGAAGGAAGGAAGCATCCACACTAACATCAACGAACAACACATTTCTAGTAGGATCCTACATCTCTGTGAAACAGAGGTTTAAAAAAAGAGAGTTCCTCAAGGGTAAGGACAAGTCTTAGTCAACTTGATTTTAGTTCGTTTAAGTTTCTGACCATGAGAGCTCAGAAGGTTAGGTTCACTCTTCTGGTGAAACTGCCTTTTGGAACCAATGGCCCAGAGGTAGCTGCCCTCCAGGCCCTGGTGGTGGTTACCTGATGGGTAAGGAAAATAGGTAAGAAAAGGAGAAATGGTTGTCAGGGTCTCTCACCTCATCCTGTAGGTCTCAGTACACAGTGCAAAGGCCTGTGCCATGCCCTGGTTTTATAGGGCCCTGATCTTAGGATCTACTAAAGTAGCTGCAACAGAGGTATCAGCTAGATCCTAGCTGCTAGAAAGACTTAAAGCATGTGTTAATAACACTGAAGAGTAGGCAACTTGAACGAAAACCCAGGCATAGCTTCCTGACATTTTACAGGAGCCCCTGCCCCATAAAAGGTTTTCGTGAAAGCACAAAAGAAATGACATGCACAAAAGTCACATGGTAGACTCAGGTTTCAGACCCAGAAATTAAAATATAAGATAAGAAAATTCCTAGTTATGCCTGACCAGGCAGTGGTGCAATGGATAGAGCATTGGACTGAGATGCAGAGGACCCAGGTTCGAAATCCCGAGGTCGCTGGCTCGAGTGTAGGCTTCCAACTTGAGCACGGGGTCGCTGGCTTGAGCATGGGATCATAGACATAACCCCATGGTCACTGGCTTGAGCCCAAAGGTCACTGGCTTGAAGCACAAGGTCACTGGCTAGAGACCAAGGTCACTACCTTGAGCAAGAGGTCGCTCACTCTCCTGTAGCCCCCCCCCCCCCCATCAAGGCACATATAAGGAAGCAATCAATGAACAACTAAAGTGCCACAATGAAAAATTGATGCTTCTCATCTCTCTCCTTTCTGTCTGTCTGCCCCTGTCTGTCCTCTCTGGCTGTCTCTCTGTCTCTCTCGCCTAAAAAAAAAAAAAAAAAGGCCTGACCTGTAGTGGCGCAATGGATAAAGCATCGACCTAGAAATGCTGAGGTCGCCGGTTTGAAACCCTGGGCTTGCCTGGTCAAGGCACATATGGGAGTTGATGCTTCCAGCTCCTCCCCCCTTCTCTCTCTCTGGCTCTCCTCTCTCTCTCTCTCTCTCTCTCTCTCTCTCTCTCTCTCTGTCTCTCCCTCTCCTCTCTATAATGAATAAATAAAAAAAAAAGAAAGAAAATCCTTAGTTATAGCTCCTCTTTTGTATACAATCTTCTAGAACAGAGTTCCAGAATTCTATACACATTCCTTCTTTTTGCTTTTTTTCCTATGTAGTAAAAGACTGTAGATGGGCTTAAATTCAGGGAGCATCCATTTCTAGCTAAGAACTGGTTCTTCTGCCTCACCTGATGATTTTTTTATGTCTTTGTCTATAGTGCATTAGCTGTATGAGACCCAGTTTCCTTATCACAATGATTGCATTAGCAATCATTTTCCCAATGTTCGTTCATTTATATTTAAAATGATACCCAAAAAGCAATAAAATATGTATTCACCTAATTGCACATGCTGCTGAATAAGACAGCAATGTTGTTGAAACTACTTATAGGCAGGCAGCTCTCAAAATATTCCTTTGTCATGACAGGATGACATAATCCAAAATCCTGGCATGAAGACCTTTTTAGAGATGGCACTAATATACTATATCAGCAATTTTCAACCGGTGTGTCACAGCAGGCACACTAGTGTGCCCCAAGAATTTTTAAAACATGCAGTACCTGACGTTTTAGTCAGGGGTACTGACCTCTTTTCCCTTAGATCATCAAATTAAAAAATAAAGACAGCTAATACAATAGCCATCCAGCGTGAATGAATTAAAATTATACCTACTTTTTTTGTGTCAAATCAGCAAAAAATGTGACATGGTTTTTTTTGGTGTGCCACAGAATTGTAGTAATTAGTTTCTGTGTGCCATTAGATGAAAAAGGTTGGAAATTGCTGTACTACATGAAAGGGAAGGTTAGACACACAGTCAAAAATCTGAACAGCCTGACTAGGCAGTGGTTCAGTGGATAGAGCCTTGGCCTGGGACACTGAGGACCCAGATTCAAAATCCCGAGATCACTGGTTTGAGCACGGGCTCACCAGCTTGAGTGTGGGGTCGCCAGTTTGAGTGTGGGATCGAAAACATGACCCCATGGTCGCTCAGCTGAGGTGCCCCCCCATCAAGGCATGTATGAGAAAGCAATCAATGAACAACTAAGGTGCCACAACTATGAGCTGATGCTTCTCATCTCTCTCCCGTCCTAGCTGTCTCCCTCTCTCGCTGAAATTAATTAAAAATTAAAATTAAGCCTGACCAGGCGGTGGCGCAGTGGATAGAGCTTTGGACTGGGATGCGGAGGACCCAGGTTCGAAACCCCGAGGTCGCCAGCTTGAGCGCAGGCTCATCTGGTTTGAGCAAAGCTCACCAGCTTGGACCCAAGGTCGCTGGCTTGAGCAAGGGGTTACTCGGTCTGCTGAAGGTCCGTGGTCAAGGCACCTATGAGAGAGCAATCAATGAACAACTAAGGTATTGCAACAAAAAACTGATAATTGATGCTTCTAGTCTCTCTCCATTCCTGTCTGTCCCTATCTATCCTTCTCTCTGACTCTCTCTGTCTCTGTAAAGAAAAAATACATACATACATACATACATACATACATACATACATACATAAATAAATAATTTTAAAAATCTGAACAGGCAAGCAACCCCTTATATTGTAGAATTCAAATTTCAGACACCTCCTACCACCTCCCTGCCAGTCTTTTATAACCTGGAATGAATTAGGTGGAAGTGATCATCCTCTGATTATATCTCGCTGCACGCCTCAGTATGAGAACGGCACTCTGATCGGAGTTGCGGGCAGCAGTTTGGGGAAGAAGGGCAAAGGGTATCTTAGAAGCGAAGCGGCACTTAGGGGTAGGGCAAGCCTAAGCAAGACCGGAGAGAGGTGTTCGGGGAGGCCAGGGATCCAGCGTGAGAGCTGGGGGTACCTGGATGAGCAGAAGAGTGAGAAAGGGGAGGAGAGCAAACAGCAGAAACCGTATTTCAACTATGGTACTTTGTGTTTTCTCAGATATGCTCTAGTGACTCCAATTATTTTACCCGCTCAATCCCATTCATCCATTCATCAAGTATTTACCGCACATCAAACATTCAACAAATAGTGAATAAGTCCGCTTTCCATGCAAGATACCACACTAGGCTATGGAGACAAGATAAACACTACACAGAACCTGCCTTCGGAAGACAGATGTGTAAATCCTCACCTCCACTGCCCTCATCCAGTCCCAGAAGGGAGACTGTTTGGGAGGAATAAGGGAGGACTGTGAGATAAAGAGAAGAAAGAGTTGATGTTTAATCCTTTTTTTGAAGTATAAGTAGGTATTTGCCATACACACACACACACACACACACACACACACACACACACACACACACACGTCCCAGAATAGAGGAGGAACTCCAGCACTGGCAGTAGGATTAAAACACAGAAAGGAAAAGTGAGCATGAAGAAGCTGGGCCTTGTTTGAGTAAGGTACGCATTAGAGGTGGGTTAGAGTTGAAACGAAGAAAAGGTGTACTAACCCCATAAGCAATGAGAAGCCATTAAGCAAAAGGAGCGGAAGATCAGATCTGATTAGAGAAAGCTAACTCTGCCAACAGTATAATAAAGGTGAACTGGAGGCCAGAGCCACGGAGACCGAATAACAGACTATTGTGAAAGCCAGTTCCTACATGGTCGCTGGCTTACGAGCTTTACATTTGTAACTATGACGTGTTATTTCATTAGATGCTCCTCATCTCTCCAGCTATCGCCCCTACCGTTGATCCTTGAAAGAGGTAAACAGCTACATTCTTCAGAGTGAACGGGGGCACTAATCAGACAGGAGGCTAAAATAATAGGCATAAATTCAGATTCTCCCGGGCAAGGGGGATGATACAATCTTTCCATCATTGGGGTTGTTAGCATACACTTATATTTTGATCCAAGAAAAATGGCAACTCCGGCTTTTCGACTTAGTTTTTGCTTTTTAAATTCCTTTCTGGCATGCTCTGAGTTTCTACAACCTAGCACGTTGGCTGTACTTCAGCCCAAGCAGGGAACAGCTGACTAATTTCTTGATGCCCACTAGTGCCCTTTGCAGGGGTCTCCAGTACCAAAAGGAAAAGCTCACCTATTCTTTTTTTTTCTCTTTTTTTTCCTACCACTCAGACTGCGTTCTCTCCCTCTTACTATCCCAAAGGAAGAGAAGAACAATCACCAATGGCAAAAGGCAGTTGCACAAGCAACACCAAGAGACAGCTTTACGCTCAGGAGAGCACACTGCAACTCCTCCTCGTGGTTTCGGGTACTCTAGAGCTCACCTATTCTGTAACTATCAGAGATTGCCTACCCTCTGCAACTGAGGATGGCTCCAGACTGGCCCTGGAAACTGTCAGTCAACATACACTCAGGAAACATAACTTAAATATTAATCTTAAAAAAAAACAGGCCCTGGCTGGTTGGCTCAGTGGTAGAGCATCGGCCTGGCGTGCAGAAGTCCTGGGTTTGATTCCCGGCCAGGGCACACAGGAGAGGCGCCTATCTGCTTCTCCACCCCTTCCCCTCTCCTTCCTCTCTGTCTCTCTCTTCCCCTCCCGCAGCGAGGCTCCATTGGAGCAAAGATGGCCCAGGCACTGGGGATGGCTCCTTGGCCTCTGCCCCAGGCGCTGGAGTGGCTCTGGTCGTGACAGAGCGATGCCCCAGAGGGGCAGAATATCACCCCCTGGTGGGCAGAGCGTCGCCCCCTGGTGGGCGTGCGGGGTGGATTCCGGTCGGGCACATGCGGGAGTCTGTCTGACTGTCTATCCCCGTTTCCAGCTTCAGAAAAATACAAAAAAAAACCAAAAAAACCCCATAATTAAAAAACTATTATTTTCTTTAAAAGTGTTATAACATATTCCAAAGCCATTTAATAGATATGGATATCTATTAAAAGAGCATCCTTGGGGGTAGGTAGAAGGGGCATAAAGGGGGATTAATGGTGATGAATGGAGACCTGACTTGGGGTGTGGAACACACAATACAGTATACAGATGATGCATTCTAAAACTGTACATCAGAGACCTATATAATTTTATTAACCAATGTCACCCCAATGAATGCAATAAAAGAGAAAAAAGTTTCCTGTTTCTTTGAACAAGATAATAAATTTTCCAAATACATCTAAAAAGAAACCTCTTTCTTTTTAGATTTCTGGATTATTCCCGTACACTCTCCTTATCAGTTGGCAGTCGCTCTCTGTTTTTCTAAGCTACACACACTACTTCAGTTTTAATTTAAAAGCCGGTTGCCATAGTTTCTCAGAGAACAGCTTAAGGCAGGCGTGCTTGAGTCCATTATTATCTTAAGGTTTCTAGAGAAATTGTATATAGCAGTAGCAAGCCAAAATTTCCCAATTTTACCTCTCAGCCAGGACAGCAAACTATTCCAACGTTAGGTATCCTAAATATTTTAAGAGAGTCTAAACAACTGGGAATGTTGTTTAAAATGTAGTCTTGGGTTTCTTCTGTTCTGCCGCGTCAGGAGGTCGTGTAACCAGCAGACCGCACTCAGGCAATGACTGCAGAGCAGGGGGCGTAACACACTGCACCTGTGGAAAACACCAGCGCATTCTTCTTTCTAATAATAGTGAAGAAAATGCACTCTAACCAACGCTACAATAATCGCATTGCTTATTTTCTAATAACTCCGATTGAAATGCAAATGCCAATAGGCCTGGAAAAGAAACTCTCAGAAAATAGATTAAATAATGGAATTTCATTTCTTTAAAGATTTCAAAAATTAAAAAGCGGAGCTCAGAAAACCTTATTTCTTAAAGCCAAAACTCAATCCCATCGGAGTCCCTACCCTGCTTTCAGATGGCAATTACCACTATCTCTAAGTCTTGAAAAGCAAGCTCAAAGGTTATTCTGGGCCTTCAAAGTTAAAGAATGTAAATGAACACTGATCCTTATGAACTTTATAAAAGGCAAATGCCAGATCAGCAAGTTGTAATTTAGCCTCATTCTCCTGCTTCCAGGTAGCTATGAGTGTGCACTGTGCAGGTAAAAGGACCAGGGTTGAAATTTCAGCTGTGGGAGCCATGTGACCTTAGGCAAGTGATGATTAAGTGAGAAAGGACATATGTAAATATAGGAAAACTCTCAGAAAACGACAGCTAGTGTCATTTCTGCATAACTAGGTCATCTCCAGGATGTGGGGCACGATGAGATCTCAGAATTTTCTGAGAAGCTTAAAATCAGTCTACTTCCTTTGACTGTCATTTTTAAAACGAATATAAACTACTTAATTATACTGATTTTTCCAATTTAAGTATTATGCAAAACATAGACTTCCTCATTCTGTATCACTAAACTTTCTTTTATTCTCTCTTTCCTGCACAAGATGAAGAGATTCTAAAAAGTACATGAGAGAGAACAGGGCCATATTTCCAACCAGAAGCATAGGGAAATTAAAGATGCCCTGTGCATGTTATATTATAGGAATTTACTAATGAGTAAATGCACGGTGAATGAATAAAGATGCCATTCTGCCTGACCTGTGGTGGCGCAGTGGGATAAAGCATAGATTTGGAACACTGAGGTTGCTGGTTCGAAACCCCAGGCTTACCTGGTCAAGTCACATATGGGAGTTGATGCTTCCTGCTCCTCCCCCTTCTCTCTCTCTTTCCCTCTTTCCCTCTCCCTCCTCTCTGAAAATTGAATAAAGTCTTTAAAAAAAAAATTTTTTTTAAAAGAGATGCCATGCTATCAAAGCTATTATAATATATATTCCTTTATCTTTCAATTTAGTAGGCTTAAGTATTTTTAAAATAATATTTATTACTTTCACTGATTCACATAATGATCTGTAAAACAATATAATAAATATTACTATTTCTAGCTTACTGAAAGAGTAACTAAAACCTCAAGAATTTTAAGTGACTTACTCAAGGTGAGCTAAGCAACAGGGCTTGACCTCAGGTCCTCTAATACTAAACCAGGATCCTGTCCACCACACAGCTCTGCCTGGTCAGGGTCCTGTCCACCATGCCACTCTGCCTGGTCAGGGTCCTGTCCACCATACCACTCTGCCTGGTCAGGGTCCTGTCCACCATACCACTCTGTCTGGTCAGGGTCCTGTCCACCATGCCACTCTGCCTGGTCAGGGTCCTGTCCACCATGCCACCCTGCCTGGTCAGGGTCCTGTCCACCATGCCACTCTGCCTGGTCAGGGTCCTGTCCACCATACCACTCTGCCTGGTCAGGGTCCTGTCCACCATACCACTCTGCCTGGTCAGGGTCCTGTCCACCATGCCACTCTGCCTGGTCAGGGTCCTGTCCACCATGCCACTCTGCCTGGTCAGGGTCCTGTCCACCATGCCACTCTGCCTGGTCAGGGTCCTGTCCACCATGCCACTCTGCCTGGTCAGGGTCCTGTCCACCATACCACTCTGCCTGGTCAGGATCCTGTCCACCATACCACTCTGCCTGGTCAGGGTCCTGTCCACCATGCCACTCTGCCTGGTCAGGGTCCTGTCCACCATGCCACTCTGCCTGGTCAGGGTCCTGTCCACCATGCCACTCTGCCTGGTCAGGGTCCTGTCCACCATGCCACTCTGCCTGGTCAGGGTCCTGTCCACCATGCCACTCTGCCTGGTCAGGGTCCTGTCCACCATACCACTCTGCCTGGTCAGGGTCCTGTCCACCATACCACTCTGCCTGGTCAGGATCCTGTCCACCATACCACTCTGCCTGGTCAGGATCCTGTCCAGCATACTACTCTGCCTGGTCAGGGTCCTGTCCACCATACCACTCTGCCTGGTCAGGGTCCTGTCCACCATGCCACTCTGCCTGGTCAGGGTCCTGTCCACCATGCCACTCTGCCTGGTCAGGGTCCTGTCCACCATGCCACTCTGCCTGGTCAGGGTTCTGTCCACCATAACACTCTGCCTGGTCAGGGTCCTGTCCACCATGCCACTCTGCCTGGTCAGGGTCCTGTCCACCATGCCACTCTGCCTGGTCAGGGTCCTGTCCACCATGCCACTCTGCCTGGTCAGGGTCCTGTCCAGCATACCATGCTGCATGGTCAGGGTCCTGTCCACCATGCCATTCTGCCTGGTCAGGGTCCTGTCTACCATACCACTCTGCCTGGTCAGGGTCCTGTCCACCATACCACTCTGCCTGGTCAGGGTCCTGTCCACCATGCCACTCTGCCTGGTCAGGGTCCTGTCCAGCATACCATGCTGCATGGTCAGGGTCCTGTCCAGCATACCATGCTGCATGGTCAGGGTCCTGTCCACCATACCACTCTGCCTGGTCAGGGTCCTGTCCACCATAACACTCTGCCTGGTCAGGGTTCTGTCCAGAATACCATTTGGCTTTCCACAGGGCCCTATCACTGCAGCATGGTGAAGGAAGTCTGAGAAACATGTCCCCAGAAAGTTTCTGTAGCCCCTATTCCTGAATATGCACTTTCTTACTGTTAAAGCAAATGAACTTGGAGCACAGCAGGTACCTCCTTTGCTGCAGGAAGATCTGAGCTGGAATTGCAAGTTGTAGACAGACTGTGGATTAGGAACAACTTTGTGAATGAGTTACTATTTTTCTCAGTATCAGATAATTTACAGAATGTTATCTACAACATCTCACACCTGAACCATAGTGAGAATTAATGCTCAACCTGCCCCGCCAAAGGCATTACCCAAGATAAATTTTCACCTGGTAGAGATTTTCAAAAATGATCCCAATCCTATCTAGACAAAGATATCTATTTGTTTTACTGTGGCAATTCTTAACTGAGCTCTATCTCTGCCCTGAGAATACATAGATAAGCAATAAGAGGGCAGGCATTTGAAAGTATATGCCAAAGTATATGCCTTGTATATCTCTAATATTTCTAGAGATGTAGACTATAGTTTTCATTGGATTCTCAGAATGCCCTCCAAAGGCTAAAATCCTTCAAGAAAACTTTAGAAGTGTAGAAAGTACACCTCATTATTATTGAATTTAAAGCTTTTTAAAGTTTCTATTCGTACAGCAAGTTTCTATTACACTGCATCACTTTCTTAAAAAGCTAGACAGTTTCACCAGGTTTTCCCAGATATATCTGCGATTCCTTTGGGACACACTACAGAAGCTTTCACAGGAGGCAGTTATACCCTAGACTGGTCTGAAATGTTCGCAAATGCTTGCAAACTCCTCCATGTAGTTCACTGCTGAGTGGGCCGTGGCAGGAATTTATTTATTTAACGTTTGTTAATGATTTTCCAGAGTTGCTCAGCTAGTTATTTAAAACTTATTAATGGGCTACTTCTTAATGTGAGAGTTGACTCTCTTTGCAAATAACATCAGTCATGATTAAATGTATATCGTTTTCTGTAAAATCTGCCAGCAGTTCTGTAATTTCTATTGAGTTTTCAGAAATTGGAGGGAAATCCAGAATATCTGGAGAATATTAAACAGGGAAAAAAATTTTTTCAAATGTACATGTCTCCCGGCATCACCTTACTATTGTAAATGGCAAAATGCTACAAGACTTTCCAAAAAGTAAGGGGGAAAAAAAAAGCAATAGGCTTAAGGCAGAGGGTGGGCCAGACTAATTAAAATGTAAAATGTCTCTCACTGAACAGAATTATATATACAACTGAACAGAATGCACCCAGCAGCCATTGAAGGATTCTTGTATGTTTTTATTGAATTTATTGGGTGACATTGATTAATAAAATTATACAAGATTTGAGGATCCTGAAAAGTAAATAGTAGCAAAGGACTTGAAGTTTTTTAAAAAGCCAGAATTTGAAGTACCGCTAAATCAATGGTGAGTTTGTCATATTTCCCTCCAGTATCCCCCGGACTGAAAGCAAGACAGCAACCCAGCCTGAAAGCCAACCCTGGCTGGATGTGAGGCCCACACAGAGCGAGCTCCAGGAGAAGCACCTCTATCCTGGCTTGAGGAGGGAAACAGGGAATTCTTAAGTCTTGGAAGGCAGAAATCTACCATTTGTTTCTTCTCTGAGCACTCCTAAGCCCCCGCCTTCCAGCAGTGCCACAGGCAATGGCATTGGAAGTCCCAATGGAAAAGGAACCAAAACTCTTTGGAAGGAAACCTTCCTCTGGGCCCGAGAGAGCGGGACAAACTCCTATCACTTTATATTCCCTCTTTCTTCCCACGCCTTGGCCCTGGATGCAAGCACAGTCACAGAAGTATGCCATAAAACAGGATAACAAAACCCCCAATTTTCTAACCAGACAAACAAAAGGAATCTAAAAGTACTACCAACCATACAGGAATTAATACGAGTAAGTGCGAATACTATTAGGCCAACAAATTAGACAATTTTGCTGAAATGAACAAATTCCTAGAAAGATACAAATTACCAAACTGACTCAAAAAAGAAATTAAAAAATCTGAATAGGCATATAAACAGTAAAGAAATCGAAGACTTAAACTTTAAGTTGATAACTTAAAATATTCCCCCCCAAAAAAACTTTAACTGACCTCAAATTACTTTATTCATGAACTCTATCAAATATTTAATAAAAATAATACCAGTAATTCACAAACTTAGAGAATAAAGAAAACCTCAAAATGGATCCCAAACTAAACATAAGAACTAAAACTGTAAAATTTCTAGAAAAAGCACAGCAAAAAAAAAAAGTTTCATGACCTTGAGTGAGGCAATGAGTTCTTAGATATGACACACACAAAAAAAATAAAAAAAAGAAACTACTATCCATAAAGGAAAATAACTGATAAATTGGACTTAATATTTAAAACTTTTGCACTTAACAAGATACTTTTAAGTATGTAAAAAGACAAACTACAGCATAAGAAAACCTTTGTAAGTCACAAGTCTATTAAAGGTCTTATATCCCTGTTGGTCAAATAAGTTTGTAAATATGATGTGTATGTTTGCTTGCTTATAGTTTGCATTGGGTATGGGGGACACGCTGTAAGCAGGCAGGGTCCTTATAATCTAAGGCTGAGTTTTAAGACTAACCCTTTCCCACCCTTTTAATACTAAGATCTTTTCAAAACTAAGCTTTTCCCCACAACCTTGACTGTTGCATGATGTGGGGTGGTGCACCTCATGAGGAATCCCATATGCCTCAGATAAGTGACTTTGTATCAGAAACTTCCTTGTTTGTATATTGGATTAAAGGTTTAGATTTCTACATTATAAAATGGGGCAGAGGAGCCCTTGCAAAAGGAGAGCAGAGAAAGGCCATGTGGAGGAGAGAAGAAGCAGCCAAGATGGCTGAGTGCTGAAGGAGAAGCCAGTTTGTGCAGAGTTTGTGCAGAGAGAAGGAGATGGGGAACAGAGGTGAATAAGGCTGGTGAGGTAGACACCTTTGATTCTAGGAAACTCGGATAAGTCAGTGGCTTTGGGAGCCCTGAATGGAAAGGGAAGTGTTTTCCCACTGTGTGTATTTCTTGCCCGCCGGGTGCAAACTAGGATTAAAGGCAATGGCCCACCAGTTCTTGGCTCCGCTGTTTCATTACCAATGGCCCACCAGTTCTTGGCTCCGTTGTTTCATTACCGTCTGTCCAAATCAAATGCAAACCTGCACGGGCCAAGAGGCTGTGATGGTGGCTGTGGTTACTGGCACTAAAATCCCGAATATATGAAAAATTCTTTCCACTCAATAGGAGGATACAGTACCCAATTTAAAAATGGGCAAAGATTAGCCCTGGTGTGAGTCTGTCCTGTACAGCTGTTCTCTGAAACAGTAGTTATTTATCTACATCTGTCTTCTCTCCCACCTAAGTGTGTGCCAATGCCTCAGGGAAGATTCAATGGTCCTGGACATCAGCTCCCTGAGACCCCAGAACTATCTTTTGGGTGTGAACTAAAGGCTGACAAAAATTATCACTTTGAAAGAGATAGTGATGAAAATAAGCACCAGCTGTCTTTAAGAACAGTCAGTTTAGGGGTTGTTGCAAAGGATAAAATATACATTGCTAAAGCAGAGGCAATGAATTATGAAGGCAGTTCAATTGCAGTAACACTGGTAAATTTGAAAATGTCTGTAAAACCAACAGTTTCCTTGGGGACTTTGCAATAACTTATACAGTCTTATGGTTGTAATGTGGTTCAGGGACTGTGTAGATTAATGGAAAGCACTTAATAGCTGTGGGGGGGAGGGGAATGCTGAGTTAGAAGATGAAGAGGAGGAGAATGTAGAAGTCCTAAGTATACGTGGAAAGTGATCATGATTGGTCCCTGGAAACGGTAGCAAGTTTCCACACACAGACACACATACACACACACACACAAACAAATGCAAAGCTTGCAACTGATGAAGATAATGATGATGAAGATTTATTTATTTATTTATTCATTTTAGAGAGGAGGGTGGAAGAGAGAGAGAGAGAGAGAGAGAGAGAGAAGGGGGAGGAGCAGGAAGCATCAACTCCCATATGTGCCTTGACCAGGCAAGCCAGGGTTTTGAACCAGCAGCCTCAGTGTTTCCAGGTTGACGCTTTATCCACTGCGCCACCACAGGTCAGGCTGAAGAAGATTTTAAGCAAATATTCATCACAGCATTATTTATAATAGCTAAAAATTGGGGGTGGGGAGCCAATGTCCATCAACTAGTGAATGGATAAACAAAGTGTGGTATGCTCATAGAATGAAATAGTATTCAGCAATAAAAATGAAAAACTACTGATACATGTTATAATATGACACATATTACAACATGAATGAACCTGAAAATCATTAACCTACATGAAAGAGGTCAGATGCAAAGACTACATGTTCTATGATTCCACTTATATACAATGTCCTGAAAAGGCAAATCTATAAACACTGATATGAGATTAGTGGTTTTGTGGGGCAACAGGTAGAAACATTTCTCATGGCTGCAAACAGGCATGGGAAGGAATTCTGAGGTAATGGGAAATAATCTAAAGCTGGAAATTAACCCTCAAAAAAATTTTTTAAGGTTTTATTTATTGATTTTTCAAGAGAGGAGAGAGAGAAGCGGGACTGAGGGGAGTGAGAAACATCAACTCATAGTAGTTGCTTCCCATATGTGCCTTGTGCCTTGACCGGGCAAGCCCAGGGTTTTGAACTGGTAACCTCACCATTCCAGGTTGAATGTTTTACCCACTGTGCCACCACAGGTCAGGCAAAAACTTTTTGAAAAATTCAGTTAGGCCTAAAAGCTTCAGATAGAAGTAATTTCTTTATATATAAAAGCCAAGGTATTGAAAAAGATTGTCAGGCCTGACCTGTGGTGGCGCAGCGGATAAAGCGTCGACCTGGAAATGCTGAGGTCGCCGGTTCGAAACCCTGGGCTTGCCTGGTCAAGGCACATATGGGAGTTGATGCTTCCAGCTCCTCCCCCCTTCTCTGTCTCTCCTCTCTCTCTCTCTCCCTCTCTCTCTCTCCCTCTCCTCTCTAAAAAAAAAAAAAAAAAAAAAAAAAAAAAAAAAAAAAAGATTGTCAAAGCAAAACAATAGAAAATGCTTAAAATGAGTGCTTTGAGAACAGTAGACAGCGGCCAGCTAGACATAAATCAAAAAATTATCTATGATAGATTGCTAAAGTGACCACAATACTATGCAACGTCTTCCATCAGGACTCTATTTCCCCCACTCCCTGAGACTTGCTTTGTCTAAAACAGGGGCTGGAACCTATGGCTCGCGAGCCAGATGTGGCTCTTTTGATGGCTGAGATAAATCTTTAATAAAATAATAACGTTAAAAATATAAAACATTCTCATGTATTACAATCCATTCATTTCCTACCGCTCATGTTCATGGTTGCGGGTGGCTGAAGCCAATCACAGCTGTCCTCCGGGACAACACCAAATTTTTATTGGATAATGCATAACATACACGGGTCACTGTGAGGTCAGGAAGTAAACTTCCCTCCTTTTAATCAAGTAGTCAGCTAGCTAACTGCAGAAACCCTTTTGACGAAGAAGATGACTAAAAGAAAAATGATGCGGAGTATCATACTTTTCAGCAGGAATGGACAGAGGAATTCGCCTTTGTGGAGAGAGCAGATTCTGCAGTGTGTCTAATATGCAATGATAAAATTGCATCAATGAAATGGTCAAATATAAAGCGGCACTTCTACACACGCCATACTACATTTGCATCGAAATATCCAGTGGGGGACAGCAGGAAGAAAGCATGTCAAGAGCCACTGTGAAGAGTGCAAGCTAGTCAGCAGCAACTCCGTGTTTGGGCCCAACAAGGTGACTGGAATTTGGCTAGCTTTGCTGGTGCTTTCACAATTGTGAGAAACGGAAAGCCATTCACAGATGGTGAGTATGCCAAAACATTCATGCTTGATGTTGCCAATGAAATTTTTGACGACTTTTCGGATAAAGACAAGATAATCAAACGAATAAAAGACATGCTTCTGTCGGCAAGAACTGTTCACAATCATACCATCATGATGGCAAATCAAATTGAGGCAACACAAGTGAAGGACATAAATGTAGCACCATTCTTTTCTCTCGCTTTGGATGAGTCAACAGACGTAAGCCGTTTATCCCAGTTCTACATGATTGCAAGGTATGCTGTCGGTGACACACTACGTGAGGGAAGTCTTGCTCTTTTGCCTATGAAAAAGACAACAAGAGGGGAAAATTTATTCAAGTCTTTCACTGAGTTCGCTAAAGAAAAAAATCTACCGATGGATAAACTTATTTCGGTGTGTACTGATGGTGCTTCGTGCATGGTGGGGAAAAACAGAGGATTCGTAGCGCTTCTTCGTGAACATGAAAAGAGACCCATCCTAAGTTTTCACTGCATCCTACATCAGGAGGTGCTTTGTGCTCAGATGTGTGGCGAGCAGCTTGGTGAGTTGATGGCACTGGTCATTCAGGTGGTCAACTTTATTGTTGCCCGAGTTTTAAATGATTGCCAGTTTAAAAGACTGCTGGATGAAGTTGGCAACAATTATCCTGGTCTGCTTCTGCACAGCAATGTGCATTGGTTGTCAAGACGGAAGGTGCTCAGCCGTTTCGCAGCTTGTCTGAGCAAAATCCGGACTTTTCTTGAAATGAAAAACGTCAAGCATCCTGAGTTAGCTAACACTGAGTGGCTCCTGAAGTTCTACTATCTCGTGGACATGACTGAACATCTGAACCAGCTCAATGTGAAAATGCAAGGCGTTGGAAATACAGTCTTATCCCTTCAACAAGCAATGTTTGCATTTGAAAACAAGCTGGAACTCTTCATCACTGACATTGAAACAGGTCGTTTACTACACTTTGAAAAACTGGGAGAGTTTAAAGATGCATGCACAGCAAGTGACCCTGCTCAACATCTTGATCTCCAGCAGCTTCACATCTAATCTCCTGCAGTCATTCAAAGCGCACTTTGGTGAATTTTGTGAGCACACTCATCTTTTTAAGTTCATCACCCATCCACACGAGTGTGCAGTGGACAGCGCCGACCTGAATTACATCCCCGGTGGCTCCGTCAGAGATTTTGAGCTACAAGCTGCTGACCTGAAGGCCTCAGACATGTGGGTGAATAAGTTCAAGTCACTGAATGAAGATTTGGAAAGACTTGCATGACAGCAAACAGAGCTGGCAAGCAAACACAAGTGGGGAGAAATAAAAAAACTTCAACATGCAGACCTGTTGATTGTCAAAACTTGGAACGCGCTTCCCGTCACATACCACACACTGCAGTGTGTGAGTATTGCTGTACTGACAATGTTTGACTCTATGTATGCATGTGAGCAGTCTTTCTCACATCTAAAGAACGTTAATTAAGACCAACCTACGATCACGTTTAACGAATGGAAGTCTCAACGCCTGCATGAAGCTTAACCTCACCACATATCAACCAGACTACAAAGCCATCAGCAAAACCATGCAGCACCAGAAGTCGCATTAATGGTAAGAAGTACTTTATTCATCATTGGTGAGCAACAGCATAACAACGTTATTAGAAAGAATTCAGAGACTTATTGTACTTTAAAAGTGTTGGTCTTACATAAAATGCACACATTTACTTGTATTTAGTGTTAAACATATTGTATGGCTCTCACGGAATTACATTTTAAGATATGTGGCATTCATGGCTCTCTCAGCCAAAAAAGGTTCCCGACCGCTGGCCTAAAACAATGTGTTAGCAGAAGTACCGGAAGAGTTCAGAGCCTAGACAAGAGGCCTCATGCATTTCCACTCTTGCTGCTTTTGGAACCAGAATTTAACCACATGTGAACCGCCCTGGGTTGGCTTGCTGGGAGAGGAGAGACAAAGCAGAGGAAAACTGAGTCAGTCAGAAGCTGACCAACGACATATAAGAGCGGTCCAGCTGTGGTGAGCCAGGCCTGACTCAGACCAGGACAACTGTCCATCTGGGCACTGCCCAATCTTCCAATCCCCAGAACTGTGAACTTAATAATTGATGTTTTAAGTGGTTTCTCACAAAACAGAAGCTAATTGATACACTAAAAAAGGAGCAGATATGACTGCTAGATAACACATGAACCAAATGTCTGGGTTTCAGGGATAAGTATCCTAGGCACAGGAACAGAAATGCAGTCAATGAGCTGGACTCGGGTCTGGAAATTGTCAAAGTCATTGTAGCACAGGAACTAACTGCATGGGCAAAGTGAGACTAAAAGTGAAGCTTCTCTATATAGTTGATTAAGGGTTTATACTGAGTGGAAAGGTAAGTGAAGTGAAGTCAGAAAGTGCAGACAGGCTGAAACGTAGGGAAGATTTAGAACTGGAGGTTCTGATAAGGTAAAGAAGAAACTCACTAAGCGTTCATAAGGAGGTGTAGACAGGCAGGTGTGTGGTCAAAGAGAGCTATTTTAAAATTCAAGATTTGGGAGTTAGAGCCGTTCTAAGATATATGCATGGGTTGGATGGACGAAGGGATGTATAATTCCTTCATCTACTCTGTGTTTACTTTGCCTTTTTATCCCCTTGTTTCTTTTTTTCTTTTTCTTTTTTTTTTTTTGTATTTTTCTGAAGTTAGAAGCAGGGAGGCAGTCAGACAGACTCCCACATGCACCTGAGGGAACCACCCGGCATGCCCACCAGGGGGCGATGCTCTGCCCATCTGGCACATTACTGTTTGGCAGGAGCCATTCTAGCACCTGAGGTGGAGGCTATAGAGCCATCCTCAGCGCCTGGGGCCAACTTTGCTCCAATGGAGCCTTGGCTGCGGGAGGGGAAGAGAGAGAAAGGAGAGGGGTAAGGGTGGAGAAGCAGATGGGTGCTTCTCCTGTGTGCCCTGGCCAGGAATCGAACCCAGGACTTCCATACACCAGGCCGATGCTCTACCACTGAGCCAATTGGCCAGAGCCTATCCCCTTGTTTCTTAAAGTTAAAAGTTTATTAGAGTTTAGAGCTTTCTTCTTTTGTAATATAAGGAGTTAAAGCTATGTGTTTTCCTCTACTTAGGCTACATCATACAATTTTGAAATGGTGTGTTTTCGTCATTATTCAGTTCAAGACTTTTTCCAATTCCTCCTATGGTTTCATTTTGATGCATGAATTATTTAGGAGCATGTTATTTAATTTCCAAGTGGTTGAGATTTTCCTAAAGCTATTATTGTTATTGACTCCTAATTTAATTGTTATAATCAAGAATACCAGGCGCTCCCAAACTACGGCCCGCGGGCCGCATGCAGCCCCCTAAGGTCATTTATCCGGGCCCCTGCTGCACTTCCGGAAGGGGCACCTCTTTCATTGGTGGTCAGTGAGAGGAGCACTGTATGTGGTGGCCCTCCAGCGGTCTGAGGGACAGTGAACTGGCCCCCTGTGTAAAAAGTTTGGGGACCCCTGCTAGGCCCTGGCCTGGTAGCTCAGTTGGTTAGAGCACTGTCCTGATACACCAAGGTTACAAGTTTGATCCCCAGTCAGGGCACATACAAGAAACAACCAATGAATGCATAAATAAGTGGAACAAACCGATGTTTCTCTCTCTCTCCTTTCCTCTGTCTCTAAAAATAATGAATAATTATTATTATTTTTTTTTTTACAGAGACAGAGAGAGAGTCAGAGAGAGGGATAGACAGGGACAGACAGACAGGAACAGAGAGATGAGAAGCATCAATCATTAGTTTTTCGTTGCACATTGCAACACCTTAATTGTTCATTGATTGCTCTCTCATATGTGCCTTGACCACAGGCCTTCAGCAGACCAAGTAACCCCTTGCTCAAGCCAGTAACTTTGGGTCCAAGCTGGTGAGCTTTTGCTCAAACCAGATGAGCCCGCACTCAAGCTGGCAACCATGGGGTCTCGAACCTGGGTCCTCGGCATCCCAGTCCGACGCTCTATCCACCGTGCCACCACCTGGTCAGGCACTAATGAATAATTTTAACAAAGAATATACCCTATATGAATTCAAGCCTCTTAAATTTAAATTTATTGTGGCTTGTTTTATGACCCAGAATTTAGTCTGTCTTTGTGAATACGTTATGTAATTAAAATGTTCTAGTAATATCAGTTAGGTCAAGATAGTTGAAGATAAATTGATTAATATCATCTGTATCTCTACTGTTTTCTGTGTTGATGTTCTGTCAATTGCTGAGAGGATGTTAAAATCATCAACTATAATTACAGAATTGTCTATTTCTCTTTTTAATTTTGACACTGTTTAAATTTTTCATTTTGAGGTTCTGTTATTTGGTACATACATGTTTGTGATTATCTTCCTGAACAATTAGCCTTTTTAGCATGATAGACATCCCTCTTTATCTCTGATAATACTATTTACCTTGATATTTATTTTATCTGATTTGAATATAGCCATGTCAATCTTCTTTTGCTTATTGTTTGCATCATTCATGTCTTTCCATCCATTCACTTTCAATCTAACTGCATCTTTAAGTGCATCACTTGTAAATCATACAAGTCATGCTTTTCATTCATTCTGATCATCTCTGTCCCTTAACTGAAGTGTTTAGTCAGCCTATTAATATTTAATGTAGCATAAATATAAACAAAAGTAAAAATAAAACTGGAATTTAAGAGGATAATGCTTCCTTTTTAAATTTTTATGGATTGATTGATTTTTAGAAAGAGAGAAAGGGTGGTAGTGGAGAGAGAGAGAGAAAAACATCAACTTGATATTCCACTTATTTATACATTCATTGGTTGACTCTTATATGTGCCCTGAACAGGGACCAAACCCACAACCTTGGCAAATTGAGACAACATTCTTAACCAACTGAGCTACCCAGCCAGGGCCAAGAGGATAATGCTTTCAACTGGCTAATAAGCAACATATGTATTATGCAGGATTAATAGTCTGCAGCATGTTAGTTGCTTAATAAAATCTTTTAAAAACAAAACCATCAATCAATAACTAATCAAATCCCCACGTAAAATTCCTGACTGCTAATAAAAGAATTTTACCCACAGTATAATAGTTTCATCTAATAATATAAAAAAACTTTTGGAATATAGGATGTCTACACATGTCTTAGTTTAAAAGACATTTAAGACTTTGACAGTAATGTTGTAACAGCAATTCTAGCATCCTTCCCTACAAAGTTATTAACTACAAGAAAATGATTGGGCAGGCACAAAGGTTAAAATCATAGTCTTTAAATACCAATTATAACAACACACAATGGAGAAAAGAAAGCCTCTTCAACAAATGGTGTTGGGAAAACTGGAAAGCCACATGCAAAAGAATGAAACTCGACTACAGCCTGTCCCCGTGTACTAAAATTAATTCAAAATGGATCAAAGACCTAAATATAAGACCTGAAACAATAAAGTACATAGAAGAAGACATAGGTACTAAACTCATGGACCTGGGTTTTAAAGAACATTTTATGAACTTGACTCCAATGGCAAGAGAAGTGAAGGCAAAGATAAATGAATGGGACTACATCAGAATAAAAAGTTTTTGCTCAGCAAGAGAAACTGATATAAAAATAAACAGACAGCCAACTAAATGGGAAATGATATTTTCAAACAACAGCTCAGATAAGGGCCTAATTTCCAAAATTTACAAAGAACTCATAAAACTCAACAACAAACAAACAAACAATCCAATAAAAAAATGGGAAGAAGACATGAATAGACACTTCTCCCAGGAAGAGATACAAATGGCCAACAGATATATGAAAAAATGCTCAGCTTCATTAGTTATTAGGGAAATGCAAATCAAAACTACAATGAGATACCACCTCACCCCTGTTAGATTAGCTATGATCAACAAGACAGGTAATAGCAAATGTTGGAGAGGCTGTGGAGAAAAAGGAACCCTCATTCACTGTTGGTGGGACTGTAAAGTAGTACAACCATTATGGAGGAAAGTATGGTGGTTCCTCAAAAAACTGCAAATAGAACTACCTTATGACCCAGCAATCCCTCTACTGGGTATATACCCCAAAACCTCAGAAACATTGATACGTGAAGACACATGTAGCCCCATGTTCATTGCAGCACTGTTCACAGTGGCCAAGACATGGAAACAACCAAAAAGCCCTTCAATAGAAGACTGGATAAAGAAGATGTGGCACATATACACTATGGAATACTACTCAGCCATAAGAAACGATGACATCAGATCATTTACAGCAAAATGGTGGGATCTTGATAACATTATAAGGAGTGAAATAAGTAAATCAGAAAAAAACAAGAACTACATGATTCCATACATTGGTGGAACATAAAAATGAGACTAAGAGACATGGACAAGAGTGTGGTGGTTACCAGGGGTGGGGGGAGGGAGGACAGGGGGAGAGTTAGGGGGAGGGGGAGGGGCACAGAGAACTAGATAGAGGGTGGCGAAGGACAATCTGACTTTGGGCGAGGGGTATGCAACATAATTTAATGACAAAATAACCTAGACATGTTTTCTTTGAATATATGTACCCTGATTTATTAATGTCATCCCATTACCATTAATAAAAATTTATTTAAAAAAAAAAAAATACCAATTATAGGAATATATTCGACTATTCTATCATTGACTCTTTGACTTGTCTGAATGTTACTTTCAAGTGCAATACAGTCTTATTACTTTGTAATTACATACTAGAAAAAAATTTTCTGAAGAAAAACCGTTATAAACAGTAAATTAAACTTTTTTCTGATGTTCTATCAATTATTTAAAATTCACTGACACTTTAGCCTGACATGTGGTGGCACAGTGGATGGATCATCAACCCAGAATGCTGAGATCAACAGGCTTGCCTGGTCAAGGCACATACAAGAAATAACTACTATAAGTTGATGCTTTCCGCTCCTCTCCCCACCTTTCTCTCTCTCTCCTCTCTTTAAAATCAATAAATAAAATCGTTTTTAAAAACACACTGATATTTTATAGCTATAATGTTGATTCTAACACCTTCTTCTAGCTTTTCACACTTACTCAAATTCTTTCACCAAAGGATAATCTTACTCATCTACCATCTCTATTAATCCAGGTAAAGTCTTGAAACATGCTTGTTGGGATGAGCAACCTGGGCTCCTGACCTCCATAATGAGAAAAAAGGTTTGGGGTAATAGCTCCTTTAACGAAGATTAAAAATATATACAGAAAAACTGTATGCTCAGCCTAGATCAGCCAAATGCCAGAAACTTACAAGGGACTGAGAAAGAAAATATTTGTTGCTTTTTTTCCTGGATGCCATTCTGATTGTATAATTGTAACAAAGCATATGTGTGTGTGTGTGTGTGTGTGTGTGTGTGTATACACATCACTATATATATTTATATATATATACACATCACTATATATTTATATATATACATCACTAATATATATACATGTATAGCATATACAATATACATAATATTGTGTAGTATTTTGTATGTAGTATATGGTATAGTATATTATGTATATGTATATTATGCAAATGAGATGCAAAATCAACTTTTATTTCATTGATGAAAATGCACTGTACAAAAGGCTGAAAGTACTGGGTATCTACACGGTCCCTGATCCCCTAATTTTTGTGAGCAGTGTATAATGTAACTACTGATATGGTTAAATTTAGGTCTACCATCTTTGTTTTCAGTCCATCCCTCTGCATTTTGTTCCTTTGTTTACTTTTTCCTTCCTTCTTTGGATCATTTGTATATCTTTCAGAATTTAATTTGGGTTTATCTATTATTTTGTATTGGTTGCTTTTGGAGTTAAAATATGCATCCTTAACTTTTCATTGTACTTATAGCTAATATACCACTTCATATAAAATGTAGACATCTTGCAATCACATAGGGAGTTCATTTATTCCCCTGTATTTCTCTACACTATAGTTTCTATATATATTTATATTACATATATAGAATATATTATATGTTCTATATATATTTATATTATAGAATATGTATATTATAAACCCCACAAGACAATGTTATAACTTGTGCTTTAACAAATTATACGTATTTTTTTAATTAAGAGGAATAAAATGGTACTCTCTATTTACCTTGATATTTGGCATTTCTGATGCTCTTTATTCAAATTCACCACAGCATTTCTCAGGACTACTTGAACAAAGATTCCCAAAGCACACCATTGGGCCCTCAGCAGGCATGAACACATAAAGAACACATTACAATTGCCCCTGATCTTTTCTCTTAAGATCATGATAGTTAAAGCAATGCCTCTTGATACCAATGTGATTGTAAACAAAACACGAGTTCAGATATTGGAAGTGTGTGACAATATTAGTTAGATAAATTGGTTATAAGATAATTCAGAATATATTTATACTTATAGTGATTTTTCACATTATAAGTAAAATAAAAAAATATTGCCCTGGCCGGTTGGCTCAGCGGTAGAGCGTCGGCCTAGCGTGCGGAGGACCCGGGTTCGATTCCCGGCCAGGGCACACAGGAGAAGCGCCCATTTGCTTCTCCACCCCTCCGCCGCGCTTTCCTCTCTGTCTCTCTCTTCCCCTCCCGCAGCCGAGGCTCCATTGGAGCAAAGATGGCCCGGGCGCTGGGGATGGCTCTGTGGCCTCTGCCTCAGGCGCTAGAGTGGCTCTGGTCGCAACATGGCGACGCCCAGGATGGGCAGAGCATCGCCCCCTGGTGGGCAGAGCGTCGCCCCATGGTGGGCGTGCCGGGTGGATCCCGGTCGGGCGCATGCGGGAGTCTGTCTGTCTCTCCCTGTTTCCAGCTTCAGAAAAATGCAAAAAATTTAAAAAAAATAAAAAAATAAAAATGAAAAAAATATTAAAATTTTTGTTCAAAACTCATATCAAGGTATGAAAATCTCTACAATAATGAATAAAAATGCCGGGAAATATTTTCAAGTTATTTTTCAAAGTGTCTGAATCTGTATATTTTTAAAGCAAACACAAGAGGTTAACTAAGGCATAACTGTGTGTCTGAAATAAAAAATGAAAAGCATCCATCTCTTTTCCTTTAGTAAGTGAGAGATATAGTAATATTTAGAAAGTTACAGAGCCCATGAGAATTGAGAATTAAGCTACCTTGTGGAAAATATCAAATATTCATTCATTCAGGGAACATTTACTAAGCTTCACTCTGTGATCATGAAGAGCAGGCTAAGAAAGTTTCCTCGAGATGACCCATGAACCAGGTTTTAAAGGAAAAGCAGGAGTTAGTCTTTTGGGCCCAAGTATTTTGTTGTTGTTGTTGTTGTTAGGGGTGGGTGGGCAAAGAGAGAAAAGGAAAAAAGAGGCTTTTTCAGTTGGAACTACCATGGACAAAAACAATAATCCTAGAAGGTCACGGTCCCTTTGGAGAATTACAAGTGCAGACAAATGGTTAAGCCAGAACTATCCCAAGGACATGCACGGATCCCTCTGATGTTCTGTTAAGAAGGTTGACCTACATGAACTCGAAGGAAGTGGGAAAGCACAATGGGATTTTAGGTAGGAGAGGAATATGGTTCACCCCACCCTTTCTTCCTTGCCTACTTCTACGGCAACTGCTTGGAAAAATAAAGGCTCATATCCCAAGCTTCCCTTGGTGTGAGAGATAGCCTTGTGACATAGTTCTGACCTGTCACACGTAAGGAGAAATCTAACTGACAAGGCTTCTAGCAAAGACTTTGACTTTGCGATGAACATCCTCCCTGGGCTGGCTCTGCTCCTCCCCCTTCTTCCTGGCTTGAATTTGGACATGATATCTGGAGCTGTGCCAGCCATCCTGCAACCAGGAGGGAAAGGCCGGGATTATCCCAAATCCGCTAGCAATGACGCATACAGCGGCTCAAGCAGAGCCAGCAGCATCTCTAGACGCCTTTCTATAAGAGGACATAAATTCCTGCTTATTAATAATTTGATGCTGAGATTACTTGAATCCGGATGCTTGCATGAGTGGTAAAAGTTTTAATAATTAATTTACATTTGAGAATGATCCTTATAAAATTTGTGTGCATGGACTGGGGATGGGGAAACAAGGAGATTTGTCTGAAGTGTTACTATAGGGCCTAAGCCAAGATAACCACAATGGGGACAGTGAGGAAGGAGGCCCCAGAGATATCTTAAAGAGGAGCCAGATAGGGCAGGATGGGTGAGGAAGCTGTCTGTAAAGTCAGTCATATTTCTAGTGTAAGCAACTGTGCGGGGTGGAGGAGGTGGTACAGTTCTCTAAACCAAAGGCAGATATGGGAGGGCCTTATGAGCTCAGCATTTCGTTTGAGGTACCCACGGTACAGCATGTGAAAATGAGAAGAAAGCAACTGACTCTCTGTATCTGAGGTCAAGATAAAGTCTGCACTTGAGATACAGATTTCAGAGTAACCATTATATGGGGGTAACTTAAAACAGTAAATATGATGTGATTGCATAAGAAAAGTTTGAACAGGGTGAGCAAAAATGAAACTCAAAAAATCTATTAAGACAAAAAACAGGTAAGTGGTTGCCTAAGGTTGGGGGTGAGGATGGGAGGGAAGTGGGGAATGGCTGATAACAAGTACGGGGTTGCTTTGGGCGGGTAATGAAATGTCTTAAAATTAATTGTGTGGTGGTGGCCCAAGCTTGTGATCATTCTAAAAACCACTGCCTCTAATACTTTAAACAGATGAACTGCATAGTATGTGAATTATATCTCAGTCAAACTGTTTAAAAAATTAAGCCCAGCCTGACCAGGCGGTAGCACAGTGGATAGAGCATCGGCCTGGGATGAGGAAGGACCCAGGTTCGAGACCCCGAGGTCACCAGCTTGAGCGCGGGCTCATCTGGTTTGAGCAAAAAGCTCACCAGCTTGGACCCAAGGTCACTGGTTCGAACAAGGGGTTACTCGGTATGCTAAAGGCCCATGGATGGTCAAGGCACATATGAGAAAGCCAATCAATGAACAACTAAGGTGTCGCAATGCGCAACGAAAAAGTAATGATTGCTGCTTCTCATATCTCTGTTCCTGTCTGTCTTTCTCTCTGACTCTCTGTCTCTGTAAAAAAAAAAAAAAGAAATGAGTTTTCTTTTCCTTGGTGGAAATGTCTGTTGTTGATACCGTTTCAAACCAGGTCCCCCCCCCCAAAAAAAAATTAAGCCCAAAGCAGTATCTTGGGAATATCAACATATAAGTAGGAAGATCTAATGTAGGAACAGAGGGAGCTATGGCAGAAAAGGAAGGGGATAATCAAGTATTGTCAACAACCTGGAAGAAAGAGTTTCAAGAAGCAACTGGTAGCCAATAGTGTCAAATATAACAGTGGTCCCCAACCTTTTTTGGGCCACGGACCGGTTTAATGTCAGAAAATATTTTCACAGACCGGCCTTAAGGGTGGGACGGATAAATGTATCACGTGACCGAGACAAGCCTCAAGAGTGAGTCTTAGATGGATGTAACAGAAGGAATCTGGTCATTTTTTAAAAATAAAATATCGTTCAGACTTAAATATAAATAAAACAGAAATAATGTAAGTTATTTATTCTTTCTCTGCAGACCGGTACCAAATGGCCCACAGACTGGTACCAGTCCACTGCCCGGGGGTTGGGGACCACTGAAATATAAGATAGGTCAATCATGGTAAAGACTGAAATACAGCATGTGGCAAATATAGGTTTACACTTGTGAGTATGTGAAACACAGAGTTTATTCTTGTATTATTACTTATCAATTACTGTATTACTTTCCATCTGAACAAAAGTAAATCTACTTTTGCCCCACCCTGTATTTGATTTAGCGATTTAGAAATCACTGGTGAGTTTAAGAGACTTAAGTGGCAGCAGCAGAAGTCAGTTTACATCTACTAAGTTGAGGAATGGATGAGAAGTGAGGAATAGGTGACCTTTACCAGGAAACTTCTTTTGCCAAGAGAAAAGCTGATGATATAAACTAGTTTGTATTGTTGTTTTCAAAAGGAAGCATGTATGATGTTTATATGTAAGGAAAATAGAAGATAAAAAGGGGAGGGAAGGACTAATGGAACAATATCCCCCAAGAGATGAAAAAAAGAAATTCACAACATAAACACAAAATATTAGCACAGAGGACAGGTGAATTTTTCATTGGACTGAGAGGGAAATTTAAGATGCCACTTCACTTTTAGGGGCAAGAATTTAAGGTGCCATTACTGGATAACACCGATACTCTCTGTGAGTTAAGAAACAAAGGTCACTGGCTGAGGGTGAAGAAGTGGGCTCAAACACTTTTTTATTGTAGTTGGAACCTACACATATTTCTAGCTCTCTATTCCTTTATGCAATACCAAGAACCCGTCCTTCCAATCACATTGGTGTATTCTGAGTTCAAAAAACAGACAGCCCATCCTAAATTTTTGCCTATTTTCACGCCATTCTGCTGGTCTGGGGGGTTGCTGTCATTCTTTTTCTGTCTAGCTAGAATTACCCAAGCTCATGTTCAGCATAAACATTACCTTCTCTTGGAAGCCTTCTCCGATCACCCCAGTTAGAACCATTTCATCAGAACTATTCTAACCATTCTAATCCAATATAATTTGTTACTTGGTACTTATGCTAATTATATTTGTATCTTTGCCTGCCTTGAGCTCCTAGGAGGCAGGAATCATGTTTTACGTAATACTCGTTTAGCAGGATGCTTTGCACATAGGTGAAACTTGGTCTGATACATCTGGAAGGCGCTTCAGAGATCATCTTCATGTTACCAGTAAGAACACCAAATATAAGCCTCAGAGACACTAAGAGACTTGACCAAGATCACACAGTTAACAGCAGAGCTGAAACAAAAATCAGGATTTTTGAACTCTATTCCTGTCGTCCTCACATTAAACCAATACTTGTCATTGTTAGCCTGGTTATATTTTGTAATTCAAATCTCTGAGTTATTATTGAACCTTAAGGTTAGACAGAGTCAAACCTGATGGGAAAGTTTTTGTTTCAACTTTCATCTAGCCTGCATTGGATGCATGAAAAAAAAAATGGTTTTTTTTACTTCTCCCCTCCTCCTTTATTTTTACTTTCTGCATTCTGTTTTGTTATCATGTAGCTAATGGGTAAATTATATGGTAGCAGTGACTGGAGTGATACACCTCTGCGAATAGGGTGAATTTTGTACAAATGTATTGGCTGTACTTGTACACCTCGGTCTCTGATACTCTCATCACATCTGTGACTCAGAGTTGGAAACCGCAGAACAGTTCAGTTACTGTAACAGAAGAAACCAGTAACTACGAAAATTCAGCCAGGAAATTGGGAGTGACCTAGAACTAATCATCAAGGGCATGGACTCTACCGCAGACCCTTTGTTGGCTCTGTATGTAACACTGAACCTTGTACATAATAAAAAAGGGGGTGTTTATTTAAAAAATAATTGTGTGAAGCTAAATGAACACTATATCATGAGTAGCATTCAACTTAAGACTGATTTGAATCATGCAAATTAATTGACATATGAAATTTAACCACAGCCGATGACTTTATAGATAACCTCATCGTAAAGGATAACTAAGTGGTAAACTATCATTTTCAGAATCTATTAAATTGGGTAATTCTTAATGAAAGTTGCAAATTTAGTAAGAAGCTGTGAAATAGTTATTTTACTGACCATTCTTCCATGGCTGGGTACAGGGACACTCTGGGAATAGAACAAGGCCACGAGGGTTTGTGTGGACCATTGTTTCATCTCTGATAACTTGAATAATCACTGGAAAAACCTAAAGGATTTGCCTATTCAGCTTTGTAAGAAATATCCACTAAAAATTCACTCAAGTTAGCGTCTCTCTTTTATTGAGAATTTCGGGCACATTATTACTCTATGAGCTCTGAGTGACACAGTTAAACACCAGGGGGCAGATAAAAAGTAGCCAGGGAGTTCTTGTCTTACTCAGTCCTTATCTTGCTATGTGACTCTTCAGGAACTGCTTAACTTGAGTTAACTCTTTTGGTTCCTTTACCTGAAACGGGAAGTGAGGATATTTACTCAAATCCTGATAGACATAAAACATACTCTTCTCTCTTCTTTTTTCAAACAAGGCTTCCCTTATTCCACCGAGCTGATGAATAGGGATCATTTACCACTGCTCACTCTGGAAATTCTCAAAGGGCATTACAATTGTCTTCAGTCTACTGAAGTACTCCCAAGACTCTTTCTTGTAACCTAATGGTACCTCAATTACCCATATCACTTTCTGAAATGTCCTTACAATCAGGATTGTCACTGCCCGATTTTCACCACAGAAATCTAGGGTGACAGTTAACCGCTGTATCAAGTTACAGCACAAAACATTATAAATCCTCAGAAAAAGTGCACTTCTTAGATATAGAATGAATATTTGGCTTCTAGACTGTGTCCTCCACCGGTGTGAAATCACTTCTCTTCATTAGCAATTTAGGACTAAGCAGATAGATAGATAGATAGATAGATAGATAGATAGATAGATAGATAGATAGATAGATAGAATGTACAGTTCTCTACCTGCTTATGCAAAACTCATATTTCTATTTATCTAATTGGGTTTTTCTACAGTCAGTGAATTGGGGTTATACTCTTCAGCCCTTGCTGGATGGATGAATAATTTCACATTCTCATATGCTAGTTATTAAAATTTAAAGGGTTATTAAAAAGCTAGTAAAGACAAGTTTGCAAATAAGTGAAAATTAAAAGGGTTGGCAGTAGTTATGGTTCCAAAACATCAACATCTCTATTATTTCTTTCTAGCTTCAGGAGAAAGAAACTGGGTTGGAGAAATGTGTTTATTATATACTCAGTGACAAGAAAAAGCTGGCACTCCTTAGATGAGCCATGTGGTTTTCTTCCCTGCTGTAGAACTTCCCCTAAGCAAAATGGGTCCAATGCCATGGTTTTCCTCATTGGAAAAGGATTTCTCTGTTTGGGAAGGAACATCTTGAAATTTCCTGTCCAATTGGGCTCCTTGCTGGGCATGTGGGTAGCAGAAGCAATACCTCTGCCAAGTAAAGCAGCAAAGTGCTACCCGGACTTCTTCCATGTGTTCAAGGGCTTTCCCAACACTCTTTCCCATTTCAAAATGAGTCAGCAGGTCCTACACTCCTTTTCCTCTTTTGAACACGATGGAAATGCTGAACATGAATCCTCTGCTTACTGAGATTGGAACGAGGAACACAAAGCACTGACATCTTCATGCAGTATGAGTATGACTTGTCAGAAAATAAAAACATTTGTTTTGATAATTATTCTGTAGCAGCTACTGCTAAAAAGCAACATGAATATCCATTCTGCCAATCAAATTAAGTTTTTAATATACTAGAATCTAAAAAATTCAGGGCTATTTCTCCTGGAGGCAATCTTACAAGAAATGACATTTTCATAGAAAGGGAGAAGGAAAACAAATTCCCTATGTTACCCTTAGGGGAAAATGTTTTTATTTGTGGTAAACAGAAAACAGTGAGGAAATAAGACATTCTCATTCAACACAATCTTAGGATTTTCTCTTATAAAATAACATTCTTTAAGTAGTTTTTTGAAGAACTTAGTATAAAAAAGGAACACGGGTAACCCGTCAAAAAATTAAGCTAACTTTGCCTTTGATTTTCTGAGAAAAAAAAAATTTAACTAAATCCATTTTGTTATCATTAGTGATTTACATTTTTAACACAAACTCCAGGTAATTTTTAAAAGCCTAGAAAGAATAAAGTAAGAGTTGAGATTCAGCAAATATTGAATTCTGAGCAAAGTCCTGAGAATTTGCTTTTTTTTTTTCTGCCCAACTCTGAGTTCTATTTGCCCAGTTATGGGAACTGGCACCCACTGAAGAATCTGTCATTCATACTATTTATTAAGAACCCACTATTCCAGGCAGTGGGCTTATACCCCTAAACAAGAGAGATGTGGGCCCTGGCCAGTTGGCTCAGTGGTAGAGCGTCGGCCTGGTGTGCAGAAGTCCTGGGTTCGATTCCCAGCCAGGGCACACAGGAGAAGCGCCCATCTGCTTCTCCACTCCTCCCCCTCTCCTTCCTCTCTGTCTCTCTCTTCCCCTCCCTCAGCGAGGCTCCATTGGAGCAAAGATGGCCCGGGCACTGGGGATGGCTCCTTGGCCTCTGCCCCAGGCACTAGAGTGGCTCTGGTCGCAACAGAGCAACGCCCCGGAGGGGCAGAGCATCGCCCCCTGGTGGGCGTGCCGGGTGGATCCCCGTCAGGCGCATGAGGGAGTCTGACTGTCCTTCCCGTTTCCAGCTTCAGAAAAATACAAAAAAAAAAAAAGAGAGAGAGATGTGGTCCATGCCCTCAAGGAGATCATAGTCTAGCAGATGAGGCAAATATGAAATACAAACAGGATGTCAAACTCTATCAGTATTCTCACAAAATGAGTTAAGGCATTAAACAACTGCTCCCAGCATTCCTAACCAAATGCAGGCTCGGGACAAATGCTTAACTGAGAGATAACTAAACAAGACATAGTTCTCTCTCATTTTTTTGTTTGTGCTTTAACTGAAACACCTGATGGCAAATAAAATAATCCATAACAGGATTATTATTCTGGTTCTATCATTTATGTACACAGAACTGCTCATCTCTTTTAAAAATCAAAATCGTAAATTTTGATGTCTGCAACCTGATCATTATTTTTGCCACATCTATGAGTTATTCCATTAAATTAATTAGATATTCTAAAAGTGCTGCTTCATGATAGACACAGTTTATGTTGTTTCCCATAAACTTGAATTAATTAATTTAATAAAGACTTTAAAATTTGGAAATAAATTTTCATTTTTATACATTTTTTAATCCAATTTTACAAAAGGTATTAACACCTACTGAGTACTGAATGCCTACTATGAACTAAGTGGAGTTTTTTTATATCATCACCTATAAACCCAAAATCTACTTCCCCCTTACAACCCTATTAGTGCTAATTAGTCCTATTGTACAGATGGGGAAACTGAGGTGCTGATAAGTTAAGAGAGTTTCCCAACACCACATACCTAGTTGGTATAAACTCAAGAATGAATCATCTCTTTATCTGACTGGTTAATTTATTCTCTTTAGTATCCTAAATTCAGCACAGAGTTCTCATTCTCCAGGGCTACAAGCAGTAGAATTACACATTGTACAACATTAAAATGTTGTCATAAGGTCTTGGCCGGTTGGCTCAGTGGTAGAGCGTCGGCCTGGCATGCAGGAGTCCCAGGTTCGATTCCCGGCCAGGGCACACAAGAGAGGTGCCCATCTGCTTCTCCACCCCTACCCCCTCCTTCCTTTCTGTCTCTCTCTTCCCCTCCCGCAGCCAAGGTTCCATTGGAGCAAAGTTGGCCCGGGCGCTGAGGATGGCTCTATGGCCTCTGCCTCAGGCACTAGAATGGCTCTGGTTGCAACAGAGCATCGCCCCCTGGTGGGCATGCCGGGTGGATCCCAGTCGGGCACATGCAGGAGTCTGACTGCCTCCCCGTTTCTAACTTCAGAAAAATACAAAAAAAAAAAAAAAAAAATGCTGTCATAATAATGTAGGTATAGCTTTCAAGCAATCAGAGTCCAATAAAACACCTCAGGTACAATAAAACATTTGGTTAACTAGTGAAATGAAATGTGAAATTACTTCTCAGGTAAATGGCAAGTAAATGATGGGTGTCTAACTATGAAGTCCGCTAAGATGAGTAAACCACAAGCATTAATACCAGAAACCTTCAAGCCTCCAAAAAAGTGGTAAAAGCATCTCACACTAAATGAGGTTGGCCTGGAAACTCATAAAGAAATGCTGGGTCAGGAAGAACATATGTTTTTGTATTGTTTTGTTTTGTTCTGTCTTCAGTGGAGCTGGTGCTACAGCAGTCCCACCTAATCTCTGCGCAGGCCCACCTGCTCATGGAGGAATGCTCCGCATTCAGAGAATAGAGGCTAGCACCCACGACCAGATAAAGCCCAATCACGACCACCATCACTTTGCAAACATCATCAGATGGCCCCAAGAAAACATCCATCAAGAGCTTCATCAGTGAATAGTAATGTCAACTTAAAACTCTAAAATGAAATGCATATGGATCGAACTGCTCTGCACTAACTTCCTAAGAGCTCTTCTCTGCTGTTGGATAGCCAAGTGAACAACCCCAGCTGACAGCACCCAGGCGGCTTCCACAGCCAAATTACAGACTGTAAACGAAGCTGAGATCGATCCCGAGGTTAAGTTTTCTAAGGTCTGTAGTGCACTTAGAGGCTGTCTTTCCGTCTCTGGTACAGTGGCTCCACTAACAAGAAATTTGCTGAAACTGTTGGCTGGGCTTTAGTTCGGTTGGGGGCAGCATGCTCGCCATGCAATGCCCTACTGGTTTCTTAACACGCATATGATTAATACTGGTACTCAGGAAAGAGAACTTCTTCTGACCTTGAGCGTGCGCGCTAAATAAATTACCTCTGAACGAAAGTGGTGAGATCTCATAACAGCATCTGGGGAGAAAAAAGAAAAACGAGACTGCATTTAACTCCCTGTTCTTCACTTGCCGAATAACAGATGATTTACTTTGAGGGTGAGGGGTCAGGAAAGCACCTTCCAGACGCCTTGAATTCAGAGGGGACATCCTGTAGGGCGGGGGGTGGGAGGGTTGCTAGGCCATCGATCGGTCTCTAGGCGATTTCAACACAAGAAGTTTGAGGAAAAGTTCTGGGGAGTCGGGGAGCCCCGATCACTCCATGAAGAAAGTCAGCGATGATGGGT